>NC_064640.1:254565132-254874590 GCF_023864345.2 Schistocerca serialis cubense
CGACGTGAGCACATTATAACAGAGTCCCCAAGGATGCAAACTGCAGATATGCACTTGAGAACAAACACTTTACTAGTATTTCGCGTGGCAACCGTTCATGTGAAGGATAGTTTCAGCATGTTTCATCATAGTTGGCCGTAAACGTTCAAAAATCTCAGGCGTGTTCCGAATACATTGGCAACCATCCAAAATGCGTTCCCAGAGTTCGTCGAAACTATCAACGGGACTAGAATACACCAAAGCTTTTAAACCACACAAAAAAATCCAAAGGGTCCAAGTCGGGGTACCTGGCCACGCAGGAAATGTGGCCCCATCAACCGAACACCAACGACACCTTCTCAAACGTTAATGGAGAGTCTCCGCTGATGTGCGACCTCAATGGTTGTATGAGGGTTTCCATAAACCCAAACGTGTGTGATGTGGATGCCCATAATACCATCTCGATAAAGCGTGCTTCATCTGTAAACAACAAGTACGCGAGGAACTGTGTATCATTCCCACATTGTACAAGGATCCATTGATAGAAGACAACCCTGACTGAAGAGCCAGGTGCGACCAGTGACTGCACATTTTGTACGTGATATGTGTATAACAGTCCTTTATCTAATATCCGCCATATGATGAAGGGCGAAACGCGTTCTGCTGCAACAATCCTTCTGGTAACTGTGCCCGCACACACTTGATGTAATACACACTCCCGCTATCGTGGTGTCGACATTGTTCTTGGTCTACCTACATATTGTATGTTGGGTTTGAAAGAACTGGTCTCGCGCAGATACAGACGGGACACGCTGCTGTCTGACAGTCTACTCTGAACATGCGCTTCGCAATCGTGCTGCCTCACGTGCATTACCATTTGCACGCTATTATATGAGATGGATGTCGACCATTTTGTCGTTTGAAAATGTGTGTGGAGCCACGCCAACCGCTTCAAATTCTACTTGTGCGCATTGCGGTTGCTGTTCACTGTAGGAACCGGTACCTGGACTGTAAGGCTAAGTTTATGCTGCAGCTTCGCGGCTGGCACATCACTGTTGGTTAGTTGAATACTTTACTTTCACTGGTGACGTGAAGAGTGACCTTGAAGACATTAACAGGGTTGTATCACTGACGTGACTGCGCTTGTGCATACGGCGCATGGGGGAAACCATTCGTTATCGGACCTACTTTTATACGGATTATTTGCTTGTATCATTGTCTCTACTACCCCCTTTCGTTCATCTTATAATAGTCAAGCATGCTTTATAATCAGAACATATTTGATGTAGTGTATACACTGTCTTGCACCACATACCAAATGCTATGTGTCTATATGTCTGTTGGCGGTCATGTCTATCTTTATCAAGTACTTGGTAGCTTTGGAGAACCACCCTCACAAAAATTAGTGAAGTATAAATGGTTTTTCATTCATTTGTTCATTTCATAGTATATTCTTCTTGGTTGCAGCTAGCCGCATCGAGAGGGATTGTCCTAACCGTCATTACGTCTTTGAAAGGCATCCACGAAAAAAACTGAAGCTTCCAGCAAGTGACGTCAAAGATGTGACAGCTTCTAATCGAACAGATTGTGAAGACAGGTTAGTTAGAGACTTCGACTAAACTGATATATGTATTTTAGATCAGAAGTTACAATAGATTTATTACGAATACCGCTATTTTTCTTACAGCAAGTATGTTTCTTTCGAAACAACCTGCATGTTCCCTGTCAATTTGTAATTTCACGCTTAATATGTCGCCAGATCGATTACTTTAGTGTACACTTACGAGTAATTGTATCAGAAGCGAAGATTCCACAAGCAAGACGGTACCGAGGGGGTGGCGAGGTAGGTCCCCGCCAGAAGCACAGGAACAGAGAGAGCCCAAAAACAGACAAGGAAAAATGACAGTTCAAGAACGAACCGGAGGAGATACATGACTCTCTTACACCTCGTGTTCCTTTTTTCTGCCCACAAGAAAAAGCCGTTCACTCGACATACGACTGTAAACGCACGATGTTGCCACAGTGTCATTTCTAGTCATGTAGTCCAAGTAGCATCATAAACAAACGTCTACCACTAAGCTTCTAGGATATTTATGGCAGTTCTAGTTACTGCAGTGTATCGTGAACGGTAATCAGCAAATTAGGGATGATCAAAAACTACTTAAGGTCGATAGTTGGGAACAAACTATTGTGTCGATAGAACGCAACATAGCTGCTAAACTTGACTTCAATGGTTATATCAGTGAGTTTGCTTCACTCAAATCAAGAAAATGCGAAGTATAATTGTAACAACAACCCAAGAGATATTTTCTCAATTCTTAATTATATCCCTTTTTCATTTATTTATATTAAATAATTTATACTCTTTAGGAAGAGCAAATAAAATCTGATGACCTGTGTCGTTGTTGTTGTTATTGTTGTGGTCTTCAGTCCGAAAACTGGTTTGAAGGAGCTCTCATTACTACTCTATCCTCTACAAGCCTCTTCATTTCCGAATAACTGCTCCAACCTACATCCTTTTGAACCTGCTTACTGTATTCATCTCTTAGTTTCCCTCTATAATTTTCAGTCTTCACATATCCCTCCTATTCTAAATTGAAGTTTCCATGATGTCTCAGAATGCACCCTATGAACCGACCGCTTCATGTAGTCCAGTTGTGTCACAAGTTTCTTTTCTCCCCAGTTCTATTCAGTACATCCTGATTAATTACGTGATCTACTCACCTAATCTTCAGCATTCTTCTGTAGCACAACACTTGAAAAGCTTCTATTCTCTTCTCGTATGAAGTGCCTGTTGTCTACGTTTCACATCCGTAAAAGGCAGCACTCCAGACAAAAACCTTCATAAAATGTTCAAATGTGTGTGAAATCTTATGGGACTTAACTGCTAAGGTCATCAGTGCCTAATCTTACACACTACTTAATCTAAATTATCCTAAGAACTAACACACATACCCATGCCCGAGGGAGGACTCGAACCTCCGCCGGAATCACCCGCACAGTCCATGACTGCAGCGCCTTAGACCGCGCGGCTAATCCCGCAAATACCTTCATAAATGCCTTCCTAACACTTAAATTTATATTCGATGTTAACAAAATTCCCCTCTGCACAAATGCTTTTTATGCTTTGTGATTTTATATCCTCTCTACTTCGACCATCATCAGTTATTTTGCTGCCTAAATAGCAAAACTCATCTCCTACTTTTAGCGTCTCATTTCCTAATCTAATTCCCTTAGCATCGCCTGATTAAATTGTTTTTGATTTTGTTGATGTTCATCTTATGTCCTTTCCAAGACACTGTCCCGTTCAACTGCTCTTCCAAGTCCTTTGCTTTTTCTGACAGAATTACAATGTTATCGGCAAACTTCAAAGTTTTTATTTCTTCTCGCTGAACTTCTTCAAATTTTTCTTTGGTTTCCTTTATTGCTTATTCATTGTATAGACTTAATAATGTCAGAAATATGTTATAACATTGTCTAGCTCCCTTCTCAAACGTTGTCTCCCTTTCAAGCCCTTCGATTTTTATAACTGCCGTCGGGTTTCTCAACAAGTTGTAAATAACCTTTCGCTCCCTGTACTTATCCCCTGCTACCACAGAATTTCAAAGAGTGTTTTCAAGCCAGCATTGTCAAAAGCTTTCTCTAAGTCTACAAATACTATAAACGTAGGATAACCTATGTTCTAAGAGAAGTCATAGGGTTGCATTGCTTCGCGTGCTCCTACATTTCTCCGAAGCCATACTGATCTTCATCAATGCTGGTTTTTACCAGCTTTTCCGTTCTTCTGTAAATAATTCATGTCAGTATTTTGCAACCACTACTCATTAAACTGATAGTATGGTAATTTTCTCACCTATCAGCAACTGCTTTCGTTGGAATTGCAATTATTACATTATTCTTGGGCTTCTGAAGATACCTTACACATTTTGCACACTGGGTGGAATAGTTTGGTCATGGCTGTCCCTCTCAAGGATATCAGTAGTTGTGAGAGAATGTCGTCTACTCCAAGGGCCATGTTTCAACTTAGGTCTTTCACTGCTCTATCAAATTATTCACGCAGTATAAGATCTCCCATTCCATTATCATCTAGTTCTGCTTCGCTTACTATAATACTGCCTCCAAGTCTTTTTCCCTCACGTAGCACCTCTGTATATTCTTTCCATCTTTCAGTTTTCGCTTCTTTGTTTAGCACTTTTGATGTTCAAACAGCTGCTCCTCTTTTCTCCAAAACACTCTTTAAGTCTCTATAGGCGGTATCTACCTTACCCTTTCTTATACATGCTTCTGTGTGTCCTCTAGCGATTTGTGCACTTTCTGCAAGTCTTATTTTTTTATACGTCTGTATTCACTTTTGCTTGCTTCATTTGTTGCATTTTTATATTTTGTCCTTTCATTAACTAAATTCAGTATATCCTGTGTTATCCAAGGACTTTTACTAGCACTTCTCTTTTTACCTAATTGATCCTTGCTCCCTTCACTACTTCATCTTTCAAATTGACCCATTCGCCTTCTACTGTATTCCTTTCCCCAGTTTCAGTCAGTCGTTGCCTGATAGTCTCTCTGAAACTCTCAACCTCTGGTTCTTTCAACTTATCCTCGTCCCATCTCCTTAACTTCGTACCTTTTTGCAATTTCCTCAGTTTTAATCTATACTTCATAACCAACAAACTGTGGTCAGAGATCATTTATGGCCCTGGAAGTGTCTTACAGTTTAAAATCTGGTTCCGAAATCTCTGTCTTACCATTGCATAATCAACCAGAAATCCTGAAGTGTCCTCTGGCGTCTTCTACATATTCAGTCTTCTTTCGTAGTTCTTAAACAGTGTGTTAGCGGTGATTATATAATGTTCTGTGCAACATTCTACCAGGCGGCTTCCTCTTCCATTCCTTTCGCCCAGTCAATGTTAATTAAATTTTTCTCTCCTTTATGTGTCTGAATAATTTCTTTTATCTCATCATACATTCTTTTAATCTCTCCATCATTTGCGGTGCTAGTTGGCATATAACCTCGCCCTACTTTTGTGGGTGTTGGTTTCGTGTATTTTTGGTTACAATAATGCGTTCACTATGCTGTTCATAGTGGCTTACCTGCATTCTAATTTTCTTCATTATTAAACCTACACCTGCATTACCCCTATTTGATCTTGTATTTATAATCCTGTATTCATCCGACCAGAAGTATTGTTACTCCTGCCACTGAACTTCACTAATTCCCACTATATCTAACTTCAACCTATGCAGTCCTCTTTTTAAATTTTCTAATCTACCTACCGATTAAGGGATCTAACACTCCGCAATCCGATCTACATCTACATCTACATCTACATTGATACTCCGCAAGCCACCCAACGGTGTGTGGCGGAGGGCACTTTACGTGCCACTGTCATTACCTCCCTTTCCTGTTCCAGTCGCGTATGGTTCGCGGGAAGAACGACTGTCTGAAAGCCTCCGTGCGCGCTCTAATCTCTCTAATTTTACATTCGTGATCTCCTCGGGAGGTATAAGTAGGGGGAAGCAATATATTCGATACCTCATCCAGAAGCGCACCCTCTCGAAACCTGGCGAGCAAGCTACACCGCGATGCAGAGCGCCTCTCTTGCAGAGTCTGCCACTTGAGTTTATTAAACATCTCCGTAACGCTATCACGGTTACCAAATAACCCTGTGACGAAACGCGCCGCTCTTCTTTGGATCTTCTCTATCTCCTCCGTCAGACCGATCTGGTACGGATCCCACACTGATGAGCAATACTCAAGTATAGGTCGAACGAGTGTTTTGTAAGCCACCTCCTTTGTTGATGGACTACATTTTCTAAGCACTCTCCCAATGAATCTCAACCTGGTACCCGCCCTACCAACAATTAATTTTATATGATCATTCCACTTCAAATCGTTCCGCACGCATACTCCCAGATATTTTACAGAAGTAACTGCTACCAGTGTTTGTTCCGCTATCATATAATCATACAATAAAGGATCCTTCTTTCTATGTATTCGCAATACATTACATTTGTCTATGTTAAGGGTCAGTTGCCACTCCCTGCACCAAGTGCCTATCCGCTGCAGATCTTCCTGCATTTCGCTACAATTTTCTAATGCTGCAACTTCTCTGTATACTACAGCATCATCCGCGAAAAGCCACATGGAACTTCCGACACTATCTACTAAGTCATTTATATATATTGTGAAAAGCAATGGTCCCATAACACTCCCCTGTGGCACGCCAGAGGTTACTTTAACGTCTGTAGACGTCTCTCCATTGATAACAACATGCTGTGTTCTGTTTGCTAAAAACTCTTCAATCCAGCCACACAGCTGGTCTGATATTCCGTAGGCTCTTACTTTGTTTATCAGGCGACAGTGCGGAACTGTATCGAACGCCTTCCGGAAGTCAAGAAAAATAGCATCTACCTGGGAGCCTGTATCTAATATTTTCTGGGTCTCATGAACAAATAAGGCGAGTTGGGTCTCACACGATCGCTGTTTCCGGAATCCATGTTGATTCCTACATAGTAGATTCTGGGTTTCCAGAAATGACATGATACGCGAGCAAAAAACATGTTCTAAAATTCTACAAGAGATCGACGTAAGAGATATAGGTCTATAGTTTTGCGCATCTGCTCGACGACCCTTCTTGAAGACTGGGACTATCTGTGCTCTTTTCCAATCATTTGGAACTCTCCGTTCCTCTAGAGACTTGCGGTACACGGCTGTTAGAAGGGGGGCAAGTTCTTTCGCGTACTCTGTGTAGATCCGTAGAATGACATTTTGTTTTCTCCTGATAACGATCTCCTCCTGAGCAGTCCCCTCCCAGAGATCCGGGGATTATTTTACCTCCGGAATATTTTACTCAATAGTATCTCATCATCATTTAACCGTACAGTAGAGCTGCATGCCAGCGGGAAAAATTCGGGAAGCATAGCAATGCCATGTTGCCTAACGTTACAAAGACAAATCAGACCGTTAATGATAACGAGCGTATGGCAATGTTCGCCGGGAGGCTCCATGCGGGGAAGTTCGGCCGCCGGATTGCAAGTTCTTTTTAGTTGACGCCACTTCGGCGACTTTGCGCATCAATGATGATGAAATGATGATGAAGAACACACAACACCCAGTGGTCTCGAGGCAGAGAAAATCTCTGACCTCGTCGGGAATCGAACCCGGGACCCCGTGCGCAGGAAGCGAGAACGTTACCCCAAGACCATCAGCTGAGGACATCAGACGGTTATTATAGATCTACTAAAACCAATGCATAGGAGCTGCTGTAAAGAATAAGATATAGCTGCAGTTTCTCGTGCTTTCAATACTTCTAAAAAGTTTGTACAATTTGATTTATTTAATTCAGTGATGCATTTCATTAATTGTGTGCAGTATTTTCGTTAATATACTTCATTTAGGTACCATTATATTCCTGAAAATTGCTTCACTTTTATTAAACTTGCTTACAAAATCACAAAATTTTTTTAAACTCAACAGAATAAAATTGTTGCAGGAACATGGTCTTTTGGGAGACGGATATCATAATCATGCTGTTGATCAATGCAGAATCATTCGCTTCCAACGACTCTTCCCCCGTGTCCCAGATATGCAATAACAGTATACTGCGCACATCGTGAAGATGACTATGAAAAATGTAATACCGAGCCATTTAAAAATATGTAGAGACCACTCTGAGTGCCAAAACTTCAGATGACTGGGCTATTCGTAATGTGTTGTTAGTCTGGTAAACTAATTTGATATAGTAATAATTTTGGACGGACAGTCTGAACGAATTACGGGTATCAGTTGCTCCCAAAGTGTTTTCAGTCATTTTTTCTTTCATTCATCCATCCAAAAAATAGTCCAGTACGTCAACTACGCCATCCTACCAACTTGTTGTGCAGACATGCTCTTTTATTACATTTCATAAAGTACTAAAGCACACTTACTTCGTTACCCATGAATTACCTTATCGCTATGTAAAAAGATGCACTTCTTCCAGGGCAATCTCTTGCTCGATAAAATGCCACGCTGTATATCCACAAGAAATCATTTTTCCAAAGTCTGCAAAAAAATCTTGGAATTTACACGTAGACCTCCAGTTGTGGTGCGAGTTAGTCGGTGGAGTTCAAGCCTCCTCACCATTGCCCAAGAATTCATGGTGTGACTATAATTAAATCCGTCACATCTTTTCTTTACAAGCAGCAAATGTATGGGTGTGCATTACATGCTAACACCTAAGAGCACGACTTGATCCGTTTATCGATCATCGCCCCCATTCCACTTTTTTTGTTTGTTTTTTCTTTATTGTATTTCAGTTCCCCATCGGGGCGGGCTGGCAGCAGCATATGCGCTGCTCTTCAGCCGAAAGACATAGAACAAACAATAGAAGACAGTGAAAAATATACAAAGGAGAGAATATGGTGAACATAGATATAAAAAAGGGGTAACATCATGGAAGGCAATAGACAAAAAAAGGGGCGACTGTAAAATGGAGATAAAAAACTGTTTAAAAGTAGCGCACACAAAAAGCCACACACTGCGAAAATTAAAAGAACACAAGGCACAGTAGGACTGGAGCATAAAAACTATCGACGGATGGCGTAGCACAAAACAAACACAGCAGTGAACCTCAAGGCAGTACACAATTAAAATCATGCCTCTTGGCACACAGGAGAAGCAGCACTAAACACAACACTGACGTGGCACACTGGCAATGATCAAAACGGAGGATCTGCCAGGCACAAGGAGATGAGGGAGACCGGAAGAAGGGAGGGAGGGGAAGAGAGGGGGGAGATGGGCGGGGGGCGCGCTGAAGAAGGCCAGGTAGGAAGGGATGTGGGAAGGAGAGAGGCAAGTATGGGGTGCAGGGTCTCAGGGGGGGGGGGGGGGAAGGAGGCAAATCCGCTCTGGGAGGAGGAGGGGAGAGGAAAAAGGGGGCTCTGGGGAGGGGACAGAGGACAAGGCCAGGTTATAGTTGGAAAGAAGGGTAGATGTCACAGCGAAGTTCGTTATCCGGGAGGGGGAGATGCTGGAAATTGCCCTGATGAAGGAGATGGAGGGTATGGAGGTGGAGAGAGAGAGGGATACAGCGATAGAGGCACGGCAATGGGCGGGAGGTGGAGAGGAAGGAGGAAAACAGAGGGTGAGGGGGATCAAGCCTGCAGACAATGTAAACTGTAAAGGATGTGGAGATGGAGGAACAGGAGGAGGTGGGGGAAGGGGATCAGTTCATACAGGAGACGTGTGGGGGAAGGAAGGTGGATACGAAAGGCCAGGCAGAGCGCATGGTGTTCAAGGATTTGGAGGGCCTTGTAAATGCGGGTGGGGGCGGAGATCCGGCAATGCTGGCATAACAGAGGATAGGATGGATGAGGGATTTGTAGGTGTGGAGGATGGTAGAAGGATGCAATCCCCATGTCCGGCCAGACAAGAGTTTCAGAAGGCGGAGGCAGGAATGGGCTTTCTGCTGGATGGTCTGGGGATGAGGGGTCCAGGTGAGGTGTCGGTTGAGGGTGAGGCCAAGGTATCTCAGGGTGGGGGTGAGCTGGATGGGACGACCGTAAAGGGTGAGGTAGAAATCATGGAGGCGAAAGGAGCGAGTGGTGCAGTATATGATGATTGCCTGGGTTTTGGAGGGGTTGAGATGGAGGAATCACTGGTTACACCAAATGGTGAACTGATTAAGGTGGGTTTGGAGGGTACGTTGGGACCGTTGAAGGGTAGGGGAGAGAGCCAGGAAGGTGGTGTCATCAGCATACTGGAGAAGGTGGACTGGTGAGGGTGGCTTGGGCATATCAGCCGTATACAAGAGATAAAGAAGAGGGGAGAGGACAGAACCCTGGGGGACGCCAGCCATGGTGTAAAAGATACAGGAGCTGGTGTTGTGGAGGGTGACATAGGAAGGACGGCGCGAGAGGAAGGAAGCGACCAGACAGACAAAATTGATAGGCAGGGCGTAGGTTTCGAGTTTAAAGAGGAGACTGGGATGCCATACACGGTCATAGGCATTTTGCAGGTTAAGGGAAACAAAAATGGCGGAGCGACGGGAGTTGAGCTGGAGGGACAGAAGGTGAGCGAGGTTTAGGAGTTGGTATTCAGCAGAGAAGGAGGGTCGGAAGCCACACTGGGTAAGGGGGAGGAGGTGGTGTTGAGTAAGGTGCTGATGGATACGGTGGGAGAGGATGGATTCAAAGACCTTACTGAAGATGGAGGTGAGGCAGATGGGACGATAGGAAGAGGCGGCAGAAGGGGGTTTGTTGGGTTTGAGGAATAAGAGGACGCGGGAGGTCTTCCACAGGTCAGGGTAGAAGACAGTAGAGAGGATGACATTATAGAGATGGGCGAGGACAGTCAGGAAGGAATAGGAGCTCTCTCGAAGGTGGCAGTAGGTGACACAGTCGTGACCAGGGGCCGTGTTGCGTTTGGACCGGAGGATAAGTTTAATGTCTTGTGCTGTGATGGGAGTGTTTATGTCAGAGGGGGCAACTGCCCCAAGTACTGGAGACTAGGAGCACCATTCCACCTTTTCCCTTTCGGAGATAGTAAGGGATTGTAGCCACGTTTATTGTTGGGCACGAATCATAAAATAATGAAGATTTTGTCAGCTATGAACACAGATATTGGACGCACTTGTCGTGCGTTGGAAATGATCAGTTTTGAAGGGGAAAAGGATTATTTTCAAATGACCAGTACAAAACCAGTCATCTAGAACTTCTTGGATCCAGAACAGTATCGAAAACCGACAACTGATTGGTGGTACAGTTGTGACACTCGATTGCCCTTTCTGGAGAAATACAATTCAAAGTCGAGTCCTGAATTGTGTTCCAGGTTTTCCGTGGTTCCCCTATATCATTTAATGCAAATACCGTGATGCTCCTTCCACTGCGTGCATTGCGACACAACTTGGGGGTCATTAATCATTGAAGTGTTACCAAAGAAACGAAAGATGTAAGAAGCAAAATACAATGAACTCGCTGAGTTGGTTACAGAAAGTTCCATAATGGCTTTACTGCCGCAGAAGATTTTAAGGTATTACATTCACACCCCTTTTCTTACGTCCACGTTTCTTTACCCTGATACAATACAGGTTTATCTCAGTGAACTGAAGCATTCTAGAGACCCGTGAAGAAGTAGCTCCAGTGGTGTTTCCTCATCGCACCTCTTGGACGGCACTGGTAGCTGTAGATCCTCCGTTCAGAAGTAATAAATAATCGCTTTGTAATGCGGTGCCAGGGAAACAAACTCGATTTTTTCGTTTTAGAATATCTTTGGCACTATTCCCGCTTGTTGGGGCTCGCTTCAGATGATCACTCGTTTGCCGTGGATTTACTGCTCTTTTATTCTGGGGCCGAATCTCTTTCCTGTCCTCATATCATCACTTTAATCTGAGATGGCACGGAATGTAAAATATAGCAGCTGCATGATGGCTGTGAGAATGTTTTATGGGTTTTGTGTTTTAACTTTACTAGTACCGTGTTGCTGAAGTGAAGACGGTGAACCAACCAGGATGTTTCCCAGGAGGGTGTAGTAACTACCCGCAAAGCTTACACTGAGGGACTGACATGTAAACTGAAGACTAGAAACCAAGCAAAGTTAAGCCGGCCGTGCTGGGTGGTTCGGTGACCCCTTACCGTTTATCTACACGATCAAAATTATGCATAGGACCCTAATATGAACATTTTCAGGTAAGGAACCACCAATGGTTGCAAACTAATATTTCGAGAGTCGGGAAAATGTATATGAGCTATGCGATGTTCGGGAACCACATGTTTGTAAACTGCTTCTGTTTTAACTTTGTCACTTTCACGTGTTTGGCGCAAAAATGGTTCAAATGGCTCTGAGCACTATGGAACTTAACATCTGAGGTCATCAGTCCCGTAGAACTTAGAACTACTTAAACCTAACTAACCTAAGGACATCACACACATCCATGCCCGAGGCAGGATTCGAACCTGCGACCGTAGCGGTCGCGCGGTTCCAGACTGAAGTGCCTAGACGTGTTTGGCGCTACCTTAAAAACAATATACAATCGTTTGTGTTAGTTCACGACTGGGTGTCGAAAATGGGACATTACTCGTTACAGGAACTGGGAGACATGTACGCAACGTATGATTCAACAATATGTAGTGACCAAAAAGCCGAGCACAAAAGTTTCTCGAAGGTAACATCCTAATTGAAAGAAATTTATTGCCGTGAATAGAAACTGTGCCGTTCAAATCACCGAAGACTAGCCACGATTCGCGAGAAAAAAATGTTCTCGCAATAGAATTTTGGGAGACAGTTTTGATCGTGTGAGAGAAGATTCATTAACAAGCACCCGTCAATTTGTGAAATTTAAAACTTTCCTGGGGTGTAGATTGTGCCACGAAATTTCGGGTGAACTGCCGGATGTCAATAACTTGCTGCCATGATATTTCGGTGCAGAGTTTTGTGATCACACTGAGTTCCTCCATCAAAAATCTCGGCGCTTCTATGATCAGTCAAGGACGACGTGGAGCTGCGCATGGCAAATGTTTATAAGATTTCGAGTGAGCGCGGCAACTCATATACAAGCTGGTCAGAAACTGTCTGAAAAGCTTATGAGGATGCTGCAGGGTAAGTTGCGCAGAGAAATAAATGTTAAGAAAAAAATTCGATACGTTGCGCCGTTCCCCGAGTCAACAACAGTTGAAGTTAGCCAATCAGGCCGTTGCGCGCTTATATTCAAGCTTCCGCCAGGCGTAATTAGTGTCA
Source organism: Schistocerca serialis cubense (assembly GCF_023864345.2). Taxonomy (NCBI): domain Eukaryota; kingdom Metazoa; phylum Arthropoda; class Insecta; order Orthoptera; family Acrididae; genus Schistocerca; species Schistocerca serialis. The sequence goes on from NC_064640.1 coordinate 254,577,824, forward strand.
GTTGTTCTTATCGCATAGATGAGAGCACACGAGATTGCTCAGCCTTTGGCTCGTGTTCGATTCTTACTACCGTCCCATGTCCAATTTGTGTATCGCTCTCTTTTCGGTTTTAGAAAACTAAACGAAGTACACGTTTGGCGGGACCGCCTCTGGCGAGCCGCTTGAATTAGCGCGCGCAACGGCCTGACTGGCTGCCTTAAATGCTAACTAATTGGGAAACGGCGCCACGTATCTAATTTTTATCTTAACAACTATTTGTCAGCACATTCTACGCTGCAACATCCTTCCGAGCTTTTAGAACTGTTTCTGACCACCCTGTCTAGCGTAAGTGACGCGTGGTTCTGAGGACACCTTCGTCTTACTAGTCTCCTTCAAGCCAACAAATCTGCTATCGCATAACAGTGTATTTTTACTGGTAATTCGATGAAACACAACGAATCATACGTTGACCTATATTTCAAACTTTTGGGGCTCTGAAACTTCCTGGCAGATTAAAACTGTGTGCCAGACCGAGACTCGAACTCGGGACCTATGCTGTGAGGACGGGTCGCGAGTCGTGCTTGGGTAGCTCAGATGATAAAGCACGTGCCCGTGAAAGGCAATAGCTCCCGAGTTCGAGTCTCGGTCTGGCACACAGTTTTAATCTGCCAGGAAGTTTTCATTTCAACGCACACTCCGCTGCAGAGTGAAAATTTCTTTCTTTTGGGACTGTTGTCAATAGACCAGCGGAAATACTACTGTGTGAGACCCTTATCAATCGTGACGGCGGTTTCCAGTTAGATAATGGACGGAGTCCTGCCGTAGAAAAACTTTGTGTTCTACAAAGCCGCCGTCGTTCTGCAATTTTACAATGTGAAGACGATCGATCTGACATCAATAAGGAGAGCTTCCACCACGAAGGGCGCTCACAGCTATGCACAGACTTGTAGCAGAAGCACGTGCGCCCTAACAACACATGCGTAGTGACAGCTGTGACAACTGAGTACATCACGTATGCGCCGACGGGGTCTTAAATAGGGAAACTCAGTGTACTTTCGCCAGAAACCAGCCGAAAATGACAGAGCGGGATGCCTCAGTGGTTGGCACACTGGACTAACATTCGGCAGCTCGATGTTTCATATCCTAGTTTGGCCATCCAGAATTAGATTTTCCATGATTTCCCTAAATCGCTCCAGGTAAATGCGGGGATGGTCCGTTTGAAAAGGACACGGCCGATTTTCTTTTGCCAACCTTTTGTAATCCGAGCACGTGCTGCCTCTCCAATGACCTCACTCTCGACGGGAAGTTAAACACTAAACTTCCTTCTTTTTACACCTGAAGATGGCCAGACGACTCTGTGCCGAAATTTCGTGGCAACAAGTTGCTGACATCCTGCAGTTAGCCCTAAATTTCGTGGAACATCCGTCAACTTTTCCCGTGAAATGTGCATTTTGAAGAATGCGGTGTTGAGAGTAGTGATGGAACAGCAATTACACCGCTATACATACAACGCTTGCAAGAAATGGGCCAGTTGATTTTGAGCTTAGATATCAGTTTCATCAACAGAGTGTGCTGTACTGCAAGCATTCAGACAGATGGTCGTCACTTTGAACAGTTGGTATGAGCTTATATTCTTGCTATAAGGTATAAGTTCTTTATTTCAATAAAATTAAATATTCATTTCTGACCCTTAGTTCCTCATCTTAAAATGCCCGTTTAGGATGCTCTATCACCCGTATAACGTTGAATTCAAGTTAGAATCTCTGGAAGGAAGACGACGTTCTCCTCGCGGAACACTATTGAGAAACGTTAGAGAACCGGCATTTCAGGCTGACTGCAGAACGATTCTTCTGCCAGCGACGTACGTTTCACGTCAAGACCACATGCTGCGGTTCTAGGCGCTGCAGTCCGGAACCGCGGGACTGCTACGGTCGCAGGTTCGAATCCTGCCTCGGGCATGGATGTGTGTGATGTCCTTAGGTTAGTTAGGTTTAAGTAGTTCTAAGTTCTAGGGGACTGATGACCTAAGATGTTAAGTCCCATAGTGCTCAGAGCCATTTGAAGACCACATGCATGAGATAAGAGAAATTAGGACTTGTAGGGAGGCGTATAGGCAGTTGTTTTTCCCTCGCTCTGTTTGCGATTGTTACAGGAAAGTAAGTGACCGGTAGTGCTACAAGGTATCCTCCGCCACACACCACATGGTGGCTTGCGGAGTATGTGTGTAGATGTAGATATAGAATAATAACTCTCAACATGAATCCTGTATTGTTTTTCCCTGGGTATGAAAGGATGAAACAGTTAAATATCACACACTCGGCGCTCGTCTTCAACGAGACCTAATTCTGATATATTAATCAGAATCTTCCCACACGCTGGAAAGCGCAGCTTATCACAATATATTTATGCTTCATTCCAGTAGTATGTTTTTGGATGTCCTTAAGCCTGCCACAAGTAGGAAAACATTACATTGGAGCGAGCTTAATATCCCACGTCATTATAGATCCGCAAAACATTTTAGAGGAAACCCTAAGAGCGCATGCGTGATTACTCAAAAGTTTTTGCATTTGTGGTTCATGTGGTAAGCCATCGTTGTAGACTATTTGAGACAGAATTTGTTTTATTAATGAATATTTTCAGGCAAGATTCAAGTTTTAAAACACTTGTATATCTATTTCCAGATGTTTAAACGAATTTGCTTTCGTTTGTCGATCTGCAACGTACGATGCATCTGCTAGGAGATGTTCTCTCAGCAAGTTCACGTGGAGAGCTCGCCCTGATCTTCTCGAAGATGATCCAAACTCTGATTACCTGGAAAACACTTGCTTGGATGGTAATACCTTCAGCTTCTTACGAGATTTTCATCTTAAATTATGCATAATGTATTTACTTACTGTCTTGTCAGTTACGCAATTGTTTTAGAGTGAGCCACAGTACAACAGTCGACAAAAGTGTACAAGAAGATTTTTTTTCCTGAAATAAAAGATTAACAAAAAAGGTATCTGTACAAATAAAAAAGATAAGTATTGCGAACTCTCAGGTTTTCTCGGCGTGACTGATTAATGGTATACAGCCGTGTTGTTTTGTCACCGTATCATGCACAACGCATAATACATAAACAACAACTCGGCTGCATACCCGGAAGCACGTCATTAAGATTAGCATTTCTTACTATCAGAATCTGCCAAAATCGCTTCATGTGACTTCAGACTTTCACGGAAATTTTTTCTGACCAGATATCAAGAGTATGACTCATAAAACACGTCTGTCAACTACGGGAGACTCACTTGTCAAAATAATTTTATGTCTTGGCTTCGTAATAAACGTTTCGTTTCGGTGTAAATCACAATATTGTTCATAAATTGGAAATAAACAGCGCTAATTTATTGAAACACTCGGTAAAGCATATTCCAGTAAGTTTAAATGCAATTACATTCAAGAAAAACGGGTAAAACAGACATCGATTGGCGAAAAATTATGGAACCTATTCTCACGAGGATATGAGGAAGCGAAGTCTACTAAGAGGCATAATTTGCCACATGTTTAAAAAAAAATGTTTTGGCCCTTCTGTGATATTTTGTAACATTTTCTTTCCTTCTTTCAGCACAAAGACGGTGCGACGGTCTCACTGTTTTCATCAAAGAAGAAAATAAACGACTAGGTGGACCATTCGAAATAGACATTTTTAGCAATCTGACTGTTGAAGAATGCCAAAGTCAGTGCGTATGGTCTGAAAAGTAAGTCTTAAAGCTTTATACAATCATCTCATTACTTCCTTCTTTCGTTAACAGCCTGATAATTTCTCTTATATGTTCCTTAACAGTTTCAGTTTCTATGGTTGCTGGACCCAGCTTTATAATGTTATTCGTTCGGATATTTCCGCTCACAAACGCATTTCTTTCGTTATCACAAGGTTGAGACACCATCAGTTGGTTAGTTCATTTTTGTCTGTAACGACAATGCATCTCGTGCTAGGTAAGATCGATCATTAATCATCGACCGCTGAATATATTTCAGTGTCAGATAACTGAGTGTTTCAAAGTAATCACCAGGAGATTTCATTCTTATTAGGCGTTTCATTTAATTGTTCAACGGAAACAATGAATGCCTCTTCATAACAGCTTTACATTCTGATTTGAGTACTACTCCCTACTATTTTCAACCTTACCAACCTCTGTACCCTTTTCAGTATATTATTGCTGAACATGGAAGTCGCAACCTCAGTAAACTACTTAATTTTCCGTATAAATACTTCTCAAGAACTACATTATTGCTACTCTTAGGTGCGATAGTCGATATCTCAACGACAGTGCTACAAAGTTTTGCCTTCGTCTTTCTTATCTGCTCATTACTTTTACACTGATGAGCCAAAACATTGTGGACACTGCTCAACGTGAGGCTGAAGGCGTTCCGGGCACGCGGCGCGGTAAGGAAAATACAGGGTGTTCATAAATGAATATCTGGGATTTAACGCTTTATAATATTTATTATATTAAACTGACAGCTATAAATGATATGTCAAATGAAAGAGAAACTCAGACAGTTTTACCAAGAACCTTATAAATGTTCAATGTGAGGAGCATTTGTCACACGGCACACATCAAGTCTATAGTCGAGTTCTTCCCAAACGTTGATAAGTGTCTCTTCAGTGATTGTAGCAACAGCTGCTTCAATCGGTTTCTTAATTCAGGGAGGCCTGCTGGTAGCGGAGGCACGTACACACGATCCTTGATGAAGCCCCAAAGGAAAAAATCTCATGGCGTTAGGTCGGGTGAACGTGGAGGCTATGCAAAGCAAGCCCTGTCATTGGGCCCCTTGCGGCCTATCCAGCGCTTGGGCACAGTGAAGTTCAACCAATGGCGTACTTCGCTATGCCAATGCTCACATTGAACATTTATAAGGTTCTTGGTAAAACCGTTTGAGTTGCTCTTTCATTTGACATATCATTTATAACCGTAAGCTTACTGTAATAAATATTATAAAGCATTAAAACCTCGATATTCATTTATAAACACCCTGTATATAAGCGGAGCTGACACGAATGGGGAATCAGTCTAGCGACGGTACGGGCCAAAAATGGGGAAATAAACTGACATAAGCGACTTTTACGCCCGGCGCCTCGAGCATCACGGAAATTACGATGCTGATCAGCTGTTCGCATGGTACCATGGAAAACTGTTTAACGATGGTGAAACCACGAGTTAGCGACAAAGATTTGAACGACCACTGTTCACCACAGATCGTGGAGGTCGGAAGCTTGCCTGCTCTCTAAAACAGAATAGGCTGCGATGTGTAGCTGATATGATGACAGAGTATGGTGCTGGTGCAGGCACAAGTGTTTCAGAGCATACTATTCATCGTGCATTCTTGAAGATGGGCACCGCAGTAACGGACTCCTGTGCGTTCCCATGTTGACCCAACGACATTGCCAGTTACGATTGCCGTGGACGAGTGATCGTTGAGAGTAGGTTTTGTGTCACTGAAAACACGTCGTTTGGTGAGAATCACGTTTCTTGTTACAAGTCAATGATCGTGCCCGGGTACGCCACCGTCCAGTTGCTCGAATCGTGCTCCGAGCCACGAACGCAGACCGGTGGAGGCAGTATTATGCTATTGGGGACAGTCACCTGGACTTCTATGGAACCTATAGTAACAGGCACTGTGACAGCGGACTATGTGAACATTATTGCGGACCACCTGCATCCCTTTATGCCTGATGTCTTCCCCGACGGCAATGGCAGCTTCCAGCGAGATAACTATCCTGGTCGCTAGATCAGAATCGTGATACAGTGGTTTTATGAGCACGATAGTGTACTCAGTTGATGCTTTGGCCACGAAGTCCTATTGATCTGAATGCAATGGGAAACGTTTGGGACGCTATCGAGCAGCAGCTCTGCAACCACAAACCACTGGCCCGTAATTTACAGGAATGACGTAATACGTGTATGCACACGTACTGCCACATAATACCTCCAGAAGCCTACCGAGGACTTGTTGAATCCATGCCACACAGTGGAGCTACTGAGGTGATCGCTGTGATGGCCTTCAAACCTACATCCATCCCTTATAACACAGGAGATATAGTAACACGTAGGAGTTGCCTGCGCTTCTCAGCCAATATCTGTAATATATTCTCAAAAGACAACATAATAATTATCGTTTCTTCACTCGTTTCAGTTACATCGAATACATCAATAACTGCGAAAAATCTGCATCCATATTGTTTTTTGTAATATTTATATAAGTGGAAAAATATATGCATATTAGTTAAAATAATAATACCAACTTTTTTTTATTGCTTCTCGCTTGTTTCGCGGCGCTACAAATAACTTTGCTGGATTTTTCCATTGTTCCTTTGGCTCTTTCGTTAACCTTTTAAGTTATTATGCATTTTACTTGTAGATCCAGAAGACATAAATCTAATAATATTAACCCCCAAGAATTAATCATGTTAATCATGCTCTGGGAGCAGGCTTGGCCAGAAAGTCTGTATACCAAATTACAGGTGCCATAGCTGGCTGATATTCTAAGTTTGACTAACTCTAAGGTGCAGCCATAAATATGATCTGCATAATCTCGTAAACGTTCCTAGGCTCCAGTATGAGACTGGTAGACACTGATGTTACGTAATCCACATAGAAATGCATCTTAAGAGATGACTCCTCTTACATTGCACTTTTAAACAAGCATGTGCCATCAGTTAGTTTAGTATTATATATGCATCAGAGCGTACAGTTTTACGTACGATAAGGAGCACTGGTTTATCAGAACATATTAAAAACCTATCGAAGAGCCAAAGATGCTATGAAAAATCAGTGTGCATTGGAATAAGATACTTTAACTTCAAATATGTGTACAGTTAAATAAAACTTGTTGCAGCCCACAGAAAAGAATTAACTTCTAAGGAAATTGTGTCACTGCGGTTCTGCTTAAGGTGCTTCCTTCAAATAATGATCTGTAGCTGTTAGATCTCAGGGCAGAAGAATTTTGTGTTCGCCTGAAAAGTGACGTACGTTTTACAGTAACATCAACATTAAAGACTGCTCTCCCACGTTTCAACAAAGAAGAGGTGAGGATGTCAGTCCAACAAATCTTGGACATGTAATTGCGTTTGCGAGAAAAGTTGCAAAAAATAAAAAATCTTGACATTTGTATCTCCCTGTACAGTTAGGAGTTCTTCTCATCTTCCAGAATGTAGGTCCACCTCAAACTCCACTCAGGTTCTCTTTCGCGTTTTTACGTTAACTTGAGACGCTATCGATACTGATAATAAGAGTATATATAGTAGAAAGAGAAAATATATTATCTATAGACTTAGAAAATCTCAACACATATTACAAAGTATGCAGACTCCAACCAAATACAGTCTGCGCATTCCACTTAAACAACAGAATTGCAAACCAACAGCTCAATGTGAACTTTTGTCAACAGAGGATTAGACACTATTTCCAACCTAAATATTTCGGTGTCACACTCGATCGGTCTTTGACATGTAAAATACACATGGAAAACACTAGCCAAACGCTAAAGACCCAAAATAATATCACAAACAAACTTGCTGGCACAACGTGGGCTGCTGCAACATCCACTCTACTGACTGCAGCTCTGACATTAGTGTAACCACTAGCAGAGTACTGAGCCCCAGTGTGGCAACACAGTGCTCATACAAGGAAACTAGGCATCCATCTGAATGAATCAACGATAATTATTACACCGATCCCTTGTCTGAACACCATCAGTAACATTCCACCATCTGAATTGTGATCCGAAGAAGCAACCGGTCGAAAATGGAGGAAGCTGCATCATCCCGCCTGCCCCGAAGGCTTCCCAGTTCATACAGTCTTAAATGACCGTCCTCCAGACCGCTTGACATCACGCACTCAACTGTGGCATAATGGAAGAAACAACAAGAAGTTTGACCTTAAAGGAGAGTGGTGCAAGAGATGGAACGCTTCAACAATAAAAGATCAATGTGTTCAAGATCCATCTGCCAGTCTACTAGAATTTGATCTGAAGAGAAGTGATTAGACACGATTAAACAGGATAAGAACCAGTAACGTCAGGTGCAGTGCTCTGATGCACGAGTGGTGACTCCGAGACTCTCCAGCCTGTGGTTGTGGGGCCCAAGACCAAACCGTACTGCATGTTGCACAAGATTTGGTACGTAGGCATCCGCAACTGAGAGGCATGATAATTAATTTAGAGAGATCTGCTTCCGTTGTACTAATTATTTATTCAAACCACGACCGGTTTCGGGATTTTAAAATTCCATCTTCAGGTGTTCGATATTATTGTATTTGGTGACACATAACACGCCAACTAGTAGTAGTTGGCGTTCCTACTGTGCGGCTGCCCGACGGCGGACAGTTTGTTACCAAATACAGTTATTTTATACACTTGAAGATGAGATTTTAAAATCCGGAAATCGGTAGTGGTTTGAATAAATAATTAGTACAAATGAAGTGGACTTCTCTAAATTAATTAATGTTCAGCATATTGTCAGAGACTGCTCTTTGAGAAAGTACCGAGGACCCTTCAGTGCTTTTATAAATGTTTCTCCCTCTGCTTCATTCATTAGATGTTGAACTCTGATTAAATGTGTGTGTTCTAATTAACAGCCCTAATCTTGTAGTTTAAATGTCATCCATTCAGTATTATTGAATTATTAACTTTAAGAATGCGTACATATTAGCTCTGTCCCTCATTTCTTAAATTTATGATTTTAAATTGTATGTATTTCGTAATATTTGATAAATAAATACAGTAGTGTATCGACTATCTGAAAAAATCGGTAATGGAGGGTACCGGTTAACTGATTTTTCGGATAATCAATCATTTACGAAAACATATTGTACCAATGTTCATATAATTTTCAAACACAGATACGATAAATTTGACACGAAACTGTACTATACATTTTGCATCATACGTTTTATAAATAACACAGAGGACTGACTACATAGCCTAGTCTGAAAAGACCAAAACGGCCATTAGAGGTGAGACTTTTTTGCCGCTAAATCTCGCAAACATTTAAAAGACAGCAATTGGAAAGCATCAGGTCCTTCTTCTTGTTGAAACCTGTTCATAGCCGTCTCAAGGTTCCGTCACTGGATGGTTCTTTCCCGGCACGGTCGCTGTCGCAAGAGCGTCGGTCGTCGATGACACTGGCAATCATTTCATCACATTCGAGCCAGTCTTCAATATTTTCCTTATCGCATTCTTCAATTTCTGAAAATTCCATAGTTTCCAACAATGACGACTGGCAAGTAGGGGAAAACCGCCGGATTGGTCTGCCCATCGTGGAGCCAACCCAGTGTCTGCGGAACTTCTATATAACACGCGCGCAAATTTAAACTTGGCGCATGAAACGCTTTTGGTGAACCGATGTTTCGGTTGATAGATATTCAGATAACTGATGCTCTACTGTTCTGACTACAAATCAAACGGTATCTTCTGCCTCGATTAGTTTGTCGCCTAGCGTTGCATACGCTTACAAGAACAGCTTTTACGATATGTTTTGTTAACAGGTTCTTTTGTCGCGCAATTGAATACAACGAACAGACTCAACTGTGCATTCTTCTGGAAGAGGACTCCATGTCTCAGAGAGATGACCTGCAGACGAGCAACAGCCCATCACACCACCTATTTGACTTGGTGTGCCTGGATACGTGTAAGTGGCTTTGTTCGACCCACATGAAAACTGGTGCACGTAATGAGATACTTTAAATCGGTAACAGAATGACCTGTCATCCTGAATTCCAGTTTAATTTTATGTGGCAATAACATATTGCACGCAAAATTCAAAATCAAGATGTAGTTTATTTTGTTACCCATGATATATTTCGAAAATTAATTCCAATCTTCAACTGATAACAGCTTTATATCATTACATTAAGATGTGTACTTTATAACGAACAAGATTTAATCTGACAAATCACAAAATTCAAAACTGCACTGGTAAGAAGGCACACATTGGCATCTTACTGTAACAACGTAAACTTAATATTACTCGTAGATTAGTGTGATTTTCCGACTCGTGATGACAACAGAAAAGTTTAATCTAAAAGTAAGTAGTAATTTTATAGTGTGATTTTCTTTATTAAAATCGGATACCTGGCAGAGTGTCTGTAGAATGCCGCACTGTTTTTCTTTATTTGTGTACTCATGCGCATAATAATTAACACGATGCACTTTCTTGCTAGGATACAATTTTGTGTTTTTTATGCCCAAATACGTTTCACAGTTGTTTCTGCATCTTCAGTGACCGTTATTTTGTATTTTTTGAGGTTCTGATAGTAGAAATTACTTCAGTTTAGAATTTGTGGGCACTAAATTTATCGCTACTGGTTATGTTATACTTCTACATCTGAAAACTGTATTAAATGCGGTTCATGGCAGTTCGCCTTTATTTATACAGGATGAACCCGAACTCCGTCGACAAATTTTCGGGGATTGTTCAGAGATGTTTTCTGAGTGTTTTAGTGTAAGTGACTGTGGTCTCTGGTGGCTCTTTACAGAGTAATGATGTAATAATGTCTCGAACAGATTGTTATCCCAACAACCTTTGTTTTTGTGAAAAATCCTTCACAACAACGAAAAAGCCTGTGATATGCAATTACAAAAACGTTCAGTAATAACACAGAGCAATGCATAAAATCTCAGATGAAGCAAAAGTTCTGTGCTGTGACTGCCGTCCCTACGGAAACAGCACAATGTAACGTCGCCGTGTCGTTCTTCCACTGCATTCAGTGAACACATGCGCAATGCGCATCTCGGCCAGCATTTCATAAGTAAGCCTATCCACATTACTGTGTGTAACTGTTGACGTACAACTAACACTGCAGGAAGAACAATCCCGATATAGAACCAAACAATCTTGAATGCGATATTGAAGGCAAAAAGTAAAGTGGGTGAGTGGACGAACATCTTCCAGTTGAAAAATGGCACCACGATACTGTCCTATGAGAGGTAACACATGAGGACGCAGGATGTACTGTTGTACTGTTAGTTTCCTCTGTCAATGTCAGCCTTCACACAAAGCCATACAAGATGGTTCTCCCACACACTGACTCCAGCAGTAGCACAGCTGTGCTTCTCCAAAACATGCGAAGATTGAGACCTCTCCCCACATCGCCACCATACTCGATGACGATGATCATCCCTGGTAGTGCAGAACATAATGCTATGCCATTCCCTACTCTGACTGCTCCTGGTCTCAGACCAATGATGTGGGATGATACTGAAAGCTGCAGGGAGTTTATTGCTTGTTCTCGGATGGCAGGTGCAGATGTGAAGAGGTTAAGATGTGCTTGCTGCACAATACGGCGAATCTCTTTTGTCGTAGTCAGATGCGGTCGGCCGGAACCTTGACAAGTATGCCTCCCGTCACGTTCCCACGCAGTCCAACATTGGGCCAGTGTCACATCCGAATGCCGCACAAACCTGTGCGATTCGACCAGCTGGTCAAATGGAGGGCCACAATGAGAAGCCTTTCAAACTCTGTGCCAGGTGCTGGTAACGGCGTCTCTCACGAATACGCGACACATCTGCGTTCTTCACGGCGATCACTCAATGTCTGATGCTGTTCACATCCCAGGCCTAGTAATATCACTGAACTCTAACAGTACTAATACACTGTTGATGGCTGTCGTACCCATTACAGAGAATTGCAACCCTAATCATTTACATACCCACCAATGGCGCATTCATTTACAAAGTATTACATTGGCATCCGATGATGTGTTCTGGTTGCTTCTCTTTTTGTGTCAGGCAAAGTACAGGGTGTATCAAAAAGAATCATGTGATTTGGCACGTCTATATTTCTGAAACTAAGAAACATATACAATGAATTTCATTTTTTGATGAACGGGAAACTCAAAACGTTTTTTTCGTATCTTTTTATAGGTGTTCAACACGTCTCCCTTGAGATGCATGGCCTATGTCAATGCAGTATTCAAATTGTTCCCCCCACTGCAGCGAGCACGTCTTGAGTTACAGCTTCCACAGCTGCTGTTATGCGATGTCTTAGTTCATTCATTGTTGTTGGCAACAGAGGCACATAAACAGTCTGTTATAAACCCAACAAGAAATAATCACAGTCAGGTCCGGTGACCTTGGAGGTCAGTAATGCAAAGCTGAAACATTCGGTATAGTAATACTTGGATTTAAAAATTCCCGCACTTCCAGATGCCAGCATTTCCTGTTGGTAAACTAAGTCATTCGAATCAGCCTCCAACTGTGGGAAAAGAAAGTTCTCAAGCATATCGAGATATATGCTTTCTGTATATGGCTAGGCGCAAATTGAGACGCGTATAGCGCGATGCAGCGCAGCGCGCGTTTTTGTAACATCACGGGTTCAAATGGGACCGCCCAAACTGCGACGCGACGCAACTGGGACGCGACACGCGCCTGCGCCAGGTCGCGCGGCGTTGTGGTTGAGGCACAGTTTCTCGCCGCGCGTCGCGCTTGCCTCGCAAGGCGGGGACTGGAAAAGTAGCTCGGCCATATGCTCACATTGGAACGGCGCATATCAGCATTGGTAGTATTGCCAATACGATAAATTTTGCCTTACTGTGTACTGGATTTTATTGCCTTTGGGTAGTCTTTCGTTTCTCGCCATTTAAACGCTCCAGCTTTCTTCGTTAGCACGTAATACTTTTCTGTTATTTATATCTGCATAGTTTTGTTTTGTTTTTCTTCTGTCAAGAAAAATGTATACTTCAGTAACTGATGAGCCATTGGCCTCTGGAATTGCACCATATGCCTCCACGATGTTTTCAGATCGCAAGAAGGGACAGAGGGTAGTGAATAAGAAAGCAAGGAATATTATAAATCATGTGATTAAGAATCAAGGCAGGAAAGTAAAGCAAGGTTATATTCTCGCTGCTAGTAAGCTAGCGTATCTGTACGATCTGTTACAAAAATTTAGAAAGGGATAATCTCCACAGGTGTGATCCCTTTGTGCTTGCGGTAAAAAGCGTCCAAGATCTGAAGTATATAAGTTTCACTGTGATTACTCTGATATGGATGTAATAATGTAATACGACACACTGTACTACATGCATGTGAACAACATATTTCCACTGCAAGCTAGAAATATTCGAAAAGCAGTCACAAATAACAATGTTTTAATTGGTTCGCCTTGATGAGAAAAAGCATTTCAATTGTTGCATGGACATTATCAGCATTAATAAATTAATTATACAACAACAGGCTACACAAATGAAGAAAATAGTCGGTATTATTACGAAAGTAGGAATATCCTAAAAGAGTGTTATGATTAGATATATTTAATTTGTTGAAATGTGCTGCTGACAAAGGCAGATCTACTTTCATGACAATGTTTTTCGAACCCTATCTCACAAGCACACATGGCTAGCTTGTGCATTCCTGTCGCGCGCATTATCCTTCGGTGCTGACAATACACTGACCATTGTGTTGTGCGACAGATCAATTGTTTATTTTTCTCAATAACAACTATTTTATTCGCGATCACGCATTGTCAGTTTGGCAAGCCCTAGGTGAGTAAACAGTATCTGGCATGTGCCTATCATTCCGCCTGAAGGAACGCTCGTCATTATTTTAATACCTCTCAGATCAAGAGAAGGAATAAAATACTTTGGTAAATTTCCATTCCAGTCGCTCAGTGTTAAAAATACGATGGGTTACGGGGATTCCACCAAAATTCCAACGGAATTGCCAATCTGTATTTGTGTGAGTTGTTAACCTTTTCTCATTCGAAGAAGCATCACCATTTATGTGTAAAGGCCACATTTCTCTTGGTGACTGGTTTAATTGTACTTCCTTTGTCACAGTGTAATTTGCCAAACTCATCTCACAGCAGCTATTGAGACAGAATTCCGAAACGGAGGGCCTCATTAAACAAGTAATTGGCAATCACAGAGCTCAATACTTACGAAAAACCTCATAGTATCGGTTTGCAGTAACATAAAAGAAGAAATTTCATGTTTATTTTCATACTAGGAAGCTCCTGTTTCGCTAGCTGTCGATAACTCTTAAAAAATTACAGTCAATGGCGTGAAATAAATAAAAAAGTAAGTATAAGTAGTGATGTATCGCCATAGATGAGAAATTTCCGTGTGTTTAATAATTGGCAAAACACTCTCCTCTTTGTGTGCTATCATTCACCAAACTTTCGTTTCGATGTCTTGAGCGGTTTAGGAGATACGAGAGATGTTGCGAGTATTTCATTCTCGCGGGCGTGAGATCGGAAGTGAGCGCGCTACATGGGATCAATTTTCTCGAGATCGGAGGCAGATAGAGATCTCCTCCCAAGTCTAAACAAAAATTCAGCATGTTAGCTAAATTTCATACCCAGCAACATATGGTTTAATACGCACCAAACCAAAAACCATAGCGACCCCTAATTTTCGTTGCAAACTTTTTGAGTTTTGCGTAGTGTCTTACTAAAATGTGTACATCACAGTAAGAAAGCCGGCCGCGGTGGTCTAGCGGTTCTAGGCGCGCAGTCCGGAACCGCGCGACTGCTACGGTCGCAGGTTCGAATCCTGCCTCGGGCATGGATGTGTGTGATGTCCTTAGGTTAGTTAGGTTTAAGTAGTTCTAAGTTCTAGGGGACTGATGACCACAGTAGTTAAGTCCCATAGTACTCAGAGCCATTTGAACCATTTTTGAACAGTAAGAAGGTCATTAGCGAGGTGATCGGCACTTCGTCACGAAGCTGACATATAACGTTACAAGTAAGGTAAAAATCATATATTTTCAGTTTCTGTAAAATCGTTTGAGAAAGATAAGAGGTTGCGCGCGCTTCGGTTCAGTCAGCGCAGAGCGTCGCCAGTCGGCTCGTGCGAAGTATGGTGTACGCGTCGCAATATGCGCTGGACCCGCGCGACCCGTGCGGCACGTGCGTGTCTCGCTGTAGTGTCGTGTCACGTCACACGTGCTATACGCGTCTCAATTTGCGCCTAGCCTTTAGAAAAATGGACCATACACATTTTCCCATGAAACTGCACAAAACACATTAAATTTTGAAGAATTTCTCTCATGTCGTACAATCTATGTGGTTGTTTCGTACTTCATATTCTCCCATTATGACTGTTCACCTTTCCATTTAAATGGAATGCTGCCACTAAACACTAAGCGTGGAAGAAAACTGTCGTCCTCCATATTGGCAAGAACGAAATTACAGAACGTCACACGTTGTTGGTCACCTTCACGAAGAGCTTGCAGTAGCTGAATTATGTACGGTTTCATGTGTAAACGACGACGCAACACACGCCAAGCGGACATCGAGGACATGAGCTGTCGAGCTGCACAATGAACGGATTTCTGCGGCCTCCTTGCGAAACTACGGCGGTTGCGTTCGGCGTGTGTGTAAGACACTCGGGGACTGCCCGGCGATTTGCCTTTACACAAACAACCTGTTTCTCGGAATTGTTCATGCCACCGTTTAATGCTCTGTGCTGTAGGAGGATCCACACCATACCTAGTACGAAAGTCACGCTGAACAGTTATTACTGAACCGCACCGCGCAAAACGTAGAACACATAACGCTTTCTGTTGTCCCAACATCATTTTTACGAGAACTGAAGTGGGCGCACACTGGTGCTACCTAGCGGGAACCAAACAAAACTCCAGAGTTTGCTCTTTCCAACAGTACGTTGTTCGCACACATGTCTCAGATAACATAATAGTTGCGATTTTTTAAGCAGGTGTTGATAGATGTGAAAATTACCAAACCATCAGTTTAATAAGTCACGGCTGCAAAATACTAACGCGAATTCTTTTCATACGAATGGAAAAACTGGTAGAAGCCGACCTCGGGGAAGATCAGTTTGGATTCCGTAGAAATATTGGAACACGTGAGGCAATACTGACCCTACGACTTATCTTAGAAGATAGATTAAGGAAAGGAAAATCTACTTTTCCAGCATTTGTATAGAGAAAGCTTTTGACAATGCTGGCTGGAATACTCTCTTTCAAATTCTGAAGGTGGTAGGGGTAAAATACAGGGAGCGAAAGGCTATTTACAATTCGTACAGAAACCAGATGGCCGTTATAAGAGTCGAGGGGCATGAAAGGGAAGCAGTGGTTGGGAAGGGAGTGAAACGGGGTTGTAGCCTATCCCCGATGTTATTCAATCTGTATATTGAGCAAGCAGTAAAGGAAACAAAAGAAAAATTCGGAGTAGGAATTAAAATCCACGGAGAAGAAATAAAAACTTTGAGGTTCGCCGATGACATTGTAATTCTGTCAGAGACAGCAAAGGACCTAGAAGAGCAGCTGAACGAAATGGACAGTGTCTTGAAAGGACGATATAAGATGAACATCAACAAAAGCAAAACGAGGATAATGGAATGTTGTCGAATTAAGTCGGGTGATGCTGAGGGAATTAGATTAGGAAATGAGACACTTAAAGTAGTAAAGGAGTTCTACTATTTGGGGACCAAAATAACTGATGATGGTCGAAGTAGAGAGGATATAAAATGTAGACTGGCAATGGCAAGGAAAGTGTTTCTGAAGAAGAAAAATTTGATAACATTGAGTATAGATTTAATTGTCAGGAAGTCGTTTCTGAAAGTATTTGTATGGAGTGTAGCCATGTATGGAAGTGAAACATGAGCGATAAATAGCCGGCCGCGGTGGTCTAGCGGTTCTAGGCGCGCAGTCCGGAACCGCGCGACTGCTACGGTCGCAGGTTCGAATCCTGCCTCGGGCATGGCTGTGTGTGATGTCCTTAGGTTAGTTAGGTTTAAGTAGTTCTAAGTTCTAGGGGACTGATGACCACAGATGTTAAGTCCCATAGTGCTCAGAGCCATTTGAACCATTTGAGCGATAAATAGTTTAGACAAGAAGAGAATAGAAGCTTTCGAAATGTGGTGCTACAGAAGAATGCTGAAGATTAGATGGGTAGATCACATAACTAAGGAGGAGGTATTGAACAAAATTGGGGAGAAGAGGAGTTCGTGGCACAACTTGACTAGAAGAAGGGATCGGTTGGTAGGACATGTTCTGAGGCATCAAGGGATCACCAACTTAGTATTGGAGGGCAGCGTGGAGGGTAAAAATCGTAGAGGGAGACCAAGGGATGAATACACTAAACAGATTCAGAAGGATGTAGGTTGCATTAGGTCCTGGGAGATGATGAAGCTTGCACAGGATAGAGTAGCATGGAGAGCTCCTAACAACCCTACCACAACAAAGGTAAAATTTAATTATGATTGTAGTGTTGCTCACGCTGCTAAATATTGCATTTTTGGGCAACAACAAAGTTACATTATGTGGCAGGTGTCATTAGAGCACAGTTAATAAAGTCATTTCATGAAACATTGGATAAATTAGGCACTCATCTTTTCGTGTTTCCCACGCTGGTCTCGTTGGTCTCGTTGTGAACTCATGGCTCAATCGTCGAAAATCTAGGTAGTGATGATTCCAAGCTCGGATGCAAAGAGGCCTAGGTGTTATTCTGCGATATTCAAAAGTTTTATAGATGTGTTTCATAAACCATTCTTGGAGATAAACTTTTGCAAGTTAAGACAATGGTGATGTAAAAAAGTAATCGGCACTCTGAATTTAAGTTACACTTATTTTTTATTACTTTTGTTGCAATATCTCGTAACTCACAAAACATCACTTCACAATATAAAAAACATACTTGAAATATCTTCCTCACTGTTAAAGTTCAGATTTTATAAACTGACTACAATTTGCGTCTTTTCAACATGACGACCAAGACTTGACTCTCTAATAACCGCTTACGTGCCCAAAAATCAGAGTTACAAGTACGTCAAAGATCATAGTGACAAAAGAAAGAATACACATAAGAATAATATCATTGCAATATAAGCATATCGATGTATCAAAGCACTTCTACATTAATGAAATCAAATCTGAATGTTGTCTCAGAAATATGTTAACTACTTTACAGAAACACGGTACAATATTGCTGGTATCGAGAGGTTGAGGTGAGGTGCCGTAATGATTACGTAATTCAAGTACCATTACAAGCTGCATCAAACCAGTCTCAGGAGTGAAGACCACATCAACAACAACGATTTTTTAAACTCGGATGATTCTTTTGATACACCCCGTATTTTTCGTGTATATAGCGAATCCCGTTGTAAAGGTAGAATGCTTTTCTTTTGCAGCTCGAGGAAGCGAGTTCCCCGACAACTCGGTGACGCAGCACCTGTTCGCGGACGGCAGGCGGCCGGACACGGCGTTTCAGCGGTACCGGAACAGCCGTCTGGGCGGCGACTTCCAGACGGAGATCACGGGCCGCACGCTGAGCGAGTGCCTGGATGACTGCCTGCGCCAGGCCAGCTTCCAGTGCCGCTCCGCCGTCTACAGCGACCGCTTCCGCATCTGCCGCCTCAGCCGTTACAACCAGCGCGACGGGCTGCGCATCATATACGACGCCGATTACGACTACTACGAAAATCTCATGAGTCAGTAAACAGTGCATCACAGTTACCACTTTTAAGTAACTCGACGACTCATCTTTAACACTTACGCGCATGTCTCAAAGAGCAAACACTGTAGATGATGCATAGCTGTACGAAATAATTAGAAATTAATTCGCTGAATGCGAATTCCTTGACATTAGCTTTATTAGGTAATACATCTATTACACAGTACTGATATACAGGGTGAAAAGTATTTAAACCGACAAACTCTGGGAGGTTGTAGGGGACATCAAAACAAATATTTTTCCCTAATGTCATTTTTTCCTATGAGGATTATTTAAACCAGTGGAGGCCGTATTACGCTCTTCAGTTGTTAGAGGCCGTATTACGCTCTTCAGCTGTAGGCAACTGCTGTCCACCAGTGTAGTAGTGCATTGTCTCTTATTACTAATGGAGCGATACACCTGGAGTGAGTACGCTGATACGGTTGGTGCGTACTACGTAGCGCACCACAACGGACGAGCTACACAGCAGGTTTATCGACAACAATATCCTAATCGCCGTATCCCGCATCATACGACCTTTGCTGCTGTGTACCAACGTCTGCGTGAGACCGGGACATTTAGCAGATTACCTGGACAGGGACGCCGTCGCACGGTAAGAACGCTGCAATTTGAGGAAGCTGTCTTGCGGCATGTGGAGCGGGATCCTTCAATCAGCACTCGTGCAATTGCACGTAACATGGGGACGAATCAGGCGAATGTAAGAACAGTCCTTCGAGAGCAATTGTTACGTCCGTTTCACTTACAGCGTGTCCACAACCTGGAACCAGTAGATTATCCACCCAGAGCACAGTTTTCGCAGTGGTACCTGGAACAGTGTGAAATGCACCCTACATTTCCATCCTCTGTGTTGTTTACCGATGAAGCTACGTTCGGGCGTGATGGAGTCTTCAATGTGCACAGTTCGCATGTTTGGAGTTGAGATAACCCACATGCCATAGTTACTAGCGCTCATCAAGTGCGGTTCTTCGTTAATGTGTGGGTCGGTGTTGTTGGGGACTGTTTATTGGGCCGTATCTGCTACCTAGTCTATTATATGGCAGGCACTATTACAATTTTCTCGCCAGAGCATTGCCAAAATTGCTGGAAGACGTCCCGCTCCCTATAAGACAACGCATCTGGTTCCAACATGGCGGGGCGCCAGCACATTTCAGTCGTCGTGTGCGTCGATTCCTGGACCGACCGTTCCCAGAAACGTGGATTGGCAGAGGTGGTCCTGTATCATGGCCTGCTCGATCCCCAGATATGTCCCCTATGGACTTTTTTGTGTGGGGAGAGATGCGCAACCTTGTTTACGCAACTCCTGTTGCATCAGAAGAGGATCTGGTTGCCCGGATAGTAGCAGCAGCAGGAACAATTCAGGATACTCCTAGGGTTTTTGCCCGTGACAGACAGAACATGATCCGACGGTGTAACTTTTGTTTACGTGTCAATGGAGGCATTTTTGAAAATCTACTGTAATTGAAATTGGTTTGTGTTAATGTGTTGTCTCTTGGTCATAAAAAAAATGCAAAATTGTTTGTTGGTTTAGTTAATTTGCCGCCAGAGAAATCTTCCTCTACCGGCTTAAATACTCCTCATAGGAAAAAATGACATTAGGGAAAAATATTTGTTTTGATGCCCCTACAACCTCCCAGAGTTTGTCGGTTTAAATACTTTTCACCCTGTATACAGGGCCAGCTAAAATTTTCATATCACTTTTGGGTGGTAGATCTTTACCTAATACAGCTGATGTCAAGAAATTCTCATTCAAGGGATTAATTTCGAATATTCTTTAACAATCGTTGGCCGAAACTGTCTCTGTTTCAGATCCTTATATTGGCGATGCGCCAGGACCTAGCTACCGCCCTGATCCCCTTGGCCAGGATTCGAATCACCACGGGCGGCCACCTTACAATGCCTACCGTAAGTGCCATCCTAATAGTAAATTATGTCGTATTATAGAGTAAATAAGTCTTTATTTACTTACATTCGCGACTTATTCGTTAGATAAGGTGATTAATCCCACGTTGAAACTTTCTGGTAGATTAAAACTGTGTGCTGGACCGAGACTCGAACTCGGGACCTCCGCCTATCGCGGCCAAGTGCTCTACCAAATGAGCTACCCAAGCACGACTCACGACCTGTCCTCACTGCCTCAATTCTGCCAGTACCTCGTCTCCACTTTCCAAACTTCACAGAAGCTCTTCTGCGAACCTTGCAGAACTAGCACTCCTGGAAGAAAGGATATTGCAGAGACATGGCTTAGCCACAGCCTGGGGGATGTTTCCAGAATGAGATTGTCACTCTTCAGCGGAGCTTCTGTGAAGTCTGGATAGTAGGAGACGAGGTACTGGCAGAACTGAAGCTGTGAGGACGGCTCCTGAATCTAATGGAACATCCTTGGGATGAGTTAGATCGTCGTCTTCGCTCCAGATGCCAGCGTCCAACAGCGCTCCCCTCTCTGGCATCTGCTGTAGAGTAAGAATGGGCTGCCATTCCTCCACAGACATTCACACACCTCATTAAAAATGTCCCCAGCAGAGTTCAAGCCGACATAAAGGCGAATGTTGGACACACGACTTATTAACATGCACTAATAAGTGTCTCAAATGGTTCAAATGGCTCTAATCACCATGGGACTTACCATCTGAGGTCATCAGTCCCCTAGACTTTGAACTCCTTAAACCTAACTAACCTAAGGACAGCACACACATCCATGCCCGAAGCAGGATTCGAACCTGCGGCCGTAGCAGCAGCGCTGTTCCGGACTGAAGCGCCTAGAACCGCTTGGCCACGGCGGCCACCGCAGTACTCCAAACAAGGCGATTAATACATTGGACTAGTATATGAGATTAGTGGGAGTCAAACGCCGTTCAATCAGATTTAGGGTTTCAGTGATTTCCCTAAATAGCTTTAGGAGAATACGTGGATGGTTCTATTGAAAAGGCTACGGCTAACTGGCTTTCCCTTCCTCCTCCAGCTTATCTCTGTATCGGGGATGCTAAACTTTACCCTCCTTCTTATCCTGTGTCGCAGTTACGCCACAAAGAGAGGATGAAGTAGCAGTCACTCTGAAAGATAAAGTCTTGCCAGGACTATGGAACCACAATATTAGTATCATTTTTTTCTTGTTAACAACTCTATTTTGATGGAATGGTTTTTCATAATGGGTAGCTGCCTTCCTTTCCTGTTCATGAGAGTTTAAGTTTTCTTCCATATATTTCTATAGGAGGTTGAAATGGCTCTGAGTACTATGGGACTTAACTTCTGAGGTCATCAGTCCCCTAGAACTTAGAACTACCTAAACCTAACTAACCAAAGGACAGCACACACTTCCATGCCCGAGGCAGGATTCGAACCTGCGCCGGCCGGGGTGGCCGATCGGTTCTAGGCGCTACAGTTCGGAACAGTGCGACCGCTACGGTCGCAGGTTCGAATCCTGCCTCGGGCATGGATGTCCTTATGTTAGTTAGGTTTAAGTACGGGGGTATCCACAAAGTACATTACGTTTTGGAATTAAAAATAAATAAAGTATTGGAAATTTTTTTATTATATACAGAAGAAAGCCACACTTAAATACTACTTTTCTACATAGTTGCCATTTAAATTAAGGCACTTATCGTAGCGATGGACGAGCATGGAAATTCCTTCATCGTAAAATTCGGCCGCCTGCGCCTTCAACCACGTGGTTACCTCTTCTTGAAGCTGTGCGTCGTCATCAAAACGCTGCATAGCCAACCACTTCTTCATTGCAGGAAATAAGTGGAAGTCGCTCGGTGCCAGGTCGGGACTGTACGGCGGATGAGGAAACAACTCCCACTTAAAAGATTCGAGAACTTCACGAGTCGCATTTGCCGTGTGGGCCCGGGCGTTGTCGTGAATCAGCAAGATCTTTGAGCCCAACTTTCCCGTGCGCTTGTTGTGTATTGCTCTTCTGAGGTTGTGCAAAGTTTTGCAATACCTTTGAGAGTTTATTGTAGTGCCTCTTTCCAGGAAATCCACAAAAATCACACCTTTTCTGTCCCAAAAGACAGTCGCCATCACCTTCCTTGCCGACATTGTCTGCATGCATTTCTTGGGTTTTTGGGGGGAATTTGTGTGCCCCCACAGCATTGACTGCAATTTTGTCTCGCAGTTCACATGCTTAACCCATGTTTCGTCACCAGTAACGATGCGATCGAGTACTGAGTCGCCATCTTTCTCGTAAGCGTCCAAAAACGTTAACGCTGCAGCCATTCGCTGATTTTTGTGAATTTCTGTCAAGATTTTTGGTATCCATCTTGCACAAAACTTGTGGCAACCAAGCCTTTCGGTAATGATTTCGTGCAACAAACTTCGTGAAATTTGTGGAAAACTCATAGAGAGTTCCGTTATTATGAAATTACGGTTTTCACGGACCGCGGCATCGACTTTTTCGACAAGTTCGGCAGTCACTATGCTGGGTCTTCCACTTCGCTCTTCGTCGTGAACGTTAGTTCGGCCATTTTTAAATTTTATGACCCATTGACGCACTCCACCTTCAGTGATTATGTTGTCCCCATACACTTCACAAAGCTGCCGATAGATTTCAATCGGTGTACAGTTTTTTGCAGTCAGAAACCTTATTACAGCACGCACTTCACACTTCGCGGCATTTTCAATTAACGCTTTCACAGTAACTCAACGGAGTACAGCACGAACCTCTCACTAGCACGGCAGGATGCCGACTGAGCGGCGGAATGCCATGACACCAAGATGGCCGCGCTAGCCCCGCCCCTAACGGACACAAACGAAAACGTAATGTACTTTGTGGATAGCCCTCGTACTTCTAAGTTCTAGGGGACTTATGACCTCAGAAGTTAAGTCCCATAGTGCTCAGAGTCATTTGAACCATTATGATTCGAACCTGCGACCATAGCAGCAGCGCGGTTCCGGACTGAAGCACCTAGAAACGCTCGGCGACAGCGGCCGGCCGAGGAATAAGTGTGGATACTTTTGATCAGATAGTGTAGCTAGGTAAAAAGAAAGGGGTCTCGCCTTCTAGTTCTGACAGACTGTAGCTGTTGAGTTGCTCTTCTAATGTAATGCAGTGTAATAAATGCTCTGTTTGGGACAGCTGGCGGACCTGGATACTCTCCTCCACACGGAGGCTACGGAGGGTACGGTGGCTACGGCGGAGGCGGCGGTGGCGGAAGCGGCGGCGGTGGCTACCCGGGCCCAGGGGGGCACTACGGCGCCAGCGGCGGCGGCGGCGGCGGCGGCTACGGCAACTACCCCGGGCCTGCCGGGCCTCCGGGTCCGCCCCTGCCTCCCGTACCGCCGGTGCCGCCCTACGCCACAGCCGGGGACGCCGTCTACGGCGGCGGTCCGCCCCCGGGACGACCGCCCTTCACTGCGCCTCGCTGCGACGAGGGAGACAGCTTCAGACAAGTAATCTTCTCTTCCTCGTCGCGGCATACGCCGCACATTACAAAAATTGATCGTAATTGTATGTGTGAGGGAGCGCATGATCGATGTACACTGTACTGTTTTGCAGTTTGATTTGCAAAACAAGTATACACTGTACTGATTGAATGTTCTCATGTTCAGAAATGAGAAGGAGCGATCTGTTTCACTTGGTAAAAAAAACTTTCTACAGCCAAGATCGCGTAACTACTTCTTTATTATCAGCAACTGGTTTCTATAGACTTTGCTGTCGCCACGCGGGATTAGCCGAGCGGTCTCAGGCGCTGCAGTCGTGGACTGTGCGGCTGATCCCGGCGGAGGTTCGAGTCCTCCCTCGGGCATGGGTGTGTGTGTTTGTCCTTAGGATAATTTAGGTTAAGTAGTGTGTAAGCTTAGGGACTGATGACCTTAGCAGTTAAGTCCCATAAGATTTCACACACATTTGAACATTTGAAATTTGCTGTCATCTTCTGGTCTTCAAAACTTTTTGTTGCAAAACGCATTCATTGTGAGCTGGAAACTCCAGCCAAGTTGTCATATTAGTGGAGAAAATGTAGCACATGATACAAAGGTTTGTAAGAAATAAAATATTTACAATCAAAAAGCACCTTGTGCACATGACTATGCCTATACATGTAGCGTTCATACGAGGGTAATCCTAAAAGTAAGGTCTCCTATTTTTTTATAAATACATAGACCTGTTTATTTCTACAATGGTTTACATCAATTTACAACGTGAATGTTCAAATGTGTGGGAAATATTATGGGACTTAACTGCTAAGGTCGTCAGTCCCTAAGCTTACACACTACTTAACCTAAAGTATCCTAAGGACAAACACACACACCCATGCCCGAGGGAGGACCCGAACCTCCGCCGGGACGAGCCGCACACTCCATGACTGCAGCGCCTCCTAGACCGCTCGGCTAATCCCGCGCGGCTTACAACTTGAACATTTAGCTATTTTTCAACATAATCACCATTTCTGTCGATGCATTTTTGTAGACGATGTGGCAGATTTTGTATGCCCATGTCATACCAGCTCACCGCCATGCTGTTCAGAAAGTTATATTAGAGTAAATATGAACCGCTTCATTCACCTCGTCGTCGGAGCTGAATCGCTGGGACCACAATGACCGCAGACAGGTACTGTGAGACTCAATCGGGCAATTCAGAACCGGAGAAGAGGAATGTTGAGCAAGGGCGTACACATTCTCCATGACAACGCTCGCCCACACATCGCTCGGCAAAACGTTGCACTCCTGCAACAGTTTCAGTGGAACGTAATCACCCACCCACCCTATAGTCCTGACTTGGCGCCCAGTGACTATCACCTGTTCCCTAGGTTAAAAGAACATTTGGCCGGAAAGCGATTCAGCTCCGATGACGAGGTGAAACAAGAGGTTCATAACTTTCTGAAAGGCGTGGCGGCGAGCTGGTATGACGTGGGCATACAAAAACTGCCACAGCGTCTACAAAAATGCATCGACAGAAATAGTGATTATAGTGATTATGTCGAACAATAGCTAAATGTTCAAGCTGTAAACAGGTCTATGTACTTATAAAAAGTAGGAGACCTTACTTTTGGGATTACCCTCGTAGATAACTGTTAAGTGCAAAAATCACAATACACAGTAGAATGCATAATAGAACACCTGTTTACGTTAGCTAGACATGTTCCATTCATTGATCTTTGGTCAAGAAAACGAAAATTACGGCAACTACGCCTATCACTTCATTAATGGCAGGCAGAAGCAGAAACAATGGAGGTAGTTTCCTTGTTCAGTTACCTCGGCTCCCAGATTTCTGCTGATGGTGACTGCAGCCACGAAATCAGGAGACGCTTGTTACTTGACAGAAAGGCAGCGTTCTACCTTGATAATGTTTTAAGGAGTAGAGACATAACTTTAATAACAAAGATCCGTTTAGTAAGAGGTGTGGTCCTTCCCGTTGTGATGCACAACAAGAAAGACTGAACGGCATAGAATAGATATCTTCGAATAGTGGTGTTGGAGGAAACTTCTTAAAGTTCCATGGACCGCAAAGAGAACGAATAGGTCAGCACTACAGCAAATAAAACCAGACTGCTCCTTGGAAGGTTTGATACCGAAACAAAAAGTAGCCTACCTTGGACACATTATTAGAAAACATGATTAGCTGGAAAAGACGTTAATATTGGGGAAGATCGGAGGCACAAGGAGAAATGGGCTACAAAGGATGAAATGGATTGATAGCATCGCAAAAGTAATGGATTCAACCAGGAAAGTCCGCGGGAGAAAGTAAAGGACAGAATAAATTGGCGTGCCTTAGTTCCTGGGGTCACGGAGGGCAATAACCGACTAAATGAACAGAGAGAGAGAGATCATTCATGCAGGATACCAAGACCACCAAAACCCTGTAGCAACATTCCAGAAACTGCACTCAAAATGCTTTTTTTTCATATGTGGAATGTGTTAATTCTCCTAAGGCTGTACCTAGAAACCGTAGATAGGTGGGTTCGGGGTATCTACTGTCACCTCCACACATCACCCTGGAAACTAACTCAGAAAAATCACCCTGCTAATGGGTTGGACCCTGCATAGAGTATTACCTGTACCCAAGGGTCAGCAATAAATTATGCCTCCTAGTGCCAACTGAGAAAACACAACGCCATGTAAGATCCAAGATGCTCAGACCCGCCCACTGACTATCCCTAGTTTCCCAAGATTAACAGTCAGTTCCTGTGCAATCCATCTAACGAGCTGTTGCCAAGGACCGTGCGAGTTACCTCTACCATACATCTGTGCTGTTGTTATCCACATGTATGTGACTGAAAAGCTCACGGATAACTTAACTGCTGAACGTTGTGTGGGTGCCTACTAAAAGGAAGGAAAGAAAATTAAGATTTAATGTACCGTCGACGACGAGGTCATTAGAATAGGAACACAAGCTCTAACTGGCGAAGGATTGGGTAGGAAACCGGCCATGTCATTTCCAGCGGAACGATCGTGGCATTTACCTTACGCGATGTAAGAAAACCATCGAAAGCCTAAATCTAGATGGTCGGAAGGGAATTAATACTGCTGTCCTCCCGAAGGCCAGTCCAGTGTGCGATCTCTCTCGGTCTTCTGCCTATCGACTTCATCACAGTTAAGAAAAGCTTTTAGATACTAACGAAACCCGAAATAAGAGTAACACATCACCTCAAACGGGTGCATCAGCATGCAAACCAAGCACAGAATACAGTAACAAGTGCTGTCGACAAGGGATCTCAGATCGATTCCATATTCCTAGATTTCCAGAAGGCTTTTGATACCGTTCCTCACAAACAACTATTAATCAAATTGCGTGCATATGGAGTATCGTGTCAGTTGTGTGGCTGGATTCGTGATTTCCTCTCAGAAAGGTCATAGTTCGTAGTGATAGACGGTAAATCATCGAGTTGAACAGAAGTGATATCTGGCGTTCCGCAAGGTAGTGTCATAGGCCCTCTGCTGTTCGTGATTTATATAAATGATCTAGGTGATAATCTGAGCAGCCCCCTTAGATTGTTTGCAGCTGACGCTGTAATTTACCGTCTAGTAAAATCATCAGACGATCAATTCCACTTACAAAATGATCTAGAGAGAATTTCTACATGGGTCGAAAAGTGGCAATTAGCACTAAACAATGAAAAGTGCGGGGTCATCCACATGGATACTAAAATAAATCCGATAAATTTTGGGTATACGATAAATCTCACAAATCTAAGGGCTGTCAATTCGACTAAATACCTAGGAATTACAATTACGAGCAACTTAAATTGGAAAGATCACATAGATAATATTGTGGGGAAGGCGAAACAAAGACTGCTCTTTGCTGGCAGAACACTTAGAAGATGCGACAAACCCAATAAAGAGACAGCCTACATTACACTTGTCCGTCCTCTGCTGGAATATAGCTGCGCGCTATGGGATCCTTACCGGGTAGGATTGACGGAGGACTTCGAAAAAGTGCAAAGAAGGGCAGCTCGTTTCGTGTTATCGCGCAATAGGGTTGAGAGTGTCACTGATATGATACGCGAGTTGGGGTGGCAGTCACTGAAACAAAGGCGGTTTTCTTTGCGGAGAGATATATTTACGAAATTTCAATCACCAACTTTCTCTTCCGAATGCGTAAATATTTTGTTGACACGCACCTACGTAGGGAGAAATGATCATCATAACAAAATAAGAGAAATCAGAGCTCGAACGGAAAGATTTAGGTGTTCCTTTTTCCCACGCGCCATTCGAGAGTGGAATGGTCGAGAAGTAGTATGAAAGTGGTTCGATGAACCGTCTGCCAGGCACTTAAATGTGAATTGCAGAGTAACCATGCAGATGTAGGTGGATGAAAACGTATTTACCAGCATCATCGTCACTGAAAGAAAAACACCAAATCATTAAACAGAAACACAAAACGATGGGTCAAAAGCCATTGGGACATCATTACCAGTGTAGACTGATGACTCCAAAGGTAACAAATCCAGGGAAATAAAGGAGGTGGCCAGAGGAAACAAACCAGTCCCTCCTGTGAATGATTCAATGATATACGTTTGCAGTCAGTAGAAAGAGAAAAACGTAGACATAGAATAACCTAAACAATAAACAGCCTTGATAGTATAGTGAAACATAAATTCGAAAACTTCAACTAGCACAGAGAGGGCCATTATGACTTTGTTTCCAACACACCCACACACATTTAGAGGCACGAATACCCTTGTGCTAAGAGGTTACAGTCTCCACTAAAAGGCAAACTTACACCGAAGAGGGCTAACGGTGGTGTACCCGTTTGTGTTGAACATATCACACTTTGCTTTTCCCCCTCACAACCAAGCAATCGCTGTAATAGTGTACTTGCTATACAAGGTAATGCTATGTTTTCTATGCCTGCTTCCTAACGACACTGTAGAGATTCGCACAGGGCTCATAGCGTACTCCCCATCCGTTCCTCGTCTGTTGGAACTTTCATACTTATAATGTACGATGGGAAGTCAATTATTATCCGCAATTTAGTTATATTTTTGTTTATTTTGGTAGTGCTGTCGTTTTACGTTGATGACGCATGCTTTGTTTATTTGTTGTTATATCTTTGCAATTTTCAAGCTGCTAGGTTAGTTTCGTTACCGCTGCCGTGCTGTTAATCATGGCTGCTCCGCTGTCTATTTGCACCAAAGAAGAGCAATGTTCAGTGATCCGTTTTTTGTGGTGGGAAGACTTTCGGCACACTACGGGAACAGTGTTTTGCCACAACGGAGTGTCTACGAATGGATTGAAAAATTCCGAAATGGTCGCACAAGTGTTACGCACGATGAAGGAACCGGACGACCGACCATTGAGCGTTCACGTGAAATGATTCTCTTAGGCAGACGATTAACTGTTGACGAAGTGGCACATCGTGTGCAAATTAGTCACGGTTCTACCTACGAAATCATCCACAGCAGACTTGTGTTTCATAAAGTTTGTGCAAGATGGGTCCCAAAACAACTCACGCAGTTGCATAAACAAACGCGCTTGGACATCTGCAAAAAACATATGGATCGCTATGGTAACGAAGGGGTCAACTTCTTAGACTGGATCATTAATCCAAATTCGCCGTGCAAGAAAAAGTTCAAGACCCAACCGTCCGCAGGAAAATAGATGCTTACGGTGTTTTGGGACGCACAAGGTACAGTACTGGAACATTATGGGGAAAGCGGCACAACAATAAACAGTGTACGTTACAGTGAGATGCTTACTGCCAGGCTAAAGCCTGCAATTCGAAGCAAACACCGAGGACTGCTGTCAAAAGGTGTTGCGTTGTTGCACGACAATTCCCGTCCGCATACTGCTGCCCACATTGCTGAAACGCTCCAGAAACTCAAATTTGAAGTACTGGATCATCCTCCATATAGTCCCGATCTTGCCCCTACTGACTATCACTTGTCTGGTCCACTCAAACAGGTACTGAGGGGCCGTCGACTTTCCTCAGTGAAAGAAGCGGTGCATTCCTGGCTCGCAGCTCAACCAAGAACCTTCTTTTATGAGGGCATCAGGAAGCTTGTACAAAGATGGACCAAGTTCGTTGAAACGCAAGGAGACTATGTCGAAAAATGACCTTCTTGCAAGTTTCTTATTTGGTTACAATAAAATTTTATAACAACTTTGCGGATAATAATTGACTTACCCTCGTATTATGAAGCTCAGTTACAATGTTTCCAAGAGACAGAGCTGTTAAGAAGCTGAGGTTTTCAGAGGCCCTTTATGGTCGGGAGAACACAATTGGATACTGATACATGCTTCATCTCTACCAATTATCAGTTAGTATGTTCCTTGGCGAAAATCAGTGGACAATGGTCGACACGTTTCCCTCTTTCCCGGTAAGGATACACTAACCAGATCGATTAGTGCCTGAAAATTAGGTGTACAAATGAATGTTCAGCAAGGCTAACTGGGTGCTATACAGACAACCGGCTGTAATAGCGTCCGAGATTGTGTGGCTCGCATAATGAATGGGATTCACCACCTCGCTGATGCCTCCATTACACTATCCTGATGCCTCCATTACACTATCTTCGGGCCAAAGGCAATATTTTCCTCAGTGGAGTGAAGAGTGTAATTCAGCACTCAAGGACAGATGTGCAGCTATGAGAAGGTTCAAATGCCAGCTAACTACAAAGAACCTTCCAGTGTTTCTGGTGGTCAGGACAAAGGTCTTACGACCCACTGATGGAACAATAATAGGTCATACCAAGCATTCATGGACCAAATCAATCATTCCTCTAGCGAAAATGTTTTGTTGACATCCACCTACGTACGGAGAAATGATCATCATAATAAAATAAGAGAAATCAGAGCTCGAACGGAAAGATTTAGGTGTTTCTTTTTCCCACGCGCCATTCGAGAGTGGGATGGCAGAGAAGTAGTATGAAAATGGTTCGATAAACCCTCTGCCAGGCGCTTAAGTGTGAATTGCGGAGTAACCATGTAGATGTAGATGTAGCACCATACGAGTATGGGAAACTGTCAGAAGGGGTTCCAGAAATGGCAGCCTGGAACCTGTAGTAGCTATATTAAAAGAGGGTCGTCTTCAGACAACACCAAAGGACATTAGTCGAAAAATGGTGCAACATTTCACCAAGAGTACCACCACTGGCTTCCTGGATACACCATACTGTTGTCATGGGTGATCATGGAGAGAATGACGAGGAGGGGGAGGGCGAGGTTAAATTCAAAGCCAACAATTTCGAGTTTTGTAACTACTTCTTCTCTATCTGTGTGCCAATTTCAACACTGGCTGAGGCTCGTTATTCAGCACTCAGTTATAGCGGAATCAAATACAGCATACTGTGTATCTTGACTATAAATCAGAGGAAAGCATTCTAGATATTGTTAATAAAATATGGCTAGAAGTACAGCATCTTAGTTGGAATCAACAATACGCAGGTTATTATAACAGGTTACGTTAAATAATTTTAAATTTAAAGTAAGTTTGTAGTATATGCCCAACCTGGGCAATGCCACAGTGTAGCGACACGTGGATGTTCGGTTATGGTGGATCGGTATCCACATCACAGGCAGCTAAGTCGGAGCGAACCACTTCCATGGGATGCACGCTTGCCAGACTCTCCAACAAAGAGTAGCTGTGTGTG
The DNA here is from genome assembly GCF_023864345.2 of Schistocerca serialis cubense. Taxonomy (NCBI): domain Eukaryota; kingdom Metazoa; phylum Arthropoda; class Insecta; order Orthoptera; family Acrididae; genus Schistocerca; species Schistocerca serialis. The sequence goes on from NC_064640.1 coordinate 254,609,282, forward strand.
TGTGGGGGGGGGGGGGGGGGGGGGGGGAGGGGGGGGGCTTTTAACTGTTCTCGTCTTTTCAGTTTATCTGTTTTCTGTTTTATGAATGAAGGACAGTATTTTAAGTTTTAAATATTCATTGAGGATTCTGGACTTACGATAGCTTCTCAGTTTTTGTGGTTGCCATACCTAAGCAACGCACCGAGCGAGGTGGCGCAGTGGTTAAACACTGGACTTGCATTCGGGAGGACGACGGTTCAATCCCGCGTCCGGCCATCCTGATTTAGGTTTTCCGTGATTTCCCTAAATCGCTCCAGGCAAATGCCGGGATGGTTCCTTTGAAAGGGCACGGACGACTTCCTTCCCCGTCCTTCCCTAATCCGATGAGACCGATGACCTCGCCGTCTGGTCTCCTTCCCCAAAACAACCCAAAGCCCTAAGCAACGTGAGTAACATCTCGCAACAATACACGTTGACTGGTGGGACTGTTTAGCAGACTGCTACCTTCTTTCGCCTCGGAAGGATCAGCACTAGACACAAGCATTCATTAAGAAAAAACATACGCGTATCAAAGTTAACAAATTGACGAAGACCTAATGACACAGAACTCGAAAAAACAAAAGTTAAGACAAAATAAAAACATTTCATTTGTTATAAAGCACGCGTGAATATATAAATCATTACCTCTTGCAAATTTCTCCTCGATTACACAATATTCACTAACGTCAAAATCAGTGACTGACAAACTCCAATGTGCTCTTTACCAACAACGAATTTCGAATCCACATGAGCAGGAGTCGGTAAATGGGGTAGAATGCTCCAAATTTTTAGGTGTACATATTGATGAAAACTTGAACTGGAAGAAGTGTATTACTAAGCTTCTCAAACAATTAGATTCAGCTACTTTTGCTTTTTGTATGATTACTAACATTGGAAACAAACGTATCAGCCTCCTGACATAGTTTGCATATTTCCATTCAATAATGTCTCACTTAATAATTTTCTGGGGTAACTCATCACTTAGAAAGAAAGTATTGATTACATAAAGGCGAGTAGTAAGAACTATATGGGGTGTTCAACCACGAACGTCATGAAGCTACCTCTTCAGCGAGGTAGGCATTTTAACTGCGACGTCACAATACATACACTCCTGGAAATGGAAAAAAGAACACATTGACACCGGTGTGTCAGACCCACCACACCTGCTCCGGACACTGCGAGAGGGCTGTACAAGCAATGATCACACGCACGACACAGCGGACACACCAGGAACCGCGGTGTTGGCCGTCGAATGGCGCTAGCTGCGCAGCATTTGTGCACCGCCGCCGTCAGTGTCAGCCAGTTTGCCGTGGCATACGGAGCTCCATCGCAGTCTTTAACACTGGTAGCATGCCGCGACAGCGTGGACGTGAACCGTATGTGCAGTTGACGGACTTTGAGCGAGGGCGTATAGTGGGCATGCGGGAGGCCGGGTGGACGTACCGCCGAAATGCTCAACACGTGGGGCGTGAGGTCTCCACAGTACATCAATGTTGTCCCCAGTGGTCGGCGGAAGGTGCACGTGCCCGTCGACCTGGGACCGGACCGCAGCGACGCACGGATGCACGCCAAGACCGTAGGATCCTACGCAGTGCCGTAGGGGACCGCACCGCCACTTCCCAGCAAATTAGGGACACTGTTGCTCCTGGGGTATCGGCGAGGACCATTCGCAACCGTCTCCATGAAGCTGGGCTACGGTCCCGCACACCGTTAGGCCGTCTTCCGCTCACGCCCCAACATCGTGCAGCCCGCCTCCAGTGGTGTCGCGACAGGCGTGAATGGAGGGACGAATGGAGACGTGTCGTCTTCAGCGATGAGAGTCGCTTCTGCCTTGGTGCCAATGATGGTCGTATGCGTGTTTGGCGCCGTGCAGGTGAGCGCCACAATCAGGACTGCATACGACCGAGGCACACAGGGCCAACACCCGGCATCATGGTGTGGGGAGCGATCTCCTACACTGGCCGTACACCACTGGTGATCGTCGAGGGGACACTGAATAGTGCACGGTACATCCAAACCGTCATCGAACCCATCGTTCTACCATTCCTAGACCGGCAAGGGAACTTGCTGTTCCAACAGGACAATGCACGTCCGCATGTATCCCGTGCCACCCAACGTGGTCTAGAAGGTGTAAGTCAACTACCCTGGCCAGCAAGATCTCCGGATCTGTCCCCCATTGAGCATGTTTGGGACTGGATGAAGCGTCGTCTCACACGGTCTGCACGTCCAGCACGAACGCTGGTCCAACTGAGGCGCCAGGTGGAAATGGCATGGCAAGCCGTTCCACAGGACTACATCCAGCATCTCTACGATCGTCTCCATGGGAGAATAGCAGCCTGCATTGCTGCGAAAGGTGGATATACACTGTACTAGTGCCGACATTGTGCATGCTCTGTTGCCTGTGTCTATGTGCCTGTGGTTCTGTCAGTGTGATCATGTGATGTATCTGACCCCAGGAATGTGTCAATAAAGTTTCCCCTTCCTGGGACAATGAATTCACGGTGTTCTTATTTCAATTTCCAGGAGTGTATTTTCGCTAATGAAATTCGTCATAAGCAATCCATCACAATTAGAGAAGAATTATGTTGCACATACCTACAATACTAGAGGGAAAAATGACCTTTATTACCCATTGTTAAAATTGTCTGTGGCTCAGAGAGGAGTTGAATACGCAGCAATAAAAATTTTTGATCATTTGTCCAATAGCATGAAATGTTGACAGGTAGCGAAGCAAGTTTTAACCCCATTTTAAAATCATTTCTCTTGGAGTTAAGTGTAATTGCATGAGTAGGAATAAGATGATAATGTGTTCGTTAATGTTAACACTAATCATGTATACGTATCCTGTAAACTGACTCCTTCCATATCATTTCGATAAAAGAATCCTTCAAACGATCTATGGAACATGTAACCAGCTAACTAATTAATTAAAACTAAGACTGCAAACAATGAGTACGTATCGTAGAAACTGTAAGACCACTCATCAAAGTCTGGTATTATGCACGAATAAAGTGTATTCTCAACTCCAAAGGGCAAATACTGATGAGCGACAGAAAATTAGCATTACTGACAATATTTTTTTAATGTGTACCCCCATTCTTATTAACTAGCTAATAGTCACGATTCTCTTTTGAGTTCATCATTAAGTTAAAGCACGAACAGTTGCGAACCAGTGATCGAACCGTGTGGGATTCCCATTGTAATTTCTCCCTTTGTACAATATGTGACGTCTTTCTGTATATTACTCGAATAGCCTCGGGTGTATTGTACTGGTACGACCTTTTTTTAGTAACCATCTCGAAATACATATTTTACTAATGTTAGTGCCATTATCTTCGGCCAAGCTAATCATACACATGCTGTTACTATATTTAGTGAAATACTGAAAATTGTATCCCAAGATCATACAACATTTGGCCGTTGGTGCAAATGTCAAACATAGCCATCCATCAAACATTGTTCCTTGGAGAGCATCGCACATCAGCTGCATGTTCTGGAAGGGAAAGAAATTTTTTTGCTTCGTACCTAAAAATTAGTGCATTAGTATTAAGAATAACGATATCCATAAACCGACTGTTGTTTCTCAGGTGGGCGTTCGTCTGCGCATGAGACGACAGTTTATACGGAGGTTTGTGTCAGCGCCGTCACTTCCGGTCTGTGAGCGAGAATGTGCCGAAGCGAGAGATTTCATCTGTCGGGCGTTCAACTTCAGGTAATGAAAATTTTCTCCTTTAGTAAATCCTAGAATTTGGAGAAGCTACTAAATACATTGACTTACTGTTAACCACTAGCAGTGACAGCCTGACAGTGTAATTACCGGTAACATTACCTACTTACATCTTACCTACTTACAACGCAGGCCATCTTAAGGTATCTGGTGAAGGGTGCTTTATGTACCACTGTTACATTCACCCGCCAACCCCCTTTTTTTATTCCAGACGCGAATATTTCGCGGGAAGGATGATTTCCTTAAGCCTCCGTTTGGGCTCAAATCTTCATGGTCTTTGTGCAAGAAATTCACAATGTCCAGCGAAAAAGTTCTCGTTCTCAAAACTAAATTAATATCTCGAAAATTAAGACAGAGACGAGTGCAACAAAATGTATGTTTACTGTGAAAGCTGGAGGTGTAATTAAAGTTCAAGGAGAAGAAATAAAAAGTTAGAGGCTCACTGATGACAGTATAATTCTGTCAGAGACAGCAAAGGACTTGGAAGAGCAGGTGAAATGAATGGATAGTGCCTTGGAAGAAAAATACAAGATGGACATCAACAAAGGCAAAATAGGGGTAGTGATATGTAGTCCAATTAAATCAGGTGATACTGAAGGAATTAGATTAGGAAATGTGATACAAAGAGTAGTAGAAGAGTTTTACTATTTGGGCAGAAAAATAACTGACGATGATCGATACAGAGAGGTTGTAAAAAGCAGACTGCCTAAAGCATGGAAAGCATTTCTGAAAAAAAAGGAATTTGTTAACATCTAATATAAACTGAAGTATTAAGAAGCGTTTTTTGAATGCTATTCAAGTTGTATATTAATGGCCTTGCGGACTTTCTGCAGATGATGGGGTTATGTATAATAAAGTACATTCTGAAAGAAGCTGCACAAATATTCAGTCAGCTCTTGATAAGATTTCAGACAGGGTCAAAGACTGGCTATTAGCTTTAAATGTTCAGAAATGTAGAAGTGTGCACTTGAGAAAAAGAAAAAACCTTGTATCCTATGACTATAATTTCTGTAAATCAATGTTGGAATCGGTCAGCTCATACATATATCTGGGTGTAACACTTTTCAGGGACATGAATTGGAACGTCACATAGGCTCAGTCGTGGGTAAGGCAGCAGACTTCGGTTTATTGGCAGAACATTAGAGAATTGCAATCAGTCTACAAAGGAGATTGCCTACAAATCACTCGTGCCACCAATTCTAGAAAACTATTCAAGTATGTGGGACCCATACCAAATAGAACTAACAGGGGATACTGAATTATACAGAGAACGGAAACACAAATTGTCACATGTTTGTTTGACTCGCAGGAAAATAGCAGAGAGATGTCGCAAGAAATGAACTGGTAGATTCTTAAAGATAGACGTAAGTTATCCTGAAAAAGCCTACATACAATTTTTCAATAACTTGATTTAAATTATACCACAGCCCCCTAAATATTTCTCCCGTAGTGATCGTGAGGACAAGATTAAATTAATGACAGCACGCACGCGGGCATTTAGAGACTCATTCTTCCCGCAGTCCATACGTGAATAGGACAAGAAACAGCCCTAATAACTGGTACTCTAGGACGTATCCTCTGCAGTGCGCTAAACAATGGTTTGCAGAGATTGGATATAGATGTATTTGTCTGGTGTGTAGCCGTGTAGGAAAGTGAAACGAGGAGAATAAGCAGTTTAGACAAGACGAGAACAGAAGCTTTTGAAATGTGGTGCCAAGGAAGAACGATGAAGACTGGGTGAGTAGATCGTATAGCTAATGAGGAGGTATTCAGTAGAACTGGGGAGAAAATAAATTTGTGGTACTATCTTACTATAAAGCCTAGTTTACATGACGACACTGGCTTGAGCCAGTCGTTGCATGCAACGAGTTGCACGCCAGTGATTTCGTATATGTCCATAGACACGGCGCCACCAGTGTGCACTTCAGTTTCGTCATTTTGTGAGTGCCATAACCGTGCGTAAAATGAAAGTTTTGGCAGCTGTACGAGTTGTCAGGAGTTAATGCTTGTTTTCAGGAAATCACCGCATATGACAAGACATTAAAAAAAATAAGAAACGTGTTTGGGTTCGTGGCTGAATAAAGGAAAGACGTCAGCTCAGTTGGTCAGCGACCGTGCTGAAAGAAATTGTACTGGAAGACCATATAAGTTATTTTAATTTTTTTAGCTACAATTTGTGAACGTAAAGCACTTCTGTGACATTCTAAATAAATTAATACTGAATAAAGAATTCAGCTTTACAGAATTCTGTAAGCTTTTCTCCTGTGAACTATTTTTCTTAAAAAGGAATCCGCCAACTCGTACCATGGAATTTTAGTCTTGTAGACGTGGGCTGTTCTGCAGCCAGATGTTTTGTTGCGTGTATTTTTCTTAATTCGTTTTTGTATGTACTCCTATAATTTTAATTGAGTGGATTTTGCTCTACAGCTCATGTATTGTCTATCAGTCCATGTGGAGATCGAGTATGCCAGTCTCAAGCGCAGCAACAACTCGCTACTTGTTTTGGTAGTCAACATAATTACAGTCCTACAGAACATCTATGCACAGCACTTATAGTCTTATACCCATAACAGGAACGGTTTCCTCCGTTCACTACTTCATATTTCACTTTGTTTACCCTCTACCTACACACCTAACCTCAATACTCATGCATCTAGTGTCGTCAAAGTTGGAACAATCCGAAAATCTTTAGTTTCACAATGAGTTGCGCAATCGTGCTTCGCGCATGCGCACTGGCTGGTAACCCAGTTGCGTGCAACCCAGTGTCGTCGTATAAACTAGGCTTAAGAAGCCGGTGGTTGATATAACGCATTCTGAGACATCAAGGAATCATCAATTTACTACTGAAGGGAAGTGTGTGTGTATGAGGGGGAGAAGGGAGGGGGCTTTGAATTGTAGAGGGAGATCAAGAGATGAATACAGTCGGCAGATTCAAATGTATGTAGGCTGCAGTAATTCTTCGGAGATGAAGAGGCTTGTATAGAACAGAGTAGCGTGGAGACCTGCATCAAACAAGTCTTGAGACTGAAGACCGCAACAACGACAGCAATCAATACTGGCAGAGAACTAGCTTGATGATGTTTCAGTTTTTTCTCAGTGATTCAGACAGGTTAACCGGTACCCTTTACAAAAATAACATATTTTCTCGCAGTGAACAAACATTCAGCTACTCTTAGATATTTTACTGTTGCCACTGTTTGCAGTGATTTATTGCATGTAGGGTAAACAGCCTATTTATGTGCAGTATGTTACATTTACTCATGTTGAGGGTCCCTACACCAAGCGTGTGTCTTCTGCAGGTTTTCCTTCATTTCGTTACAGCCTTGGCGTTGTGACCTTGTCAGTAGTAGACTGTGGTTCCAAGCATCAAGGAAACTTGCGGTCTCCAAAAAGATCGTAATGCTCAAGCATAGAACGTGGTCTACAATTGTGCAACAGGTTGGCAACAGCTATATAGGGCTATAGTCATGTGCATATGTTTGGAAATGGATCCCACGCCATTCTTCCACTGCTTGTAAGGCTTCCTTGCTCTAGCAACCTACGATAAACTGCTTCTAGAAGGATAGCAAGTTCTTTTGAGTACTCTATATAGAACACGGGTCCAGTTGCCTTTCCTTTGATGAGTGAATGTAAGTGATTTTCTATTCAGCCATCACTTCTCTCTATATCTCATTGCGGCCTTCATCCAATGACTGAAACTACGATCAGTACGGTACTACGATCTTCTACAGTGAAACAGTTTGGGAATAGCGAATTCAGTATTTCAGGCTTCTGTCTGCAATCCTTATCCTGCATACCAGTGAGATCACATAGCGCCAGTGTGCAATTTGTTAACTAAAGCTGGTCTGTTGACAGAAGGGATAGCGAGGAGCGGATGATCCAAGCCCCGACCCCTACATAAGAATGCCAAGGGGTGAGGAGCCGTGTAGGGGGAACACGCCTCGCATGTCAGTCGCAGTTCAGGCACCTTCACCTGTGCTGCATGCTTTCGCTACAGTCGATGTTACACACGGAGGTAAAAGCCGCCTAAATGTTATTAGTAATCGAAACTGAAACTGTTATGCATGTGGATGTCTTATATACACTGATCAGCCATAACACTATGACCACCGACCTACTATCGATATAAAACCGTCCAGGCGATAGCAGCGTCACCTAGTGAGGAATGACTGCTAATCAGACACACACGGTGCATGAGGTATCAGTGAGTGTGCTGTCCATGTGTAGAATGTAGATAGTGTCGGAAGTTTCAAGCGGCTTTTCGCGGATGATGCTGTAGTATACAGAGAAGTTGCAGCATTAGAAAATTGCAGCGAAATGCAGGAAGATCTGCAGCTGGTAGACACTTGGTGCAGGGAGTGGCAACTGACCCTTAACGTAGACAAATGTAATGTATTGCGAATACATAGAAAGAAGGATCCTTTATTGTATGATTACATGATAGCGGAACAAACACTGGTAGCAGTTACTTTTGTAAAATATCTGGGAGTATGCGTACGGAACGATTTGAAGAGAAATGATCATATAAAATTAATTGTTGGTAAGGCGGGTACCAGGTTGAGATTCATTGGGAGAGTCCTTAGAAAATGTTGGCCATCAACAAAGGAGGTGGCTTACGAAACACTCGTTCGACCTATACTCAAGTATTGCTCATCAGTGTGGGATCCGTACCAGGTCGGGTTGACAGAGGAGATAGAGAAGATCCGAAGAAGAGCGGCGCGTTTCGTCACAGGGTTATTTGGTAAGCGTGATAGCGTTACGCAGATGTTTAGCAAACTCAAGTGGCAGACTCTGCAAGAGAGGCGCTCTGCATCGCGGTGTAGCTTGCTGTCCAGGTTTCGAGAGGGTGCGTTTCTGGATGAGGTATCGAATATATTGCTTCCCCCTACTTATACCTCCCGAGGAGATCACGAATGTAAAATTAGAGAGATTCGAGCGCGCACGGAGGCTTTCAGACAGTCGTTCTTCCCGCGAACCATACGCGACTGGAACAGGAAAGGGAGTTAATGACAGTGGCACGTAAAGTGCCCTCCGCCACACACCGTTGGGTGGCTTGCGGAGTATAAATGTAGATGTAGATGGAGAAGGCATGCGAGCTATCTGAGTTTGACCGAGGGCAGATACTGATGGCCCGGAGGCTCGACACGTGCATTTCGGAAACTGCACGACTTGTCGGGTGTTTGAGGATTGCTGTGGTGAGTGTCTTCAACACGTGGTGAAACCAGTGTGCGATTTGTGCTTTTACCAGTGTGGGGGGGATGTCTTAGGGGGTTAGTATAATTCCATATGTTACTAGCTTGGACCGTGGCGTTACCCATGGTTAAACATTTATTTATAAATAGATGCTAATGCCGAAACTCACTATTCACGCGTATGCACTATCAGAAAAGCCATCCCTTGTTATATCTTTAAAAGTACATTATAGATAAAGCTTATTTACAGAATCATCTACATACATGTATACGACGGGAATTCAAAAAGTAAAAGGCATATTTGTGAAAAGCTGCACTTATTCTGATGATAGAAAACTGAAACATGCGTTATTTTTCTACGTAACCTCCCTGGACTTCAGTGCAGTTTTCCCTACGTTTTACGAGGTTTTGTTTTATTTCATCAGAAAATACGTTTTTCGGTCGCATCTGTAACCAATTTTGCACCGCAACAATGACGTCTTCATCACTTTCAAATCTTCTTCCCTGTAGTGCTTCCGTTAAGGGTCCAAACATGTGAAAATCGCTTGCAGCCAGGTCTGGACTGTATGATGGACGTTGCAGCACCTCGAATCTCAGCTCCTTTATTGCGTCGGCTGTCCGTTTGGCAGAATGTGGGCGAGCGTTATCTTGCTGCAGGATGACACCTCTTCACAGTTTTCCACGACATTTGGATCTGATTGCAGATTTTAGTTTCGTACGCAACACATCACATCCACCATACAATACAGACCTGGCTCTAAAGCCTCGTTTACGCTGGGGCGACGTCTTGCAACATTGTGGCATGCTACGGAAATGTGGCGTGCGTCGTCTTGTAGCATGCTACAACAGGCAACATCTTGCGGCGTATGTTGCATACGGCAGGTTAATTTATACCAAAGCCACAGAATTTGTGCCACACGTGTGCCACGTCGGTCTTACAGTATAAAGGACGATAAAGTATCGCAGCGCCGGCCTACTTGGTACTTGCACACGCAGCTAACAACGGAAATGAAAACCAAAGGAAAAGAAAACGATGGTTGAAGAGAAGAGTATTTAAAGAAGGTCCACGAAATAGTATCCAAGGAACTACACTCCTGGAAATTGAAATAAGAACACCGTGAATTCATTGTCCCAGGAAGGGGAAACTTTATTGACACATTCCTGGGGTCAGATACATCACATGATCACACTGACATAACCACAGGCACATAGACACAGGCAACAGAGCATGCACAATGTCGGCACTAGTACAGAGTATATCCACCTTTCGCAGCAATGCAGTCTGGTATTCTTCCATGGAGACGATCGTAGAGATGCTGAATGTAGTCCTGTGGAACGGCTTGCCATGCCATTTCCACCTGGCGCCTCAGTTGGACCAGCGTTCGTGCTGGACGTGCAGACCGCGTGAGACGACGCTTCATCCAGTCCCAAACATGCTCAATGGGGGACAGATCCGGAGATCTTGCTGGCCAGGGTAGTTGACTTACACCTTCTAGACCACGTTGGGTGGCACGGGATACATGCGGACGTGCATTGTCCTGTTGGAACAGCAAGTTCCCTTGCCGGTCTAGGAATGGTAGAACGATGGGTTCGATGACGGTTTGGATGTACCGTGCACTATTCAGTGTCCCCTCGACGATCACCAGTGGTGTACGGCCAGTGTAGGAGATCGCTCCCCACACCATGATGCCGGGTGTTGGCCCTGTGTGCCTCGGTCGTATGCAGTCCTGATTGTGGCGCTCACCTGCACGGCGCCAAACACGCATACGACCATCATTGGCACCAAGGCAGAAGCGACTCTCATCGCTGAAGACGATACGTCTCCATTCGTCCCTCCATTCACGCCTGTCGCGACACCACAGGAGGCGGGCTGCACGATGTTGGGGCGTGAGCGGAAGACGGCCTAACGGTGTGCAGGACCGTAGCCCAGCTTCATGGAGACGGTTGCGAATGGTCCTCGCCGATGCCCCAGGAGCAACAGTGTCCCTAATTTGCTGGGAAGTGGCGGTGCGGTCCCCTACGGCACTGATTGGGATCCTACGGTCTTGGCGTGCATCCGTGCGTCGCTGCGGTCCGGTCCCAGGTCGACGGGCACGTGCACCTTCCGCCGACCACTGGCGACAACATCGATGTACCGTAGAGACCTCACGCCCCACGTGTTGAGCATTTCGGCGGTACGTCCACCCGGCCTCCCGCATGCCCACTATACGCCCTCGCTCAAAGTCCGTCAACTGCACATACGGTTCACGTCCACGCTGTCGCGGCATGCTACCAGTGTTAAAGACAGCGATGGAGCTCCGTATGCCACGGCAAACTGGCTGACACTGACGGCGGCGGTGCACAAATGCTGCGCAGCTAGCGCCATTCGACGGCCAACACCGCGGTTCCTGGTGTGTCCGCTGTGCCGTGCGTGTGATCATTGCTTGTACAGCCCTCTCGCAGTGTCCGGAGCAACTATGGTGGGTCTGACACACCGGTGTCATTGTGTTCCTTTTTCCATTTCCAGGAGTGTAGAAGCAGACGATGGTGCGTTATTTAGTAATGTGTGCTTTCCTCCCAGGCGCGTTAGTCCGCGCCATACCGTTGCCAAAAGGTGACCTAACGATAAATGTTCGCACAGGTACCGGGTCGTCACCACCCTGTGTCAGGGCCCGGGGTGGGAATTTCAGTCCCCGGTTCACCCAACTCTGCGGTACGACTGCTGCGGTATGACTGCCACACTACTTCCCTCGCAAGCTCGAAAGTAAACAGATGACGCACCTTAGACGAAAGCAACAATGACAACATGAGAACGATGTTTTGAAATGCTTAACTATTACATAACACTTTTTCAAAATTAATAAGCAAACATATTAACAGTAAGACTGTATTAAAAACTTTCAGTGTTCGGCTTCACAAATTTAAATTATATGTAAAGTTTTACTCCAGTGCGTGGGAAATAAACATCCCAGGTTGGGATGCATAAACTAAAGCCAGAGGAGGGGATGGTCTGATACAGAGGGGGGGAATCCCCCCCATCCCCCCCTGCAAATCGCACACTGGGTGAAACCACGTCCAGACGTCGTGGGGTTGGGCACCTCATTACAGATGTCAGACGTCGTAGGCTGGGCAGACTGGCAAAAAAGGACAGGCGGCGAACTGTAGCGGAACTAACACCAGACTTTAATGCTGGGCAGAGTACAAGTGTGTCTGAACACACAATGCACCAAACGCTCCTAACAATGGGCCTCTGCAGTTGACGACCCATGCATGTGCCAATGCTACCACGACATCGGCAATTACGACTGAAATGGGTATGTGACCATCGCCATTAGACATTGCCATAGTGACAGAGCGTAGAATGGTCTGACGAATCCCGGTACCTTCTTCATCGTGCCGATTGGAGGGCGCAAATCTATCGTCTTCCACGGGAACAGCTCCCTGACACCTGTACGGCGGGATGGAGACAAGCTGGTGGCGGCTCTATTATGCTCTGAGGAACATTCACGTGGACATCTATGAGTCCAGTAGAGCTCGTGCCAGGCACCATGACGGTCAAGGAGTATCGAACACTGGTTGCAGACCATGAACATCCCTTCATGACGATCGTGTTTCCCGATGGCAGTGGCATATTTCAGTAAGATAAATGTGCCATGTCACAAGGTCAGGAGTGTGATAGAGTGGTTCGAGGAACACAGTGGCGAGTTCCAATTGATGTGCTGGCCCCCCAGATCGCCAGATATGAACCTGATTAAACACATCTGAGATGTGATTGAACGTAGCATCAGAGCTCACCACCACCCTCTCTGGAATTTACAGGAATTAGGTGACTTGTGTGTGCAGATGTGGTACCGACTTCTTCCAGCGACCTACCAAGGCCTCACTGCTTCCGTTAAATCACTTAATAAATGCAAGTCTTCCGCTCCAAACTGTATACCAATTAGGTTCCTTTCAGAATATGCTGATACAATAGCTCAACGTGTAACAATCATATTCAACCGCTCGTTCGACGAAAGATCCGTGTCCAAAGACTGAAAAGTTGCACAGGTCACACCAATATTCAAGAGAGGTAGTAGGAGTAATCCACCAAATTTTAGGCCATATCATTAAGGTCGATATGCAGCAGGATTTTGGAACATATATTGTGTTCGAACATTATGAATTACCTCAAAGAGAGTGGTCTATTGACACATAGTCAACGCCGATTTAGAAAACATCCGTCTTGTGTAACCCAACTAATTCTTTATTCACACGAAGTGTTGAGTGCTATTGACAAGGAGTTTCGAACTGATTCCGTAAATCTAGATTTCCAGAAGCCTTTCGACATTGTACCACACAAGCGCTTGTAGTGAAATTGCGTTCTTATGGAGTATCGCCTCAGTTATGTGACTGGATACGTGATTTCCTCTCAAAGAGGTCACACTTCGTAGTAATTGACGAAAAGTCATCGAGTAAAACAGAAGTGATTTCTGGCGTTCCCCAAGTTAGTGTCATAAGCCCTTTGCTGTTCCTTATCTATATAAACGATTTAGGAGACAGACTGAGCAGCCGTCTTAGGATGTTTGCAGATGATTCTATGGTCTATCGTCTAGTAAAGTCATCAGAATATCAAAACAAACAGGAAAACAATTTAGGAAAGATATCTGTAAGGTGCGAAAATTGGCAATTGATCCTAAATAATGAAAACCGTGAGGTCATCAACATGAGTGCTAAAAGGATCCGCTAAACTTCGGTTACACGATAAATCAGTCAAATCTGAAGGCCGTAAATTCTACTAAATACCCAGGAATTACAATTACGATCAACTTGAATTGGAAAAAACACATAGAAAATTTTGTGGGGAAGGCAAACCAAAGACTGCGTTTTATTGGCAGAACACTTAGAAAATGTACCGTAACACATCTGCTAAAGGGATTGCCTACACTACGCATGTCCGTCCTCTTTTGGAGTACTGCTGCGCGGTCTGGGATCCTTATCAGATAAGATTGACAGAGTACATCGACAAAGTTCAAAGAACTGCAAAACACTTTGTATTATCGCGAAATAGGGGAGAAAGTGTCACTGACATGATACAAGATTTGCGGTGTACATCATTAAAACAAAGGGGCTTTTCGTTGCGGCGGAATCTTCTCACGAAATTTCAATCACCAACATCCGAATGTGCAAATATTTTGTTGACGCAGACCTACAATCATCGTAATAAAACAAGGGAAATTAGAGCTCGCACGGAAAGATATAGATGTTCGTTTTTTCCGCGCGCTCTTCGATATTCGAATAATAGATAATTATTGTGAAGATGCTTCGATGAATCCTCTGCCAGTCACGTAAGTGTGATTTGCAGTGTATCCATGTAGATAGATGTAGATGTAGAACTGTCCCATAAAATCCTATTTACAAAGTATTAAATGAAGAATCTAGAGATATTCTTCATCCTGCTATTTATTGCTCTCATACGGACTGTGAAGACGAGATCAGAGTAACTACAGTGCACCCAGAAGCACTTAAGAATTATGTGTATTTGTTATTACACACAATGCTGACAATGGGGACGAATATGAGGGAATGGAGTTTAGGGGGTCTGGAGCCCCTCCTCCCCCCCCCCCAACCCCCACCATTATCTTACGCGAAAAACTGGAATATTACCCGAATATCCGCTTTGTGAAACCCGTGCCACATTTTAATATTCACGCACTGTAATTAACTGAGACAGCAACAAACTATGGAGTTGCAATGCATTAAAGTGGGGTTTCACCTCTCCCGCATCCCCTTCCCCCCTTCACGGGCTCAGTCCGGAACCGCGTGACTGCTACGGTCGCAGGTTCGAATCCTGCCTCGGGCATGGATGTGTGTGATGTCCTTAGGTTAGTTAGGTTTAAGTATTTCTATGGGACTGATGACCTTAGATGTTAAGTCCCATAGTGCTCAGAGCCTTCACGGGCCCACCCCATCGCTATGCGCGCAACGGGCTGATGTGCAGCTTCGCTCTGGGCAGTCAACAATTAACGGTGACAGTTTCGGGCGTCTTGAGTCAACCGAGCTTAAACTTCGCGTGCTTGTGTTTGATTAGTCACGCTTGAAAAAACAGTGAAACCGGACAAGTCAGAAATCTGTTTTGGGGTTAGATCATCGGGGAAGGTTTTCTTGAATTCATCTACGCAGAAGATGTTTCAGCTCAAGCACTGGCAGCAACGATTATAACGCATTTCATGTCTTATGACTTGGATATGGATAAATTTATTGGGCAGGGCTTTGATGGCACTACAGTGATGAGCAGCCGGTTACGAGGCGTGAGAACAACATTTGTAGAACGATACCCAAGAGCGCAATTCAATTCAATTTATTAGCGTCCTTGTAGTACATCATCGAAATGACATAGGACTTGTCAATAAACATTACAATTTAAAATACATATACATGAAAATTTATAATTGAATTTACTTGTCACTTAGACATTACAATTTTAATAGAACTTTTAGAACATTAACATAAAAATATACCAGTAGGATAACAACGTACAAAAAAAAAGTTAGTGATTCTCACATCAAAGATTATTTACATTCTTACATTAACACTGTTTCACACTTTCATAGAAACAGCAAGTATTTAAATGTGAGCAATTACACATATTTATTATGTCAGGGAAATATTAACTGCGCTTTTATTGTCAACGATTCATAAACTCTTCAATACTGTAAAAACTATTGCTCAATAACATGTTTTTTAATTCTCTTTTAAATATGTACAGTTTTGGTATTATTTTTAGTTCTTTGGGGAGAGCACTGTATAGGATTTTGGGTTGGTATACTTTCTAATCCCCTTTGTAACCCATGTTTTGGTTTTATGTTTAGTTTTGACTCTTTTTATAGGAAAGGCAACATCGAAGCAGTGTTTGTAGCTTTCAAGGAATGAGTCAAACTTTCTGTTGACATCACCACTTGATTCACTACCCCAGTTGTTATTTTCCAGAATGTAATTAAAAATTCTTATTCTGTCATCATTTATAAATCTCCTTTCTCTGTAATTGTTATTGATAACAGGGTCCTTGTAAGATGTGACATTTAAACTCAATTTGATACCCTTGTGATCCGAGAAACCAGTGTCAATTACTTCAGTGTTATATTCACACTTGTCCTTGTTTATAAATACTTGATCTATTATAGTTTCAGACATATTTCCGCATCTAGTAACTTCATTTACAGTTGCCATCATATTATGACACAAAAACAGATTGCACAGTTGCTGTTGTTTACTACAATCATTCTTAAAGTTAACATTAAAATCACCAAGAACAATTACATTATGTTTAAGTTCATTCAGCAGTCCCTCAAGGTTTTCCATAAAAATGGCAAAGTTGCCCAGTGGTGATCAGTACAAACAAACAATAGCAATTTTTAATTTGGTTAGCTCACATATACTGTATTCAAAATCTTTTTCTATGCATTTTAGTTTACATTTAATTTCTTTTGATTCCATCCCTGTCCTAACATAAATACATGTCCCACCCCCTTTGTGGTTGATTCTACAAAATTTGCTAATCATTTCAAAATTTGGAATAATTATGCTAGACGCTTGCATTTCTTTTACCCAGTGCTCACTTATGCATAGTATGTTAATGTCTTTTAGATAGTCAGTTAATAGAACTTCTATTTCAGCTAATTTACTTTCTAGTCCTTGCACATTTTGGTATACAACTGTTAAATTTTCATGTAGTGGATTTGCTGCCCTATTTACCTTTGTACTTTCTTGTTGCTGACACTGTAAAGATTCTGCCTTTTCTTCTTCTTCAAATTGCGAAGATCCCATAAAAAATAGTCAGTACGCACAGCAGCTCTTCTTATCCTGAGGCTCTTCCTTTGAGATGTCTGCAGAGCAGCTGATGAGTTTCTGGATCTAATTGAATGGTTTTTGGCTGTTGGTCTGGTTGCAGTCCTAGTTACAAGTGAGTGTGAAGCATTAAGTGTGTCGAATGTGCTGACAGCTTCATCCTTGGAGGTTTCAGGTGCACATGATTTTACACTAGGTTTGTAGGCTTTCTCATCTGAAGAAATTGTTTCCTCTTCAACTCTGCTGGATGTTCCTGACATTTCTGCTGGTACCCCATATTCTACCACTCCTTGAGATACTGGTACCGGTATGTTAGGTATCTCTCTCATCTTAGACGTTTCCTTGCAAATTTCCATTTGCTCAGTTACTGCTATGGTGAGGATACCAGGCAGTTTGTGTTGATCATTGAGATTATTTATTGTTTTCATAATTTGAGCACAGACATACAGTTGTCCTGCTCTATTTAGGAGATCTCCACTGTTTATGAAATGTTGTTTTCTGAAATCTAGCTGGACAAATGTTGAACTTGGGTAGCACTTAGTTATTTTGTGAAGCAGTCTGTTAGTTTTTTTTATTTCTTCGTTAACACGAGATTTCTAAAAAAAATCGTATGGAATGCTGGTTACCATCACATGTACATTTTTGAGCTTTTCGAGCGTCTCTCTTAGCGCTCGTCTTGCTGATAATACATCATTGCAGCGGACGTCTACTCCGCCCCCTAGGATTAGAACACAATCATTTTTCTTTATCTTGATACTTAGAGTTTCGCAGTTGTTGACGATCTCTAAACTGTGTGGCGCACGTTCTTAATTTAGTTCCAGCTCATTCACGCGCGACACCGATGATAAGGAACTGTGTCGGAGCAATGAAAACTACAGTAAACCTTTTTCGACAATCTCCACTTCGGGAGCCGGCCGCGGTGGTCTTGCGGTTCTAGGCGCTGCAGTCCGGAACCGCGGGACTGCTATGGTCGCAGGTTCAAATCCTGCCTCGGGCATGGATGTGTGTGATGTCCTTAGGTTAGTTAGGTTTAAGTAGTTCTAAGTTCTAGGTTCTAGGGGACTGATGACCTAAGATGTTAAGTCCCATAGTGCTCAGAGCCATTTGAACCATCCACTTCGGGACAACCTTTTGAAGAAAATTGCGGGACAAATCAACTCTTCTCATTTGACACTTATCGCCTTCTGTAAGACGCGGTGGACCGAAAAGCATGTGGCTGTCAAAAGATTTGCAGAAATGCTTCCTGTAGTGCGCGCAATGCTTGGCGCTTCAAGACGATACATGTAGGGATGTCGCCACTTCACCATACCAACTGCAGACCACCTTAGAAAATAGTCAATTTATTGTGTCGAAATTATACGAACAAAAGCTTTTTCGTATACAGCGAAGCTAAACAAAGCAATGCAAAAGGTCAGTGTTGACTTGACCAATGCTTGCAGCTATGCTAAAACAATAAAATAAATAAAAAATAAAATATCCGGAATGAAAGTCAATTCTCAATCCTTTTTGAGCAGGCAAAACAGATGACTCTGAGTGACATACCTGTTCCAAGAACGACTGGAAGGCGATCCCAGCGCAGCAATGCACCAGCAGAAACTGCCGAAACGTATTAC
This sequence comes from Schistocerca serialis cubense, assembly GCF_023864345.2. Taxonomy (NCBI): domain Eukaryota; kingdom Metazoa; phylum Arthropoda; class Insecta; order Orthoptera; family Acrididae; genus Schistocerca; species Schistocerca serialis. The sequence goes on from NC_064640.1 coordinate 254,627,635, forward strand.
CGCCAATATGTCTTTTGCCCTTTTATTGACATGTGAGTATGGAACTCGATACTTGTTTTAAACATGAAGAAACGATCGAAGGGATTTAGATGCTTTTGTCTGAGAAAACCAGTAATCACTCCAGGACAAAAAGATAGCACAAATACTTCTGGGTGAAAATGCTGGCACAGAACTTCCGAGTGAATATGAGATATGGCAAAATCACTGGAAAAGTGTAGAGAAGAAATATGCCATTGCAAGAGAAGCTATTGATCAGTACAATGAACAGTTTTCCCTTTGATAAAAAAATTTGTCATCATTTTAACACTCCCAGTGTCACTGCGACCCCAGAAAGATGTTTCTCCACTTTAATGAGGCTAAAAACTTATATCAGAAATAAAATAGGAGATGACAGACTTACTGGTCTTGCTCTAATGAGTGTTCATCTTGTTCTGGCAGTACATCTAGATTCCAAAGAAATCACAAATAAGTTTACAGTGAGATGTGAAAGGCAAGTCACTTTTGTTATTTACTAAATTACAGTAACTTATGACCTAAAGTTACAGTCAAATGTCAAAGTGTCACAGCCGCGCAGGATTAGCCGAGCGGTCTAGGAGGCGCTGCAGTCGTGGGCTGTGCGGCTGATCCCGGCGGAGGTTCGAGTCCTCCCTCGGGCATGGGTGTGTGTGTTTGTCCTTAGGATAATTTAGGTTAAGTAGTGTGTAAGCTTAGGGACTGATGACCATAGCAGTTAAGTCCCATAAGATTTCACACATTTTATTCAAAGTGTCACAAACGTAAATATAAACATAGAATTCTGTAATAACGTTGTAATATTTTGTTAAGATGAACGTAAACAAAAGCTAAAAAAGGATAATGGAATGTAGTCGAATTAAGCCGGGTGATGCTGAGGGAATTAGATTAGGAAATGACACACTTAAAGTAGTAAAGGAGTTTTGCAATTTGGGGAGCAAAATAACAGATGATGGTCGAAGTAGAGAGGATATAAAATGTAGACTGGCAATGGCAAGGAAAGCGTTTCTGAAGAAGAGAAATTCGTTAACATCGAGTATAGATTTAAGTGTCAGGAAGTCGTTTCTGAAAGTATTTGTATGGAGTGTAGCCATGTATGGAAGTGAAACATGGACGATAAATAGTTTGGACAAGAAGAGAATAGAAGCTTTCGAAATGTGGTCCTACAGAAGAATGCTGAAGATTAGATGGGTAGATCACATAACTAATGAGGAGGCATTTAATAGAACTGGGGAGAAGAGGAGTATGTGGCACAACTTGACAAGAAGAAGGGACCAGTTGGTAGGGCATGTTCTGAGGCATCAAGGGATCACAAATTTAGCATTTGAGGGCAGCATGGGGGGTAAAAATCGTAGAGGGAGACCAAGAGATGAATACACTAAGCAGATGCAGAAGGATGTAGGTTGCAGTAAGTACTGGGAGACGAAGAAGCTTGCACAGGATAGAGTAGCATGGAGAGCTGCATCAAACCAGTCTCAGGACTGAAGACCACAACAACAACAAAGTTAATTATATATTTTAATAATATGTAAAAACCTAAAATTTTACATTTGTTTCTTTTGCCATTCATAAATATGTTATTACAGACATTATGTATTTTTATTTGAAAGTGCCTAGATTAATTAGTGCTTAACTGCAGCTTTACTTGCATGTGATGTGTATTCTAATGTGCTTATCGGATTTTTAATTTTCAACTGATTGATTTTATTGGGGAAACAACAGTGACTTTTTATGGCATGAATGAAATTATGAGCAAAATCCAGTTTACCTTCCTAAAGTCCAGTGTTCGACACTCCCCTTTTAAAAGCGATAGGTATGTCAGTGTCAGACAACGCTATAACAAAAAAACTTTACCTACCTCAAAACACCTTCCCACACTCTACAGGTGAATTACTGAATGATAATTTTTCATCATCATTGACTCGCAAGTCGTCGAAGTGGCGTCAGCTAAAAAGGACTTGCACTTTCTGCGGCCCAACACCCCTCATGGGGTCTCCCAGCTAACAATGCCATACGATCATTTCATTTCATTGAATGATCATTTTTTATTCATTTGTTTTATTTTATCATGAATTACATTGATCCTAGTAGCGTTAGAGTAGTTAGGATATGACATGAGTCAGTTTTTTTTACAGTATTTACAATTATAAATTTTGCATAAAATTTACAGTAATGGATATAGTTGAATAAAATGTGATTGATTTATAATAATGCTCATATCAACTGAAGTTACATTATATTACATAAAAATAAATATGGTACATAATCGAACAACACATCAGAATTAATATTTACACATACACTTTGAGAAATTTATATCAGTAATATCTTAATATTTGAAAATTAATATAGATTTATGACAAAAATAATTCATATTTATGCTTAAACTAAATTTAATGACTCAGTTATACAATAACTACACACATGCATGCTCATTTGTGCTAAAAACCCACCAGTTGAGTGGAATGACTTTTGTAACTGGTATTCTTTCGACTTGCTCTTGAATTTTGGTGTTTCAGGGGCAACACTCTTCATGTCTATAGGTATAGCATTGAAAACTTTCATTCCTAAGTAATTACTTCTTTCTGCACAAGGGTAAAGTTTGTCAAGTTACTATGTAAGTCCAGATTTGACCTCATACTGTGGCCATGATATGCATTATTGGTTTTGAAAAGAGAGTGGTTTTTAACAGTGAAACATACATGGGAGGAGATATACTGAGATATCATTGTAAAATATGTAGTTTTCATAAAAGGTTCCTGCAAGAGCATCTTGGATGAACAGCATTCATAATGCATATAACTCTCTTCTTTTGTCAGGGGTTGATTACCCCAAAATATGATCGCTTAAGACAACAGTGTATCCTTATGTGCATATGATGCAATTATGTGTAAGGCAAAAGTCGTAGAGTGAAGTCTTTTTGCCAGATCTAGGATTTGGTTGGGCCAATTTAATTTGATATCAAAATCCAACAAGAACTTAGCAGAATCCATTTGCAGTACTTCATGGCCATTGCACTTCATATTATGTTCCTAATGTGTCACATGAAATTGCACATAACGATGATGATGATGTTTGGTTTGAGGGGTGCTCAACTGCGCGGTTATCAGCACCGTACAAATTCCCAACCTTTACTCAGTCCAATTTCGCCACTTTCATGAATGATGAGGACAACACAAACACCCAGTTCCCGGGCAGAGAAAATCCACAACCCAGCCGGGAATCAAACCTGGGACCCCGTGATCCAGAGGCAGCAACACTAGCCACTAGACCATGAGCTGCAGATGTCTTGCCAAAAACCAAACTGACATTGACTGAGAATGTTGTGACTGACAACTAGCCTGAACACCAGTTTCTTTAGGTCTTTGGAAAAACTTGTTAGCAGGGACATTGGGCAGTAATTTGTTACAGTTTTTTCACCATTCTAGAAAAGTGGTTTCACACATGCATATTTAAATCTCAGTGGGACAATATCTTGTGTAGTGATTCACTAAATATGTGACACAGAACTGCACTTATATAAACATGACAGAGCTAAGATTTCTTATGGAAATATTATTGACTTCAAAAGAACTTTTTGCTTTCATGTCTTTGACTGTTTTCTTGATCTTATTAAGGATGATATGAGGCACGTAACTTTGGTTCCATTAGCTTTACACAGAAGGGCTAATCCCGTCACTCACTGAGCCTTTGCAGCCAGTTTTCTCAGCAGCTGTTAAAAATATCTCTAGCTATATAGCTGTTGCAATATTTCTACACTGACTTATATCTTTATCAGAAATACAATCCAATTTTTTCCCACTCTCCCTGTTTACAACTTGCCACATGGTTTTTACTTTGTGGCTCAAGTTGTTAATTTCAGATATGATGTGCATATTTTGGGGCTTTTTTTAATAATTCTTTTTAAAATATTACAGCACAATCAATGGCTCACCTTTTTTATAACACATCACATACTTTTAGTGATTCTTACAAAGAAACCTTAACTTGTGGTACAATGCTAAACATCCTCTGTCATGCACTTTTGAAGTACTCTGCTTTATGTTTTTCAGTATCAGCACAACAAAGTAATCTATAACTAAATAGTTTTGCTGGATTTCTCTCCCACAGGGCATATGCTGCACCCTATGGTGCAGAAAGAGAAAACTGTGAACTAAGTGATCGTGATACAAAAGATTTTGATATCAATAATCCACTATATTTTGAGACAACAGGAGACTATGACTTCTATGAACGGTTTGGTGGAAGAATTGCAGGAGACTGTCTTGATGGTAAGCTTAATTTTTTCATGCTTTACAACAATTCAGGGGCACCTTCCTCATTCTTTACTTTCTTCTTTATAAACTTTACAATATGGGTGCCCCCCCCCCCCCTTCTGTAATTAATATGATTCACAGAATCCAGTTAGTTATGCCCTACCCCCTTCCATGAGTCACATCATATAGCAAACCAAAGTGTGATCATACAGTGTATAGTTTACCAACTGGTGCTTAATTCCTTGCTGACATCTTAGTTTTGGGACTTTGATCATGATCTTAGGCATCATTTTCTGCATAACAATCCACCATTTGCTGTTGGAAACATCATCAGTGGCTATGTAACTAGGTTTTTGAATCTCCAAATGTAATTCCTCTGAAATTGCATATTTTCTTAAGCATTCATCATCTGAGAATTTGAACACATTTCCATATCCTCTGATGTCTTCCATGATTAGACCCATAATAATCTGCAGAAAAAATGCCTAAGGTTATGGGGTAAATCTCAAAAATCACTTGTCATTGAGAATTCACACTTCTAAAATTGCAGAAAATAAACAGTGTTGAAAACTTCTGTCACTGGATTATATTATACTTGGTTCATCACTGTTTTGATATTTTTGAAGAAAGAACATTTCATGGTATAGCCTCTGAAGTGTTGCAGGTGCTTGTTATATGAATTTTCCCCTTAGCTCAAGATTACTTTAGTATCCCTAGCACTATCTATAACTTTCCTTTCTTTTTAGTACATTCAACATTCAATCTCTCTCTCTCTCTCTCTCTCTCTCTTTCTCTCTCTCTCTCTCTCTCTCTCTCTCTCTCTCTCTCTCTCTCTCTCTCTCTCTCTCTGCCTATGAGCCTTGCATTCGGGAAGATGACAGTCCACATCTGGCCATCTTGATTCAGGTTTTCAGAGATTTCTCTAAATCACTCCAGGAAAATGCTGAAATAATCCCTCTGAAATCACACAATGAAGAGGTGTGAAAGTGTGGATTGGGAGGGGTGACAGGACATAGGAAGGGGAAACTGTTGGCTCGAAGATGTGGGGACAGTGGGTAAGTGGAGAATGAGGCCATGAGGATTATGGAAGCAAAGGATATTTTGCAAGAATAACTCACATCTACAAGTACATAATTCAGGAAAGTTGATGCTAGGTGTAAGGATCCTAATAGCACAGATTGTGAAGCAACTATTGAACTTAAGCATGTTGTGCTCAGCAGCATGTTGTGCCACTAGATGGTAAACTTTGTTCTTGGCCGCAGTTTGACAGTGGCTATTCATTCTACTGGACATATGACTGGTTGTCATGCTGACATAGAAGTCTGTGCAGTGGCTGTAGTAGAGATGATGTAACACATGGCTGCTATCACAGGTTGTCGTGCCTGTGATGGCACAAGATAAGTCTGTGACATGACTGGAGTTGTAAGTGCTGAATAGGTGAAACAGACAGGTCTTGCAACTGTGTCTTCCACAAGGATATGACACTTGTGGCAAGAGGTTGGTAGTGGGAGTGGCGTAAGGATGGACTACAATACCATGTAAAGTGCATGGGTGATGGAATATCACTTTAGGACAGATGAGAAGGAACTTGGGTAGGATCTCCCTCATTTTCAGGCATGATGACAGATATTCAAAGCTCTGGCAGGGGTATGGTTATTTACTACCCCAGGCCAGGGTGATGTTGGGTGATGATATGGGTGCTCCTTTGTAGAGGATTCATGGGGTTGGTGGGAGGATTTGGATGTGTGAGAATATGGCATATGCGATCTGTCTGCGGATTAGGTTTGGTTGGTAGTGCTTGTCTGTGGTGGTCCTCTTGAGGCCTTCAGGTTCACCCATGGGTGGCCAGGCTTCATTGTAGCGATTTTTTTGGTGTGGGTTCTGTCAAAATGCAGGTACTGTCAGTCGTTTGTGAGTTTAATATGGACAGAGGTGTGTATGGAGCCAACAGAGAGGTGGAAGTAAACATTCAAGAAGGTGGCACATTGGCCTAAGTGGATGGGAGGGAATGTGTTGAGGCTGTGAAGGAATGAGGACAGTGTGTCTTGGCCCCAAGTCCAGTTCGTGAAGATATTGTATATCAGCCTGGACCAGACAAGAGGTTAGGGGTCTTGGGAGGCTAGGAAGGTTTCCTCTAGATGACCCATGAACAGGGTGGCATAGGAAGCTGCCGTGCAGCTGCCCATGGCTGTGCTGCTGGTTTTTAATATACCTTCCCCTTGAAGGAGTAGCAGTTTTGTGTGAAGTTATAGCTGGTAAGGCTTATTAGGAATGGGGCAGTGTCTTTTGAGTTGGAAGGACATTGGGAGAGGTAGTGTTCAATAGTGGCATGGCCGTGCGCATGAGGAATGTCAGTATATAGGGAAGTGTCATCAACAGTGATGAGTAGGGGTCCAGGCGGTAAAGGGGTGGGGATGGTAGAGAGTCAGTGAAGGAAGAGGTTGGTATCTTTGATGTGAGAGGCTAGGCTTCAGGCAATTGTTGGTCAAAAGAGCAGAAACTCGTTTGGTGTGAGTACAATAACCAGCTACAATGGGGCATCCAGGATTGATGGTTTGTGGATTTTGGGGAGCATGTAGAAAATGGGTGTCATGGTGTCACTGGAGTGAGCAGAGAGGTGGACTCAGTGGACAGATTCTGGGATATACATAAAGATTTCAGTAGTGGTTGGAGGTTACATTGGACTGCTGTGATGGGATCAGTGTGGCAGAGCTTGTAGATGAATGAGCCAGACAGTTGGTAGTAGCCTTCTGGCAGGTAGTCACTATGATTCATCACTACCAGTGGTAGAACCATTGTCTGCAGGGAGTATGATTAAATTAAGGTTTGTTTTGATGTTGTGAATAGTTGTCCTTTCTTCTATTGAGAGATTTGCATTCTTGGGAAGGTACCTGGCAAAGGATGGTGAGCCCAAGTTGGAAGTAAGGAACTCCTGAAAGGTGGCCCATGGGATGGCTAGGTGGGAGGGAGGAGGGTCACAGTTGATGTGTTAGACCATCAAAATCCTGAGCTGGTTGGAGGGCCCTGCTCATAATGCTCCAAATGTTCTCAGTTATGGAGAGATCTGGTGACTTTGCTGACTGAGGTAGGGTTTGGCAAGCATGAAGTCAACTCTCACTGTGGACAGAAGGGCATTCTTGATGCAATGTAAGCCCAGGGTGGCTTACCATGAAGGGCAACATAATGGGGTATACAGTAACATTGAAATACCACTGTGCTGTAAGGGTGCTGCGGATGACAGCCAAAGTGGCCAACCAAGAAAAGGCATGCCAAACCACCAATCCAGGTTGTCTAGCATTATGGCAGGCATTAGCCAGGTTGGTATCCCACTAGTGTCTGGGACATCTCCCAACACATCTTCGCTGGACATCAGGGCTCAATTCGAAGCAGGATTCATCACTCAAGACAGTTATACTCAAGAGATTCCAGGCCAGAGATGTGTCTGTAAAGACCCTGGACAGTGGTGGGATGCCATCCTGAATGTTGTCTGCTATATGGCCTGACAATCGAGGGTGATGATCTGGTGTGCCATTTCTTTTCATAGGAGGACCCCTTTGGTTGTCATCTGCAGCACCCTTACAGCACACCTGTATGTCACCAGTATTCCACTCCCCATTTTGTTGCACTTTATGGCAAGCCATCCTGGACTTACATTTTAGAAAAGATAAAGTCTGCCTGCATAGGCTAAAGCTTCTACTGCTTGTCTTCATGCTTGCCAAACCCTACCTCAGTCAGCAATGTCACTGGATCTCTCCCCAATTGAGATCATGTGGAGCACTATGGTTGGTTGGTTTATGGGATTAAAGGGACCAGACTGCTACGATCATTGGTCCCGGAGCACTATGGGCTGAGCTCACCAACCATCTCGGGATTTTCATGAATGAACACACAATTTGGACAGAATCTGGCACAATGTACCTCAGGAGGACATTCAACAACTCTATCAATGCTAAGCTGAATAACTGCTCACGTAATGGCCAGAGATGGACCAACACATTATTGACTTGCTCAATTTGCGGAGCTCCTTCTCTTGAATAAATTATCCATCTTTTCTGAAATTGTATTCATTTTTTTGTCTGTACATCTACATCACACCAATTGATTTCTGTCACATTCAGATCATTCCACCATGGAGCATATCTTTTTGTTTTTTTCCACATTATCACATCCTATAGCATGCAGACATCTAGGTCATAGTTCAAGGACTTTTACTTCTCTAAAGTGCTACTGGATTCATGATTATAGGCATTAGAAACATTAATAAACATGTAACAATGTGACAGAAAGGTCAAGGTCAGTTTTTTTATGTATACTTATACATAACGGATCATTTTTCAGATATCCAGATCAGTACCTATCTTGAAAAAGTAATTTAAGAATTTTTTCAATTTTGAAATTGTTTTTAAATACATTGTATTGTTATTGAAATAAGGAATAAAATATACATTTTGTTATTTTGCTCATACACAGTCAGCCAGCAATGTAGTGAAGATGGAATGGAATTTACTCTTAGAACACCTGAGGGATTCTTTGGCCGCATCTATACATATGGTTTCTATGATCGCTGTTTCTTCCGGGGGAATGGAGGAACACTGAATGTTTTGAGAATAAGTGGTGCACAGGGCTACCCAGAATGTGGAACACAAAGGGTTTGTTGATGAGAAAATATCATTTTCATTTTTTCATAAAAATAGTAAAACTATTTCACAGTGTCGTTTACATAGTGGTTTCAGTTTTTGAATTTAGATTTTTTTGATCAGTATGTAACATTCATGTTTGATAATAAATTTCCATGAGAAATTTTCATAGTCATGTGGAAATAATAAATTATTGCCTTTTCTTTTGAAAATCAATTTCATATCTAAGGCATTCTGTGCTTCTATTTCACAGAATGGCATCTTGAGTTAAAGTTAATACACATTTGTTAACTTCAGCTTCTTTTAAAATTTTCCATCTGTGACAGTAGACAGCTTCCAATTGGTAGTTTTATTTTTTAACTAAGAAATCATTTGAATAGACAACTGGCTGCCACTGAAGGTCTCATTCTGGATCTGTGTTATATTTCATGTCAAGTCTGCTGTTATTAAATCACCATACAGATGCAACACTAATTAATTTGTAATCCTTATTTTCTTATTGGTTAAATTTTTATGCTATATATCATTAATCAATCTTTATTATCTTACTTACATGAACTGTTGAACTATAATGTGAATGTATCTGTGGTTTGTTTGTGAGCAATAACTACAATTTGCCTGTCTAAATAAAACTGACATATTCTATTTATCCTTGTTGCAACTTTGTCTCACCAGATCTTTGGATAGGTTTTCTTCCTATCAAGTCAATCCAAAAAATAACATTTTTATCCTGCAAGGCTTATTTGTATTTCTGTATTGCACCAACATCCTGCATATGATACTGTCTTTTCAGACTTCCTATTACAATCTACATTAATTACAACATACTTTTCCTTAAACAGAAACAACATCAAAATATTTGTTTCCGTCTATCCATGGATTATGCAAAATTATATCTGTACAACTGCTTGTGATATATTTAATTGATTCTGAAGCAGCAGTCAACAAACCACTTATGTAAATAAATCACAAACACCCTCAAAATTCATATCCAGAGCAATTTGTATGCAAGACCTTGGATGTCCTCTTCGATAGTATACACTAGTGCAAAATGAGTACCTTGTAGCAATTGTCTCACATGAATGAAGTTTTATTCACATACACAGTTTCATTCACATACACAGGGTGTGTATAAGGTACTATTACAATCACAGTATCATACACCAATGCACAGATGATCTTGGACAACTGTTCCAACATATCATATGCCCTCCTCTAGCTGCAGCTCAGACCAGCAATTGGTAATAGAGAAAATAATGTAGGTATTAGCTGTCACCTTGCAAGAGATAGTGTTCCATACTGGTTCCACTTGCTGAAACTTTTAAGCAAAGGATTTAGCCTGTAATACACACCATACTAGATACAATTCCATCATGTTGTACAGAAGCCCATTGGGAGAGATATCTGCTGTCACAGGCCAAATCATTGAGCTTATTATTGAACCACTACTGCCCATTATAACACATACCTTCAAAAAAATTGCAAGTGTTTTCCCTGAAGCTTGGAAGCAGCTACATAAGCCACTACTTAAAAAGGATGTTGCCACAGCACCCTCTGACTACCAACCAATCTGCCCTCTTTCTGCACCGTCCAGCAACCTACCTAAGTACAAACAACCTACTAGATGAATACAACCAGATGTCCATAAACATCACAGCACAACATCTGCCTTAATGAAGGTAACAGATGATGTGAAGCTTGCCATGGATACACAAGAGGCAACTGTCATGTGCTTCTTAGACTTCAGAAAAGTCTTTGACACTGTCAGCTTCAAAATTTTACTTGCCAAAATTAGCAGCCTGAATTTCTTGTGAAGTGCAGTGCAATGGTTTTGCACATACCTGACGTCTCACCAGTAATGTGTCCTGTCCAGGACCATTAAGTCACAATGGAGGCAGGCAGTATCAGACATCACCCAGGCTTCAGAACTAAGTCCTATACTTTTTCCACTGTATATCAATGATGTGTCATCAGCTTTGTCCTACTACAAATACCACATGTGCACCTTCAATTGTATCTAAGTACAAAACCGATAAACTTGAAGTGCTATTGAGAATCTCAATACTGACCTGTGTGTGCTATAAAAATTGGTGCAAGATAAAGGTTTAAAAACTCAATCCAGATGGTACTTATTGGTCATTCTAGGCTCATTAGACTGATTAGATTAGATTAGATTAGATTAATACTAGTTCCATGGATCATGAATACGATATTTCGTAATGATGTGGAACGAGTCGAATTTTCCAATACATGACATAATTAGGTTAATTTAACAACATACTTAAGTTAATATAACAACTTTATTTTTTTTGTGTTTTTTTGTTTTTCTTTATTTTTTATTTTTTTTATTTTTTTTTATTTTTTTTATTTTTTTTAATATTTTTGTTTTTTTTTCTTAATTTATATCTAAAAATTCCTCTATGGAGTAGAAGGAGTTGTCATTCAGAAATTCTTTTAATTTCTTCTTAAATACTTGTTGGTTATCTGTCAGACTTTTGATACTATTTGGTAAGTGACCAAAGACTTTAGTGCCAGTATAATTCACCCCTTTCTGTGCCAAAGTTAGATTTAATCTTGAATATTGAAGATCGTCCTTTCTCCTAGTATTGTAGTTATGCACACTGCTATTACTTTTGAATTGGGTTTGGTTGTTAATAACAAATTTCATAAGAGAGTATATATACTGAGAAGCTACTGTGAATATCCCTAGATCCTTAAATAAATGTCTGCAGGATGATCTTGGGTGGACTCCAGCTATTATTCTGATTACACGCTTTTGTGCAATAAATACTTTATTCCTCAGTGATGAATTACCCCAAAATATGATGCCATATGAAAGCAATGAGTGAAAATAGGCGTAGTAAGCTAATTTACTAAGATGTTTATCACCAAAATTTGCAATGACCCTTATTGCATAAGTAGCTGAACTCAAACGTTTCAGCAGATCATCAATGTGTTTCTTCCAATTTAATCTCTCATCAATGGACATACCTAAAAATTTGGAATATTCTACCTTAGCTATATGCTTCTGATTAAGGTCTATATTTATTAATGGTGTCATACCATTCACTGTACGGAACTGTATGTACTGTGTCTTATCAAAATTCAGTGAGAGTCCGTTTACAAGGAACCACTTAGTAATTTTCTGAAAGACAGTATTGACAATTTCCTCAGTTAATTCTTGTTTCTCAGGTGTGATTACTATACTTGTATCATCAGCGAAGAGAACTAACTTTGCCTCTTCATGAATATAGAATGGCAAGTCATTAATATATAATAAGAACAACAAAGGACCCAAGACTGACCCTTGTGGAACCCCATTCTTGATAGTTCCCCAGTTTGAGGAATGTGCTGATCTTTGCATGTTACGAGAACTACTTATTTCAACTTTCTGCACTCTTCCAGTTAGGTACGAATTAAACCATTTGTGCACTGTCCCACTCATGCCACAATACTTGAGCTTGTCTAGCAGAATTTCATGATTTACACAATCAAAAGCCTTTGAGAGATCACAAAAAATCCCAATGGGTGGTGTTCGGTTATTCAGAGCATTCAAAATTTGACTGGTGAAAGCATATATGGCATTTTCTGTTGAAAAACCTTTCTGGAAACCAAACTGACATTTTGTTAGTACTTCATTTTTACAGATATGTGAAGCTACTCTTGAATACATTACTTTCTCAAACATTTTGGATAAAGCTGTTAGAAGGGAGATTGGACGGTAATTGTTGACATCAGATCTATCTCCCTTTTTATGCAAAGGTATAACAATAGCATATTTCAGTCTATCATTAGACTGAAACATCAGGGATCCCTACTACCTGTAATACTAAATGGAACAAATATCAGCTTCTCCCCCTCAGCAAAGAGTCTAGGAGTAATATCAGATGAGAATCTAAATTTGACTGAGCACATAACTGCAATGTGTAAGAAGGCATCAGCATTCCTCCATGTTCTACCAAAATATAAAAAGCCTTTCCGTCTTAAAATGAAAAAGAAACTTGTGCAGACACTTATACTTCTACATATTGATTACAGTACTGTTAGCCTGTTTGGTCTTTCTCAGGAAAGCTCATGGCACCTGGAACCAGTTATGAATGCCTGTATTCATTACATATGTGATGTTTGACTCTTTTATCATCTTTCACAATCATATGTGCAGCTATCCTGGCTGTGTTCAGACAGGCACAGAGATTTCCATACTCTCTGTCTTATCTACTGTCTTATCAACATACACTGTCCCTCATATCTTTCCCTCACCATTACACTCTTGTCTGAACAACATAGCAGAAACACCCATTCCCATCAGAGCAAAAACCTGTCTGTCCCACTCCGTCGTTCAGCCACTTTCTCACAGTCCTTCTCAGTAGCAGCAACACAACTCTGGAATAACCTCCCACATTATATTAGAGAAATAAATAATAGATCCAGCTTCAGAAGACAGTTAATGACTTAGCTACTGAAGCAACAATAATGATTACCATTGTCCCTGTACACACTCATTATTATTATTGTTATTATTATTATTGTTATTGTTGTTACTATTATCATCATTATCATTTTGACAGTAGCAGCAGCTGTAGAGATACTTGCCAGTATTAGCTTTATTAGTTCACAGTCCATATTATTTACCCATATTGTCACTACAGAAACTCAGATCATTTTAATAATATTTGTCATATTAAAGTTGTTGATACTTAGGTAACTATGATGCAAGAAAGGTATTATATGTGTGAAACTCTGGTCTGACGTAAGAAAGAGCCTGATGGTCCTAATAAGATGGAGTGAAATCAATAAATACACAAAAATAAAACCAAGTGAACAGGTATGCTAAATGAAACATGTCTGGTTGGAAATGTGTGAAGCCTTCAGTGATTACCATAGCAGAATTTTATTGAAACATACATCATAAAACCCAAAGAAATTCTGGCCAACTGTAAAGGCTGTGAGCAGCACCAAAGTTAGTGTCCAGAGAGTGATGAACAACATAAGAACTGAAACTGAGGTTAGGAAAGCAAAGGAGGAAGTGCGTAACTCTTCTGTCAAAGGAATTTCGAGGTGTACTGCCCCAGTTTAATTCTTTGGTGTAGATATTAGTGTCAGCGGCATTGAGAAAGAGCTAAAATTGAACAAAACTCCAGGGCCCAATGGAATCTCTGTCAGATTCCATACATAATTTGTGGTTGCGTTATCTCGTTTTTTAATCATAATATACTGTAATTCCCTTAAACAATAAGCTGAGCCCAATAAGCTGTGCCCACAGATCACATTTGTCTACAAAAAGGGTAGCAAAAGTGATCCACAAAACCACCCTCTACTATCTTTGATACACATCTGTTGAACAACCTTAGAATATATTCTGAGCTCGAACATAATGAGGTATCTCAAATAGAAAACTTCCTTCATTCCAACCCATATGGATTCTGTGAACACTGAAATGGGAAACCCAGCACACACTTTTTCACATGATATCTTGAAAGCCATACATTAAGGCAATCAGATGGATGCAGTACTTCTTGTCTTCCAAAAAGTGTTTGGCTCAGTACTATGCAACTGGTTATTTTTTAAAGTACTATTTTATGGGGGTATCAATGAAAATTTATGACTGGACTGAAGACCTTTTAATAGTGAGGGTGCAGTGTGTTGCGTTGGATGGAGGGTCATCGACAAAATTAGAAGTGCCAAAATTAGAGGTGCCAAAGAATATGTATTGGTTGCCACACCATTAATACACAAATGTCTTGTACATGTGGTGCTCTGCAGTTTGCATTCATAGTGTACATAAACATATTTATCTATCTGGAGGAGTGGTCTTCAGTTTGTCCTTCATATTAAACACTAACCTGTTGCCATGTGTATCATTTTTCTAATTTTCAAGTCCATTGTATCTCTGTAAATATAAGTTCCACTCACTAGTGTGGTATTTCCCCGTTTAAGTTCCTCAGTCCATCAAAAATATTCATCCACTGCTTTCTTTCTGTTTTGCTCAAAAGTTGTAATTATCACTGCTATGATTTTCTCCCCAAATTCCACTATGATTTGCTAACATCAACTCTAAGAAAAATGCAATGAACAGCCTCTCTTTTTAGACTTATGTAGCTGGGAGAAGACTTTTGATTCAGTCCAAAGATCTACTGCATGAACAGTTGTTGTTCACTACTAGTGTGCACCACATTCTGTTGATCCAATTGAGATCATGATCTGTCAAGTATGGGATGACTGGAAACATTCTGTACTTACACAACATGTCTGAATTAATTATTGTCATTGTCTTAATTCTGATCTTACATAGACAGGACCATAATTATTTGCATACACTAGCTGTCTTAATATTATGTTTATCAGCCATGCTACATGGAATGTTATTAGATAATTTGGATATTGATCTTGGATATTACATTGATGAAGGTTTTGTTTGCAATATGGCTGAATTTCTCTCTGGAAACTAGATTAAGTCATACACTATGTGATCAAAAGTATCTGGACATCTGGCTGAAAATGACTTACAAGTTTGTGGTGCCCTCCATTGGTAATGCTGGAATTCAATATGGTGTTGACCCACCCTTAGCCTTGATGACAGCTTCCACTCTACAGGCATATGATCAATCAGGTGCTGGAAGGTTTCTTGGGGAATGGCAGCCGGAATGGAGTGCTGCATTGAGGAGAGGTATCAATGTCAGTCGGTGAGGCCTGGCACGATGTCAGCGTTCCAAAACATCCCAAAGGTGTTCCATAGGATTCAGGTCCGGACTCTGTGCAGGCCAGTCCATTACAAGGATGGTATTGTTGTTTAGCCACTCTACCACAGGCCGTGCATTATGAAAAGGTGCTCGATCGTGATGAAAGATGCAATCGCCATCCCCAAATTGCTCTTTAACAGTGGGAAGCAAGAAGGTGCTTAAAGCATCAATGTAGGCCTGTGCTGTGATAGTGCCATGCAAAACAACAAGAGACACAAGCCGCCTTCATGAAAAACACAACCACACTATAACACCACCCCCTCTGAATTTTGCTGTTGGCACTACACACGCTGGCAGATGATGTTCACCGCGCATTCACCATATTCACACCCTGCTATCAGATTGCCAAATTGTGTACCATGATTTGTCATTCCATACAACATTTTTCCAGTGTTCAATCGTCCAATGCTTATGCTCCTTACACCAAGCGAGGTGTTGTTTGGCATTTACCAGTGTGATGTGTGAATTATGAGCAGTCGCTTTACCATTAAATCCAAGTTTTCTCACCCCCCGCCTAACTCTCATAGTACTTGCAGTGGATCCTGATGCAATTTGGAATTTCTGTGTGATGGTCTGGATAGATGTCTGCCTATTACGCATTATGACCCTCTTCAACTGTCGGTGGTCTCTGTCAGTCAACAGACGAGGTCGACCTGTACACTTTTGAGCTGTATGTGTCCCTTCATGTTTCCACTTCACTATCACATAAGAAACAGTGGATCTAGGGATGTTTAGGAGCGTGAAAATCTCGCATACAGACATATGACACAAGTGAAACCCAATCACCTGACCACATTCGAAGTCCATGAGTCCCATGGAGCGCCCCATTCAGCTCTCTCACGATGTCTAATGACTACTGAGGTCGCTGATATGGAGTACCTGGCAGTAGGTGGCAGTACAATGCACCTAATATGAAAAACGTATGTTTTGGGGGGTGTCTGGATAGTGTAGAAGTAATGGAACTCGAATATGCTCTCAGACCATATATGCTGTAAACATTGATGTAAATATCACTGATGTTTGAACACTGCATTAAGGATTCATCATAAACCTTTAACTATAGCTTCAGGCTTTTTTACAGAGGGCACATTTATGATGAAATCATATCTGAGAGAAACCCTGCAAAAATCTAAGGTAGACTTAAAAAGACTGCAGGTTTGTACTAGTATTTTCTGCTCAGCACATATATAAATTATGTGAAGTAGTGTGGTTATAAATTTATTGAGTGGTGATTGGAACTAGTTAAATCATGCAGACAGTCAAGAGTAAACAACTGTCAGGACATAGTCAGGATTGAATATATGCCCAGAAAGTAATGCACCACATTTTTTTTTCTGCTGAAAACAATGCTATGAATGTGAAACGTTATGTATGTATTATCTGGAGTCTCCTGAGTGAGCATGCCAAGTTTCCAACACTTCCAACAGGTAGCGTAGCTGCAGGACAGTTTCAAAGTGGCATCTGTAGGTGATGTACATTACAATCAACATGCCGTCATTGTATTTCTCATTGCAGAGAAATACACTGTGTGAAATATTCACAAACACTTGTGCAAAATCTATGGACCATCTGCTGTCGACAGAAGTACAGTTAATTGCTGGGCACAGAGGGTGAGATCATCAGAAGGCAGTGCAGCAGAGCTCCATGATTTGCAGTGTTGGGGAGACCATCCGCGGCTGTCACACCTGACATGTTGCAGTGAGCTTGCATTGTCATTCACAAGGACAGATGCATTACAGCATTACAACTCAGCATTTGGTGCTGCATCTGTCAATCAGCAAAAGAAATGTGGATGCAATTATCTGCACTCTTGGATATTCAAAAGTGTGTGCAAGATTGGTCCCGCAGGTCTAATGGTGGATCACAAATCACACAGAAAAAACATTTGTCATGATTTGTTGCAACATTTTGAAGTTGAGGGGGAGGCCTTCTTGTCCCAGATTGAGACAGGTGATAAAACCTGGGTTCACCATTTTGAGCCCAAAACAAAACAAGTGTTGATGGAATGGCACCATTCCCACTCCCCACAGAAGAAAAAATTCAAAGCGACTGCTTCCACTGGTAAGGTCATGATCATCATGTTCTGGGGCTGTGGAGATGTGATTCTTATTAATGTGATGCCAAGAGGCAGTACCATTAATTCAGAAGCATATGACAACACAGTAACAAAACTCGAGATGCGTTTCCGGCAACTTTGGCACTGCAACAACCCAAGAGATGTTTTGGTGCAACATAATAAAGCTTGACCGCACACAAGTCTGAGGCTGCTGAACACATCCCAAAAGAGGGTTGGACAGTGTTACTCCATCCACCCTACAGCCCTGACCTAGCCCCCTTGGACTTTCACTTGTCTGAGCCATCAAAGGATGCCATTCATGGAAGACATTTTGAGGACAATGAGGAGGTGATTCACACAGTGAAGCACTGCTCTGCCACCAGGACAAACATTGGTACTGACAGGGCATACACACCCTTGTTTCATGCTGGAGGAAGACCATAGAAGAGGATGAAGTTTATGTGGAAAAAATAGGGTGCGTAGATAAAAATGTTGTGCATTACTTTCTGGGTAGCCCTCGTATAAACTCAATTGTAAGTGAGGAAAATAACAGGCATACGTCCATTGGGGAAAGCTCCCATGTTCACTCTTCTACTGGTGCCAGATCGTCAAATTTTTACTTTTATTTCACTGTGACTACCAGTGTTGACTTTTCATCAAGTTGTAGTGTTACACATTTTTGTTATCAACAATTTAGGCGGCCACATTTTCAGACTTACTTTCATGAGTCAAAAACTTGTGCTATATCCACTTTACTGTAATGTTAACTAGCTGCTTACCTCATAGTGATTTGCACAAAATGTAACTTCATTGTAAAATAACATCACATATACCAAAACGAAATTATTTTGAATGTAAGTCCAGGAATGTTTATTTTCAGTATGGTGACACCATGACAAACATTGTAGTTGTACAATTCAGTGATTATGTACAAACTGGACGAGATAAAAGGTATAATCTAACTTGTTTGTTCCGTGGACCTGGAGAAGCTGTGGTTACATCTGGATACATTGGAGCTGGGTAATTATGATTTAATTTTGAATTTACTCTCTACAGTATTTGAGTTATTTGGAGCTACATTAATTGTTTGTTTGTTATCTTTATAGTTAAGTGTGATTTTGAAAAATTTTCTTGTTTTTTTTTGCGTTATTTGTGTCCGGCATTGATGTATTCAACCTTAAAATTTTAAACAATATTTTGAACCACCATATGGACTATCTCCAGTTTCCACTAGAATTCTGTATAGCCTAGTCACTTACTAGTTCTTATTTTTGCACCCCAAAGAGTTAGTCATAAACTGTGTTAATTAACTTTAGAAGAATAAGGGACATTGGCTGTCTATTACGATACCTCCAATGAGACCCTAAAATTTGTGGCCATGTAATATCAGTATGTAACGTTCTCAGTTACATGTGTAATACATTATTAATTCATGGTATTTTTAACAGGCCTTTTTTAAGCCTCACTAGATGTAAAGTGTAACCTCAAACTTTAATACCTTCTATCCAGTTTTTAAAAAAAATTTAGAGATCATGTTCTCAAGGCTTGTCACCCACCTGCATAGTAATGCAGTACTCCATTAATCACAGTTTGGATTTAAAAAGGGCTGCTCTGTGGAAGCAGCTATTTCCGCATTCACTGAGCAGATAATGTAACTTTAAATTATATGTGTCAGCAACTGGCATCTTTTGTAACATTAAAGGCATTTGACTGAGTCAATTATGATATTCTAGAAGAAGTATTTTGTTTTTATATGATAAATGGTTCAGTACATACCTATTAGAATAAACAAGTTCCAGAAAATTACACTAATATGTTCGAGTAATACATATATTTTATGGGGTTCAGCACAGGCCCATTACTGGTCTTGCTTTATGTTAATGATCTATCACTTTATTTGAATCAGGAGGCAGAATTACTAGTCTTTTTGTAGATGATACAAGCATTATAGTTAAACAAAGCAAAGAAACATCAACACAGAAAATAGTAAATTTTTTATGTTATTAGTTGGGTTTTGCAAAAACTTTGTAAAACACCATCCATCCAGTATTACACTCTCAAAAGTATCTCAACCTCTTATTAATGTAATGTACCAACAAAGCCGGCTGAAGTGGCCGTGCGGTTCTATACGCTGCAGTCTGGAACCGCGAGAGCGGCTATGGTCGCAGGTTCGAATCCTGCCTCGGGCATGGATGTGTGTGATGTCCTTAGGTTAGTTAGGTTTAACTAGTTCTAAGTTCTAGGGGACTAATGACCTGAGAAGTTGAGTCCCATAGTGCTCAGAGCCATTTGTACCAACAAAAATAATAAATAGAGTAAAAACTTAAGAGTCCATATTGATGAAAACTTAAACTGGAAAAACTATTTAGAAGAACTATGACAGCATTAACTTAAGATACTTTTATCAAGACAGTAATTGCCAATTTGGGGCCTGAAATCAGTAAGTTAACATCTTTTGCATATTTTCATTCACTTGTGTCCTACAGGATAATGTTCTGGGGTAACTCCTCACTTGGGTAAAATGTACAAAAGAAGGTAATTTTAAACGTGTGCTGAAACACGTATAGGCATCTGTTCAAGCAATTTGGCATATTAACTATTGCACAACAGTACATTTATTCACTGGTGAAATTTGTTATCTGCAATCAATTGCAGTTTGGAAATAACAGAGATATAAATAAATACAATAGTAGCAGCAAAATGACCTGTACTTTCCTCTGGTGAATGTGGCACAGAATGGAGGAAAATATATGACTACAAAACTCTTCAGCAATCTTCCCATGGAAGAACTGTTTTCAAATGTAGATTGAAGTCATTTTTCTTGAAAAATTGCTTCTATTCCATAATGGTAGTCTCGATGGGAAATACGTAGTCAATTACAAACCTGTAAATGGCTAGAGACTGTCATGATGTGTAACTGTTGTGTTCTGAGAACCCAAATATTATGACCTCACTGCTAATGATAAATGGGTGGAAAGTTGGCCAAAGCGATCTTTCGCTGTAGGTATCTGGACAAGAAAGCAAAAGATTAGTTGACATAAGTGCACTTTAAATAAATATGATTTACTCAGATTGTGTGAAAGAACTGCTACACTGTTGACTACTTGTGGCAGCCATGGCTAGCTATAAACAATGTCCTGATGTGGGTGAGCATCTAAGTACACTGAATATTTGCCAGTAGAGGTAGATATTAACAACTTGGTCTGTGTCCAAGTAAACTGAATGTTTGCCAGTAGAGATAACTATCAACAACTTGGTGTAACATTCAGCAGTAAATAGCAACACAGAAGTAATCTCAACTAGCAGCAATCTTGAACTAAAAGACTGGTGTCCAGGTGGCTGTCACTTATAACACCATCCTGGTGGTCTTCACTGGTCAGCAGCCTGGAGGATCTTCATTGGTGGTGAAGTTCAAAGCACCAGTTGTCTCTCCAACTTTTTCAACTGAAATATAGCACATCATAACATTTATTGTGAAATGCAAAATGTTATTAGGATCTCCACAATGCTCAACAACAACTTACTTTCTTTTCTCTAAATTTTTCATCTCTCCTTAGCAAATTTCTCATAGCACATATTCATTCCTTCAGTGTATGATTATTATTATCACTGTTATCATTTTGTTACTTCTCCCACCTCATCTCACTTACATCATGATGGGTCTAACTTGGCCTATGTTTACTTTTGGCCTGTGTTTGCCAAGTTCACAATGCTTTCATATATCTCTGGAGGAAGTAACTCAAGAGTACCAAAAGAAAGTAATCGGCTTCAGTTTTTAAATTTGTTAGCATACCAAGTGTGTTTCTTTTGATTATCATCACAAAAACTCTGTTATTTAAGTCTTGAATATTATACAAACACAATTAATGTCATTTTCTGATCTCAGACTCCAAGGACAACAGCTGTTATAATATAATTATACAAGTATTATTCCTTCTTTTAATAAATGATTTTTGTTTACACTGATTATGAAACACTTTTCCAGCTCCTGTTAACACATTTCCAGATGTATCACAACCTGCTTTATGCAGGTTGAGAGTGTAGCATCGTGTTTTAGTACCTGAATAGTGTAATTTTGCTTAGTCTCCTTCCGCCGCCGAGCAGTGTCAGCAGTGCGCAAGTAGCAGCATTACTGCATTTACTAGGCAATCTTGTATTTTAATAACCGTTTAAATTTTGTCGATTTGTTTACGCTCTCTGTAGATTAGTTCAGACGTTCTTAGCAAAACAGTTTTTAGCATGGATAGGGACTGCAACTGCTGTGTTCGGATGCAGGCTGAGTTGGCATCCCTTCGCTCCCAGCTTCAGGCAGTGTTGGCTTCGGTCACACAGCTTGAGGCTGTTGCCAATGGGCATCACTGTGGGGGTCGGGATGGGGGTTTGTCGGGGACGGCCAGCTCGTCCCACGCATCCCCTGATCGGACTACGACTGTGGTTGCCCGGGATACTGCCCGCATTGAGGCCGATCCCTCACCTGTGGTAGAGTGGGAGGTCGTTTCAAGGTGTGGCAGGGGGCGAAAGACATTCCGGAGGGCTGAACGGAAAGCCTCTCCAGTTTGTCTGACGAACCGGTTTCAGGCTCTGTCTCAGGCTGATACTGATCTTCGGCCTGACATGGCTGCTTGTCCTGTTCCAGAGGTTGCCCCTCAGTCTGCAAGATCCGGGCAGTCGCAGAGGGTGGGCTTACTGGTAGTTGGGAGCTCCAACGTCAGGCGCGTAATGGGGCCCCTTAGGGAAATGGCAGCAAGAGAGGGGAAGAAAACCAATGTGCACTCCGTGTGCATACCGGGGGGAGTCATTCCAGATGTGGAAAGGGTCCTTCCGGATGCCATGAAGGGTACAGGGCGCACCCATCTGCAGGTGGTCGCTCATGTCGGCACCAATGATGTGTGTCGCTATGGATCGGAGGAAATCCTCTCTGGCTTCCGGCGGCTATCTGATTTGGTGAAGACTGCCAGTCTCGCTAGCGGGATGAAAGCAGAGCTCACCATCTGCAGCATCGTCGACAGGACTGACTGCGGACCTTTGGTACAGAGCCGAGTGGAGGGTCTGAATCAGAGGCTGAGACGGTTCTGCGACCATGTGGGCTGCAGATTCCTCGACTTGCGCCATAGGGTGGTGGGGTTTCGGGTTCCGCTGGATAGGTCAGGAGTCCACTACACGCAACAAGCGGCTACACGGGTAGCAGGGGTTGTGTGGCGTGGGCTGGGCGGTTTTTTAGGTTAGATGGCCTTGGGCAAGTACAGAAAGGGCAACAGCCTCAACGGGTGCGGGGCAAAGTCAGGACATGCGGGGACCAAGCAGCAATCGGTATTGTAATTGTCAACTGTCGAAGCTGCGTTGGTAAAGTACCGGAACTTCAAGCGCTGATAGAAAGCACCGAAGCTGAAATCGTTATAGGTACAGAAAGCTGGCTTAAGCCAGAGATAAATTCTGCCGAAATTTTTACAAAGGTACAGACGGTGTTTAGAAAGGATAGATTGCATGCAACCGGTGGTGGAGTGTTCATCGCTGTTAGTAGTAGTTTATCCTGTAGTGAAGTAGAAGTGGATAGTTCCTGTGAATTATTATGGGTGGAGGTTACACTAAACAACCGAACTAGGTTAATAATTGGCTCCTTTTACCGACCTCCCGACTCAGCAGCATTAGTGGCAGAACAACTGAGAGAAAATTTGGAATACATTTCACGTACATTTTCTCAGCATGTTATAGTCTTAGGTGGAGATTTCAATTTACCAGATATAGACTGGGACACTCAGATGTTTAGGACGGGTGGTAGGGACAGAGCATCGAGTGACATTATACTGAGTGCACTATCCGAAAATTACCTCGAGCAATTAAACAGAGAACCGACTCGTGGAGATAACATATTGGACCTACTGATAACAAACAGACCCGAACTTTTCGAATCTGTATGTACAGAACAGGGAATCAGTGATCATAAGGCCGTTGCAGCATCCCTGAATAAGGAAGTTAATAGGAATATAAAAAAAGGGAGGAAGGTTTATCTGTTTAGCAAGAGTAATAGAAGGCAGATTTCATACTGCCTAACAGATCAAAACGAAAATTTCTGTTCCGACACTGACAATGTTGAGTGTTTATGGAAAAAGTTCAAGGCAATCGTAAAATGCGTTTTAGACAGGTACATGCCGAGTAAAACTGTGAGGGACGGGAAAAACCCACCGTGGTACAACAACAATGTTAGGAAACTACTGCGAAAGCAAAGAGAGCTCCACTCCAAGTTTAAACGCAGCCAAAACCTCTCAGACAAACAGAAGCTAAACAATGTCAAAGTTAGCGTAAGGAGGGCTATGCGTGAAGCGTTCATTGAATTCGAAAGTAAAATTCTATGTACCGACTTGACAGAAAATCCTAGGAAGTTCTGGTCGTACGTTAAATCAGTAAGTGGCTCGCAACAGCATATCCAGACACTACGGGATGATGATGGCATTGAAACAGAGGATGACACGCGTAAAGCTGAAATACTAAACACCTTTTTCCAAAGCTGTTTCACAGAGGAAGACCGCACTGCAGTTCCTTCTCTAAATCCTCGCACAAACGAAAAAATGGCTGACATCGAAATAAGTGTCCAAGGAATAGAAAAGCAACTGGAATCACTCAATAGAGGAAAGTCCACTGGACCTGACGGGATACCAATTCGATTCTACACAGAGTACGCGAAAGAACTTGCCCCCCTTCTAACAGCCGTGTACCGCAAGTCTCTAGAGGAACGGAGGGTTCCAAATGATTGGAAAAGAGCACAGATAGTCCCAGTCTTCAAGAAGGGTCGTCGAGCAGATGCGCAAAACTATAGACCTATATCTCTTACGTCGATCTCTTGTAGAATTTTAGAACATGTTTTTTGCTCGCGTATCATGTCATTTCTGGAAACCCAGAATCTACTATGTAGGAATCAACATGGATTCCGGAAACAGCGATCGTGTGAGACCCAACTCGCCTTATTTGTTCATGAGACCCAGAAAATATTAGATACAGGCTCCCAGGTAGATGCTATTTTTCTTGACTTCCGGAAGGCGTTCGATACAGTTCCGCACTGTCGCCTGATAAACAAAGTAAGAGCCTACGGAATATCAGACCAGCTGTGTGGCTGGATTGAAGAGTTTTTAGCAAACAGAACACAGCATGTTGTTATCAATGGAGAGACGTCTACAGACGTTAAAGTAACCTCTGGCGTGCCACAGGGGAGTGTTATGGGACCATTGCTTTTCACAATATATATAAATGACTTAGTAGATAGTGTCGGAAGTTCCATGCGGCTTTTCGCGGATGATGCTGTAGTATACAGAGAAGTTGCTGCATTAGAAAATTGTAGCGAAATACAGGAAGATCTGCAGCGGATAGGCACTTGGTGCAGGGAGTGGCAACTGACCCTTAACATAGACAAATGTAATGTATTGCGAATACATAGAAAGAAGGATCCTTTATTGTATGATTATATGATAGCGGAACAAACACTGGTAGCAGTTACTTCTGTAAAATATCTGGGAGTATGCGTACGGAACGATTTGAAGTGGAATGATCATATAAAACTAATTGTTGGTAAGGCGGGTACCAGGTTGAGATTCATTGGGAGAGTGCTTAGAAAATGTAGTCCATCAACAAAGGAGGTGGCTTACAAAACACTCGTTCGACCTATACTTGAGTATTGCTCATCAGTGTGGGATCCGTACCAGGTCGGGTTGACGGAGAAGATCCAAAGAAGAGCGGCGCGTTTCGTCACTGGGTTATTTGGTAACCGTGATAGCGTTACGGAGATGTTTAATAAACTCAAGTGGCAGACTCTGCAAGAGAGGCGCTCTGCATCGCGGTGTAGCTTGCTCGCCAGGTTTCGAGAGGGTGCGTTTCTGGATGAGGTATCGAATATATTGCTTCCCCCTACTTATACTTCCCGAGGAGATCACGAATGTAAAATTAGAGAGATTAGAGCGCGCACGGAGGCTTTCAGACAGTCGTTCTTCCCGCGAACCATACGCGACTGGAACAGGAAAGGGAGGTAATGACAGTGGCACGTAAAGTGCCCTCCGCCACACACCGTTGGGTGGCTTGCGGAGTATCAATGTAGATGTAGATGTAGATGTAAAATAAAACAAAGTACAAACAACATAACATTTCCATAAGTGAAGAAACCGTTTTTAATAACATGACTTTTTGTAGTCATAGATACTTTCTTTCTATGCAACAGCATCCACAATTTGTGAAATGGAAATGAATATTTCAGGTCTGGAAGCCCAATTCCAATTGAATATTTGCCTGCTGAAAATTCATTGAGTTCAAGGGTGAGGTTGCTGATTTTGTACCAAGGACGTCCAACAACAACAATTGCTGTCGGTGATCCTTTGACATTTCGTCTCGAGGCACAAGATGGTTACAATTACGTTACTGATATTTTTGCTACAAATGTGATAGCAAGAGATCCATACTCTGGACGATCTGTGCAACTTATTGACAGATATGGGTGAGTAGATGAATAATTTAGCTAGAACAAAACAAATATTTTTGTGTTAAATTCACAACCACTGGTCTAACAAAATTAGTACCAAATATAAATGCCCATGGTTCTATATATTCTGTGAAGGGGATGAATGTTATGCATGGCTCTTTTTGTTGTTCATAATTAAATCTTGAAATATGCATTCCTTTTCAGGTGTCCAGTTGACAATTATGTTTTCCCAGGCCTTGATAGATCCAGATCAGGTGATGGGCTCGAGGCACGATTTAATGCTTTCAAAATACCTGAATCAAACTTTTTAGTGTTTGAAGCAACAGTTAGAACATGTCGTGATGGATGTCAGCCAGTATGTACAAACAAATTATTTTCATTTTGTTGCAATTTTATGATTAAAAATTTGAGAAATTTGTATGGCTTGTATAGATAAGAGGACATTATCATGTGTTGACACTCTGTTTATTAAATTATGTTAAAGGCAAAGGCAAAGTAAAAGTAGGTGTGTGTGTGTGGGGGGGGGGGGGGGTTGGTTTTCAATTGCACATTAAATAATGTGTGCTTCTCAAATATTATGATTATTGACAACAAATAGTACTGTTTCATCTGCGTACATATGTAACCTCTGTGATTTTATAAGATCAGACATGAGTCATCCATGAAAATGGCATGTTACTAACTTGCATGTTGTCCTCACTTGTATGTGGATCCATCTTGGAACATTGGAAATTTGTGACCGAATATCAGCAGCACCACTAGAAACACCTGAAATGTCATCATGATCATGATCATAATCTGCAGCAGCAGCAGCAGCCATTCAACAGCCACTGCTGGAAAAAGGCATGCTTTAGACTTTTACATGCATTACAGTTGTTATCTAGATACATCATTGTTATTCCTATATGTTTTCTCGTGTCGTCTTCTGTTAGTTCATCATCGTAATATTTCTGTATCTCTTGAAATCCAACAAAGAACTTCCTTGGTCCATGTACCATGCATTAACCTAGTTACACATCCTGCCCACCTCGATTCCATTTGGAGATAGTTACATCCTCCACTTCAACCTGTTTCCTGTTTTCCTGTTACTCCCAGTAATTAACAACATGTATCTCTACATTTCTCATTCAGAAACTCTAAGGATGAGAATTTTTCATGTTAAAAGTATATCTAAAACTGCCATAAGTTAAAACTGGCAATAACACATTTTCTTTTTCAGACACACTGGATGCTCAGTTTTGCAAACTTGTTCAGTGCACTTAAAGCACTTCAGGACACTTTATTCTTCTGTCTATTTTTTTTTTTTTTGTGTCTATCCAGTTGTTGCCTTTGACTGTCCTAAATACAAAATCTCAACTACAGATTCTATTGCCTGTTAACTTACACTTAACGTTATCATATTTGGTTCCCCAGAAACATGAAATTTCTTGAAAGGTTGGTTGGTTGGTTTAAAGGAGGGGGGGAAGGGACCAAACTGCGAGGTCATTGGTCCCTTTCTTGAAAGGCTACATTAATTTCATCAAGACAGTATACAGGGTTTATCACAATTAATAGCAAAAACTGACCCAAGTGTAAGTATACAATACTCGAAAGCACACACATGTAGTAAATATGGATTCACTACTGAAATGTTTGTGAGATATTTATGAATGTGTAGTTATGAGACACTACTGATTTCAGTATGAAATATTATCTTGGATAGCACAAATGTATTTTAAATGCAATTTTTTTCAATAACGTCTCCATGTGATTGGGTTTAAACATGACATAAACCCATATACTGTTGATGAGTTGACATATTGGCAGTGCTTCTCACTGAATGTGTGGTTGGGGTACTAGGTAACCATCTCACTGGACCTCACATTCTTCCAAGAAAATTTGATGTGTTAGGGAATACACCATATGCACAATGCAACAATGGCGTATTTTTCTGCCCATGTAATATGACATATAATGCACCAATATGGTCTACAATATGTGATTCAAGTATGACCTGTTCCTTGATCTCCAAGATCATTTGGCTTCAGGTATCTGAATTTTTCTGTCTGGAGTTGTCTCAAAAGTTAATTGTACAGTACTTCCATTGATTTGGTTGAAGAGTTGGAGCAGCAGGTTCTACAATGTTGTCCAGCTTTACAAGATGATCTGAAGGTGTTTAAACTAATTCATAACTCACTGCAGGGGTGAGTGCAGTATTACATCCAAATGCAAGGATGTGTATGGAACATTTCTTTCAACACACTGACTGCTGCATACATAGTGATAGATGCATCATCGCAATAAAATAAATTCCTAGCAACCATAAGCTTTGTGAAAATCGATTGTATGTTTGACTGATTTATTTTGCTGTTGGCCCACTTGAAAATGGCTATACAGCCAAATTTAGCCAATAATGGTTTACATAAGCAT
Organism: Schistocerca serialis cubense; assembly: GCF_023864345.2. Taxonomy (NCBI): domain Eukaryota; kingdom Metazoa; phylum Arthropoda; class Insecta; order Orthoptera; family Acrididae; genus Schistocerca; species Schistocerca serialis. The sequence continues at coordinate 254,656,206 of NC_064640.1, forward strand.
TATGTTCTGTAAATATACAGTCTTGGCACAAGTAATATCTTCTTTTGTAAAATTTCATTTTCAGTGTATTCACTGTACATTATTTTCATCTTAGTTTAGATGATTTTGAGGTCAGCTTTCAAGCTCTGAGTGTTAAGTTCTTCCATTCATTGTTGAAGATCACCCGTACTTACGGCAAAACAGTACAATGTCATCACCAAACTGAAGATGGTTCATATTAATAACATCAATAAATGGTTCTTCTTTTTCTTCTTCTTCTTCTTTTATCAGTTAGAACACCTAAAAAACTTATTTCTTGATGCAATAATTTACCAACAGCCGCATGTATTGTAGAAATTTATTTTATGAACTTCTTACTGTAGGAGTGCTGAAAATAGTTTTGATGGTATGGAACCTCCTTTCCAGCTTGCTCTTTCAGTTTTGAATTTTGAAGTAAAAATAAAGAAGAAAGGAAGATTAGGGTTTAATGTCCTTCCAATGAGGCCATTAGAAAAGAAGCAGCAGCTCAGACTGAGAAAGAATGTGAAAGTAAATGAATTGTGTTCCTTGGAGCAAACCACCTCAGCTTTCACCTAAGCGATTTAGGGAACCAATGGAAAACTTAAACATGAATGGTAACGTGGGAATTCAAACAGCTGACCTCAGGAATATGAGCTTAGTGTCTTACCACTGCTGCATATCATTTGGTGAAATATGAAGTGACAAGTAGATTGTCTTCTTTACAGGAAACATGACCAAATACTGACAGTAGTCTTCATATAACTACTAACAGAAAAGTTAAAAGCACTGCAGTTGCTAACACATTCATCCTCCCAATCCATTATGAGCATGCAATAGATGTGTGTATCTTTCCCTGTAGTACTGCAATTTTAATGTATCATGCTATACTAAGGCATTAAAAAACTCATCTCTTCATCAATGTTCATACTACTATGACTGGCGTAGATTTGAAACTTTAGCACTACAGCAGCACAGCTTCCAACATGCCAAAAATACTACTGTAAATCTTCATGGTGTTGATATTTCAAATAATATGATGCAATAAAGCTCATGCAAGGAAGGAAGATTAGGGGTCAATGTCCTGAAGAGGTCATTAAAGATGGAACACAAGCTCAGACTGGACAAGAATGGGGAAAGAAATTAGTTTTGCACTTTTCAAAGGAATCATCCTAGCATGTGTGTTAAGAAATTTAGTGAAACTATTGAAGATCTAACTCTGAATGATCAAACATGGGTTTGACATGGTGTCCTGTATGCAAGTTCAGTATCTAACCACTGCACCACCACCTTCAATACCTAATCCAGGAAGTATTATCTCACAACATATCAAGGAACAGAAGTGCCATTATTTATGTCAGCAGGGGCAATTTATAAGGTCCTACTGTAATGTAAGTGTATGACTTACGAAGTTGTAACTGTAATCATCTGAAGACATTAGAGTTATCTGCAAAACCGTTAGGGTTGCAACTGATTTATTTTATGAAATATCTGTAAAAAAAATAGTGTATGATTTGGGAACACACTTAAGGCCAAAAAATAAAATGTATCTTTGAAGAGAGAAATGTGTGAAACTGATCGGCTTACAGATCTGTAACTTCAGTCAGTATTATTAGATAATGTAATCCTGCATGTTCTGTTCACATTATAGTTCTGAGCAAAATATGAGACTCCAGGCATTATATTGCAAGAGCATGTGTGTAAATATTTTATGGATATCATGGTAATAATATAAATTCCAAATCATTAGCTAAGTACTAGAAATTCTTGACTACCACTATGTAGTAATAATAATAATAATAATAATATTTATTCAACATCGAATAATCAAATACAATCCCTAGAAATAATACAGTTTCAGGACATCATACAGATTATTCTTCTGAATACGTCAGTTTATAAATTACAAACTAAAGATTTATTTGTATTAATAAATTTTACATTTTGATGGATTTTACATTTGGTAGTATACAATCACGATATTACAAATACTGTTTTTATCAACATTATATTAGTTGTAGGTTACTTAAAACTATGAGCTTGACATACTTATGAAGCACTTTTCCTATGGATATAATACTCGTCTAGGGAATAAAAAGGGTTTTCAATTAGAATTCTTTTTAGCTGATCTTTTAATTTGTTAGTAGGAAGGGCTGTGAGACTTTTTGGTAGGGCATTGGCTAGCTTCAGCCCAGCATGAAGTGCATTTTTTTCATATAAAGCTGTTCTGTGGCTATTTACATGGTATCTGAACTTTTGCCTTGTATCATACTGGTGCAGGTCACAGTTGAAATTTGGATTTATTGTTTTCACAAGCAATATAACTTTCAATATGTATACACCTATAATGGTAAGCACACCTAATTTTGGGAACAGATTCCGACATGATTCTCGAGGTGTGGCACCACAAATAATTCTGATAACTTTTTCTGTAGTATTAATAATGTACTTAGGTTGGCTTGAGTTGTTGCACCCCATATTTCTACAGCATAGTTTAAGTTTGATGAGAATAGGGCATGATAAGCAGTTTTTAGTACACACGTCCTTACAATATTTGCTAATCATATTTATAGCAAACACATTTTTCGACAGCTTACATGCTAAGGAATCAATATGCGTGTCCCATTTGAGGCTGTCCTGGATTGTAATTCCCAAGAACTTTGTCCATTTTTTCCTTTTTTACAATGTCACCTCCTATGGATAATTTCATGTCAAATTCTATTTGTTTCCTTGTGTTAAAGTCCATCATTGCAGTCTTTGAAGCACTTACATTTAGATGGCTTTCATTAAAATACTTGACTATTTCATTAGTTACACTGTTGCACTGTACCTCCAGACTCTCGTAGTCTTTGTGTTTACACACTATTGATGTGTCATCTGCATACAATATTTTTGTACAGTTAGGAGAACAATACTGTATATCATTAACATAAATCAAGAAAAGAAGGGGTCCCAAGACAGAACCTTGAGGCACTCCATATTTGATATCAGTAATTTTAGATTTGTAAGACCCACTGTTTGTTTTAAGCAAGACAAATTGTTTTCTATTGCTCATATACAATTTTATTAGCTCATAGCCAGTTCCTCTGATACCCAGGTTCCACAGCTTGTCAAGTAATATGGTGATGTTGATACAATCAAAAGCTTTTTCTAGATCAAGGAACACTCCAGTTACATACTCCTTGTTCTCTATGGCCATTATTATTTTGTCTATTAATTGTGCTGCTGCTACTGATGTTGACTTGTTTTTCATAAAGCCATTCCGATTTTCAAATATTAAATTGTGTTGACTCAGGAATGTCATTAGTCTAGTATAAATAACTTTCTCAACTACCTTAGAAAATTCAGGTAAGATTGAGATGGGGCGGTAGTTTTCAATTTTAGATTTATCACCTTTCTTGTGAATCGGGGTTACTTGTGCTGTCTTTAGACTATCTGGGAAATAACCTAATGCAATTACATCATTTACTGCTGTGGCCATGGCATCAGATATGTTGTCTATGCATCTTTTCAGTGTACTGATAGACAATCCATCATAGCCTGCTGATTTTGTATTTTTTAATGACATTACTATGTTTTTGACTTCCTTGTTATTGGTTGGGGCCAAGTATATGGTTGGTTTGATTGGAATGCCCCTATATCTATGCTGAAGATTCTTAAAATGGTCATTGACAGATTTTCCAACAGAAGAAAAGTACTCATTAAAAACATTTGCAATCTGACATTGACATTTCATGGTATGCCCTTTATGGTTTATAGTAAAATCACTTGTTGGTCTGTCCTTACAATCCCTAAAGCTATTTATTACTTTCCAAACAGCTAAACCTGTGTTAGTAGAGTTTCTTAACATTGAGGCTACATATTTACTTTTAGTTTCTAGCAGAAGATCTTTATAGTAATCCTGATAGTTCTTAAATTCTACCTTTAGCCTATTATTATTATTGTTATTATTTATCATTGAATATTGGAAAAGTCTAAGTTTCTCTCTTGCTGTTTTTACTTCTTGATTTATCCAGTTATTTTTTTGTATCTTTTTGCAGTCATTTACTGTAAAGGTCATTTCTGGACATGAGACATTGAAGCAATAATAAAAATCTGATGAAAACTCACTGAAAGTAATGCTGTTTTTTTTTTTCACCCCATTGTAGGCTTTTTAGCAAACTGTTGAAATCTTTAACATTGTCATCATTGGTCATTCTTTTTGTCACATATTGTTTCTCTTTTCTATTGACATGAAGATTTTCAGCTTCTATCAATACCTGTACTGCGTGGTGGTCAGAAATGGCAAGCTTCAGAACTGATGCACTGCATGTAAAGTGGGACATGTTAGTTATAATGTTGTCAATGCATGATTTTACACTATTGACCTCTCTAGTGGGCTCGTTTATCAGAAATGCTAAGTTAAATTGAGCTAGTATTAGCATTAGTTTTTTAGACACAGAGTCATTGGACAGCAAGTCAATGTTTATATCTCCAGTTAGTATTATGTTAACCCAGCCATTTTTATTGCAGTGTTTACTGTCCATGTCAACAAGCAGGTCATTAAGAACATCAAAGAAACTATCTAGGCTACCAGATGGAGGTCTGTATAGGCCTATAATAATTAAGTTCTCTTTCCCCCACTTATAATTAATTGCTGCTAGTTCTATTACACCCTCAATGCTGAAAGCACTTACATCTATTACGCTATAATTACTACCACTGGCTGCAAAGATAGCTACCCCACCACCACGTTTCTCTTTTCTACTGAAGGCAGAGCAAAAGATCATGGAAAGTGGCTTACATACACTAATTAGCTCATCTGTGTACCAGTGTTCGCTTATAACTAAAACATCAGGGTTATCAATTGCTGCAATGGTATCCAACTCGTTGTGCTTATTGCCAAGACTTTGAAAGTTCTGCTGAATTAATTTGAAAGTGAGCTTGGATTGTTGAACACTTGATGGACGTGTCACCCTACCAGAACCACTTATACATTTATCCCTAAAAAAGAAATATCAGTTGACAGAGTGGGTTTGGTATTTTTCACTATCCATTGATTCAAGTTGGTCTGTTTCCATGTACTGGGAGCCTGGGAAGAATCAGCTTTACCTGGTGTTTTCAGCAGCCATTTGTCCAATGTCATCTGTCTATACCCATTGCTGCAGTCTTCTTGTGTTGTGGAGCACTCATTCTTCGAATGTGTGTGTTTTGAGTATACGTTGCTCCTAGCATTTACGACGATTTCACAAATAATGGACGCTAAGTGACTTTTTCCGCGCCGATTGAGGTGAAGGCCGTGAGTGGTGTAAAGATCTCTACTAAAATGTTGCACGTTAACCATTTGTATATTTGCGTAAAATACAAATACAAAATAATGGCACCTTTATCTGTCTCAAATGTTAATGTTCAATAACTGTTCCATAGTAAAGTATTTCAAAGCTGTTGCACACATCCATAAGAAATAAAATGATAATCATGTGCAAATACACAAAGTCTAAATAATGAAACTGTGTTGAGAAATTTTGATTCAGGTATGGTTTCCTTTTGCTTTAATAGTGTTACATTACATATAGCATAAGTTATATTTCAGGCTTACTGCACTGGCCATTCTGGCAGAAGTGAGCCATCTTTTGGTAGACGGAAAAGGGATGTAACAAATGAAACAGGAGAAGTGGAAGAAAATGATCAATACAAAAATGGAACAGAAGAAGAGGAACAAGTTAGAGAGATGATTGAGGTAAGCTAATAACAGTTTTTTCACACCATTAAATTGTTTTTTATGTTCCTGTAGAAAAAGAATAGCCATAAGATCTGCTTTAAATATAGCTACAGAGCAAAATTTTCCTGCTGCACCCATCACCCATCATTATATAACTTATATTATATATTTACTTTCATGTGAATACTTGACAGGTATTTGAATCACGACATGATATCCTTCAAGAGGAAACAGTTGAGCCACTGACTGCAAATATTTGTCTCACCAACCGGGAGTACTATGGGCTAATGTCTGCAGTCATTATCTTCATGCTTGCTCTCATTGCTGTGGCCAGCTTCTCTGCAGTATGTTACAGGTAAGTATATTGGGGCAGCAAACTAATTATGAATTAGGAAGTGAGGAGAACTGCAAAAATTTACCTCCAGTTGCATACTCACAGTCACTCATGCATGCATGTCACCCCTTATGCCCCCCCCCCCCCCCCATTTTCAATGCAATTAAACTTGGATGGAATTATGTAAAACTTGCTATACAAAAATAAAATAAAATAAAAGATGAAAACACATTTCTGGACTTAATGTACATGTTACTGGCAGTGTCCAATCAAGGCACTGTACAGAATGCCTACGCAACTTATAGAATACCTAGAATTTTTTGGCAAGATGTTTAATTTAATACCTTTCATAGCAAATCTATAAAATGTCTAGGAATTTTACAAAATGAAAACAGATGCAGGCAAAGCATAAAGTTACAATGAAATAATATTTTCAAACTAGAAATTTTTATATTTAATGGAAGCTAAATTAGAACATGAAAATTATCGCAATTCTGTGTGTCTGAAAACTGGCTTATCCTGGAGTACATGTGTTTTAATAGTTGTTAACAATTACCTATATGTAATAAACAACTGAAAAAACATTTTAACAATTATTACAAATGCATAATATGCAATAACTGAATCAAAACTTTTGACGTTTTATGTACTTCAAAGCTGTACTGCTGTTATGCTTTATTTATTGTAACAAGCAGCTATACTGAAATGATGATTTGAATTGCAAATAACTTTTCTTTTTAAAAACAAACACTTGAGGTTCTGACATTTATTTTTGCACATTCACTTCAATTCTTGTCCATTCCCAGTATATTACCTTGTTGCAGCTGACCTAAGAGATACTTCTTTGTCCAACATAACATCTTCAGACTTTAGAAGATATTTCTTGCATGCTGTGAACTGTGACCTCATGTACAACTGCTTTAGAATTCCTTCTTTGGTACCTAATTTATAAAAACCATCATTTTTCACAAAAACCACGACAGCCAAAATGTTGCAAACATTTCCATAACCTTTATCAATTTCAGGAACTGGAACACTAACTGTAGATCCTTTTTCAGCTAATGCGAACATTTTTTTCAAAGAAAATTTTCATTTTCTGTGCCTGAGACTAGATGTTTTGATGAGTCTGTCTGACCAATAATGACTTTTTTGTTATTTATGCAAAGGGGGCATGTAATATGCATACCAAACCTCCTCCCATTTGAGTTGAATTCCTGCAGATAACGTGCATGTAGCATTCACAGAGTGGACATTAGCACGCATCCTGTGTCAGTTCTGAACAGACACAACAAATGAAATCTTGTATTTTAGACGCTTGAGTTGATGTTGAAGCCATAGGTGTAATAAACTCATGGTGGGCTTCTCCTGAATTTTCACAGACATCTTCACATTCACCGGCTTTTTCTAATGAATCAATGATCTCTTCCAATTCTTCTTCTTTTGTAATACCATTTTAAACCTGTTGTGGCAGAGCTGACATGTTCAGTCCAACCTTTATTTTGCAGCATAACAGAGCCTCATATGGAGACCTTTTAATACCAGAATGATATGGTCAGTGTCTCATTAACTGGGTGAACCATAAACCTATGCTCCAATTATTATTTTGCTTGATCTGCATCCATGTTGTCAAGATGATGTCAAAATTTTGGTTTATTCTTTAAGCATTTCCTTAAAAAAATGTCATGTGACTAGGGCCACCTGTCAGGTAGACCGTTCGCCGGGTGCAAGTCTTTTGATTTGACGCCACATCAGCAATTTGCGAGTCAATGGGGATGAAATGATGATGATTAGGGCAAAACAACACCCAGTCCCTGAGCAGAGAAAATCTCCAACCCAGCCACGAATTGAACCTGGACCATTAGGATTGACATTCTGTGCTGCCGACCACTCAGCTGCCGGGGGTGGACAGCATTTCCTTGACTTCGGCTATGACAAGATTCTCCATATAAGATTTTCAGTTGAGACCAGTACTCTTATTGACAAACTCTCTCCTGGCTGACTGGGGGATTGGTGGAGCTCTCAGAACAGTGAATATATCAATTGAGTGGTATTCTACTTCCTCAGCTGTCTTTGTTCTAAGGACATCATGTGATCCTGATGTACTTGAATGAGTCACCATCTGGATGGTTTTGAAAATCAGTTAGGTCAACCTGATATTGAGAATTAAGTTCAGAAGAAATCAGTGGTTTTACTACTATGTCTTTTCTACAGCTCTTTTGTTTCTGTGGGCAGGGTTCACAGATTTGTATGAAAAGTTTTATATCATGATGAGCTATATTAACATATCTAATAGACAATTCCTGTATCATCCTGTCTTGTCCACCATGGCCAAAAGAAGAATGGGTCTCTCAAAGTATGTTAAACAACTCACCATCTGGTATATAAAATTTGGTTGCATCACATATATCATTCAGTGCTTGCATCAATTTCTGTGTTCTCTGTGCATTCATTACAGTGTACTACCTCATTAACCAGTAATGAAATGAAATGTCGTGTGGCTAGGGCCTCCCGTCGGGTAGACCGTTCGCCTGGTGCAGGTCTTTCGAGTTGACGCCACTTAGGCGACCTGCGCGTCGATGGGGATGAAATGATGACGATTAGGACAACACAACACCCAGTCCCTGAGCGGAGAAAATCTCCGACCCAGCCGGGAATCGAACCCGGGACCTTAGGATTGACAGTCTGTCATGCTGACCATTCAGCTGCCGGGGCCGGACTTAACCAGTAATAATGAAGTTGCTTCTTTTTCACAGTCTCTGAAGTTTCAATGTCTCTTATTATTTCCTTGTCGTGATCATCAGAAAAACACCATTTCTTCAGGAATTGCTCCTCATAATCTGTAACTCTCTATAAAATCTTTGTTTCATTGCATATACACGATCATCAACCACAACAGTTTCACAGTCATTACATGCAGCCTCCATTTGAGTGAAAGTGGCACTCTGGCACTCTGACACAACTGAACTCTATCCAAAGTGGACTAAAACTGTTACAACAGTGATGTCTGTAGAAACTGTCAAAACATTTAAATTGTATTTCTTTCATACTTTGCCTTAAACATAACTGGCATTTTATTAGATGCCTAGGCAAAGTGTTGAAAAAGATACATTTAATACCCTTCCTAATGATTTTTTTGTATTCTATATATTGCCAAGGCATTCCTTAAAATGTCAGATTTCATAGTTTTCTGGTAACATACTCACTTACAGCATGTCTGTAATGTACAAATGGAGGTGTCACAACTTGGTGTAGCAAAATAATATTAATATATTAGCTCAAGCAGTACAACAGAGCATCTAGTGATGTGTAACACTGTTAATGATGATGTCTGTGATATCAAAAACAAACGTATGCAATTCATGTTTCAAAAGTTATTTTCAGTGAGGTAAGGGTCTGAGGATCGGAACTGTGAACATCAACAGACGTCACAAGAAGATGAAAAACATTCTCTATTAGGGAAAGTGTTGTCTCATGGTGATAGGGCTGAACAAAATTTTCTCAGGTTCCCTGCAAGGTCAAGTTCTTATACATATGAGGTGTAATTAAAAAGTAATGGGATTTTTTAAAAGAATCTTTATTGATTCATGAACATCAACTTTGTTCCCTTCAAAGTAATCCCCCTCAGATACATATATAATACACTTGTGCCAGTGCTTTTTCCAGTCTTGGACGCACTTCTGGAACTCACTTTTCATTATGATCCTACAGTGATTCTGTTTTTATCTCATCAGTGGTGGCAAATGATATCCTTTCATGGTTCTCTTCAGCTACAGGAATAGAAAGAAGTCACAAAGGCCATGTCCAGTAAATACAGACAATGTAACAGTTTTGTTTTTTGCCAGAAAATCGTGAACAAGCATTGAGATGTTAGCAGGAGCATTTTCATGATACAATTTCCATGAGTAGCTTTGCCACAATTCTGGTTGTTTTCTCTGGACTGCTTCAAGCAAACAGTGCATAACTTCCAGGTAGTATTCTTTATTGGCTGTATGAACATAAGACAGGAACTCATGATGCTCTATTCCACAGTAATCGAAGGAAACAGTGAGAAGAACCTTCACATGTGATTGGACTTATCAAATTTTTTTTGGTCTTGTCTCTTCATGCAGTTTCCATTAGGATGAATGGGCCTTGGTTTTGATGTCATACCTGTATATCAACATTTCATCACCTGTTATAACCTCCTTTGGAAGTTTTGAATCATTGCCGGCTTCATTCAGCAATTCCAGATCTTGTTTTTGGTTGAAATTCAACAGTTTCAGAACAAACTTTGCTGCTATACATTTCATGCCCAAAACATCCAAAAAATTGCTCAGCATGAGCCAAAGGATATGCTGACATCATCAGCAACCTCTCTGATGGTGATTCGGCGATTTTCCAGAACAATTTTCTTTACTTCTGCCTCATTTTCATCAGTAACTGATGTGCTGGGGCATCCAGGGTGGTCGTAGTCTTCAACACCTTCTTGACCCTCTTTGAAATGTTTATACCACTTAGAAACTTTTGTCTTCCTCATAGCAGATTCGCAAAAAGTCACAGTCAACATTTTGAATGTGGTGCTGCACTTTATTCCATTTCTCAAGCAAAATTTAATGCAAATTCTCTGATACATCTTCTTTAAAAGTAAAAATTCACCAAGAACACAAAAACAACAATAAACTAATTATTCAAAACAGCTAAAAATACAAATATACCTAAGGGGGCATGAGTAACAACAAGACAAAAAAATTTTGAAAATCAGGTTTACAAAGCTCATGAAATTAAAAAATTCCCATTACTTATGGATCACACCACATACATGTGTTTTCAGCTGCGTGCTCCTCAGTCATTGTCAAGTAGCAATTGACTTTCAGATGGTTTCAGGCCTCATCCTTAAACAGCCATAGTACTGGCTATGACATCACTGGTGCTCTGTCCATTGCTGTATAAGGTAATGTTTTCACACTGTCTGCCATGCCTGCTTTAAATTTGCAATGGCCAGGTTCCATGCTGTAATAAGTAACAAACTCCCATCTAACATTGATTATGATAGAGGTGGGATTACATGCAATTTTATGTCCATCTTCCAATGCATGTTAAGCTACTGACTATTTCTCTGGATACTGTAGCTCCCAACACCTCTCACATCCAGATCAGCCTTATTCCATCGTGCACACAGTCTGCTGAGCAAAATATCGTCCACACACACGTAGAACATTAACTTTCACAGGCTTGATGGATTGGCATATTTTAGGTGGAGGAGTGATTGATTTGGTGTTATATGTCTTCAGGAACCTTCTAATCTTCCCTGTCACTGAACCACAGAATGGCCAAAATGCAAACTAGATTATGTCTCCAATACCTCACATATCATGTGTCTCGCTAATATATTTAGATAGTAGAGGATCCTTTTTCCTCTTACTATATCAATAATGAGCAGTTGCATTTCAAGCTGCTCTGGACACAAAGTTCTCCCTATAATGCATCGAGATACCCATAATTGTGCCAGTTCTTGCATTAATCAAGTTGCTTGGTTGTAAACTTACATATGACTTACCGGTATTTCCCCTTTGTCTCATTATTAGTTATAATATCCACTTTCATTGTCATATGATTGGTTTTATAGGCACTATTAACAATTATTTCTATACATAGTTTGCAACAAATATATCAGTGCTGAAATGTATGCTCATACATTGATTTTGCTGCCTAGCAGCAATTCTACCTTAAACTCTATTTTTTCTCTTTGTTGTTTATTTCTATCAGCAGCTGTCTCTACTATTAACTAACTGGTTGAACATTCTGCACATTTAAAATATCTTAATATACTAAGTTATTCTTAACCTACTTTTCATAGTTTCCCAATGTTATCAGCAAATACCATAATTTTGTTACATAGCATCTAGTCAATTGTCACTTACATAATCTGAAACAATTAATTTCATTTCTTCAGAGATGATATATTCTTCCGGAGAGTTTAAAGAAATATTATCTTTAATCCTGCTTCCTTTTCATGCCCAGTAAATAAGAGATCCCCTTCAAGAATTCAGATTCGTTTTTTCATGTCTACCTAGCTCTCTCTAAATACATTTACATACATTTGATTTATAAAATGAATACTTACCAGCAAATTGAAAAAGAAAGAGATTAGTAAAGATGTCATTTGTTAGCAGTCAGACAGGAATCATACTTCATATTGATTAACAATTACAGAGATACAGAGGGCATTCATGTCGGTCCTCAATGCTTAAAGGCCATCCAACAAGTTAGAGAGGGATAAGTTTATATTTCAGCACTCATTATCTGTAGATATGCCACAGTGCTGTACAAATTGAGTCCAAGTTCCATGACCTGCAAAGTCTTATCTACTCTCTGTCTGCTTCTTCATGATTATGTACATGGCAGTCTACCCTCTTAGTAACTGATCTCATTGGAACATCAACTGACTAACACATTGTGTGGTTTGGAATGGAAATTTGGGTGGAGGGCGTGTTAGTGGAAATTATCAGTGATAGGTGTTTTCCTTAGATACACTAGTGAGCCAAAATATGGTGACCTCCTGCTTTATAGCATGGTGATCCACCTTTGGATGCAACACAGAGCAATTCTGCATGACATGGACTTGAGAAGTACTTTGAAGTTTTCTATAGATATGTGACACCAGATGTCTATACATAGGGCACACAGTTCCCACACATTATGGGCTGGTGGTTTTTGGGTGTTGAACTGGCATCCAGTAACATACCAGATGCCAGCCTACATCAATGGCACAATGCATGTTTCAAGTAGTTCTTTGTCTGGATGACAGCATATCCAGAATGACCATCAAACTAGTGCAGAAGAAATGTGACTGATCTGACCAGGCGACACGTTTCCATTGATCCATGGTCCAATCTTGATGATCCTGGGCGCACTACAGTCATAACTGACAATATTGTTGAGTCAACCTGGAATACATTGAGGTCATCTGCTGCAGAGCCCCATGTTCAACAATGTGCACAGAATGGGGTGCACCAAAACACATATGCCTCTACCAACACTGTACTCTGTCATCAGATCAATCTCATTCCAAAGAGCAGGTGCATCTTCAACCTCCACTATCTGTGATGAAGCATTTATGTCTAACACTGTCACCTATTTGGGGTTTCGCTGTCCTTCAACCACTTTCCATAGATGCTCACAATGGAAGTAAACAAACAGCTGAGCAGCTTTGCCCCTTCCAAGACACTCATTCCCAGGTGCCAGACTACAGCAATCTGCCATTTGTGAAAATAATTTTTGTCAATGGATTTCTCGATTTGTACCTGAATAATGATAATTAAATACAACAGCTGTATTGTAATCCAACGTCGACAATTCAAAACATGCCAGTTTTGACGCCAAGAAGTGTCATCTTCAGGCCCAAAACATAACTTGGCATCAATGTACAAACCACAATGACAAAGACCAGCAGAGTCTTCAGATGGAAACTTTGGGCAAAGTTTATAATCTTTGGCTTTGCCTCCATGTGCCTTGGAGTTTCAGTTGTCGTCTGCCAATTGCTGGGCTTGTTACAGCTACAAAGATACAGAATTCAGTTGATTTTGGTCCCTCTGCATGTGACTTTGTTGGCTGCACATGCTGGCGCATATGCTTAATAAGTCATACTGTTTCCATTTGAAGACCTCGCTGGTCATTGTCACTGAAGTTTGTACATTGATGGCAGGTTATGCTTGGTGCCATAAGATTATGCTTTTTGGTGTCGAAACTGGTAGCATGTTTTAAATAAGTGATGTTGGATTACAAAAAGGCTGCTGGTTTTAATTATCTCTATTCAAGTTCTAACAATACCACCACTTGGAAAGTAGATTAGAAATCAGATTAATAATGTTGCTCATGCAGCATATGTTCGCTTTATCGGGCAACAACAAAAGCACTGACTGCGGATGGTATCGTCAGAATGGAAATAATGAGGTCACTGTAAAAATGTCATTAATTTGGCACTTATCTTGAATGGATTCCCACATAGATTTCATTGAAATCATTATGGTTCATCTTGCTGATTCTAGTTGCTAGAAGGTCCAGATCTGTATTTTAGCAATATTTGAAGACCTAACAAATACGTTTTCAGGAAATTCTTAATGATCAAACAATCCCAGATCAGAACAATGGCATGGTAGAAATAATTTTTGACTTGGTGTTCATGATCCACATTTTTAATAAACTTCTTGTAAATTCACATATACTTCTTCTTAATTGTCACATCATAAAAAAAAACAGTTTTGTATCAATCTTCACATATTTAATTTCCACTTTAACCAAACACAAGACTTGACTGCTCTTTTACAAAGTGAAATAACAACATAACTTCTGCAAAGTGAAACAAAGACTGCTCTGTGTGCATTCACACCAAAATGATTACAAGCAAGACAAAGATTATGACAGTCTCACAGAAATGCATACACACAAGAACCATATCACTGTAATATATTGATACATTGGAGTAACTATACATTAATAAAACCAAATGTGAATATTGTCACAAAAATGTCTGTTACTTCACAGGAAAGTAGTTCGATATTACTGGTATCGAGAACTGGGGTTGGAGTGCCGTAATGGCCACGTAAATAAAGAACCATTACAAAGTACTTCACATTCGGCTGCTGTTCCACTGTCCTTGATGGATTAGCAGACTTTCCCATTTATGACCTGTATCATTGCTAGAATGAGTCACCATTTCTCTATGCTCCACTTATATAGTTTTCCTACCTTGCCATTTATCCACAACACACTAAGCAGCATTCAGTTGTGATGAGCAGTGGTCATAATGTTTTGGCTCTCACAAAATTTGTGTACTCTTGTGATTATATAGCCTACATGGAAAGCTAAATGACAAACCGACCACCCAGTTTCATGTGTTCCAATAAAGAACATAAATGTTTGTAAGAATATGCATAGGGAAAACACCCATCACTGACCTTTACAATTTATGATGACCTCCTTCTTACCTGCCCCTCCACCACCCCAGCCCCCCATACAACGTGTTACTCAGTTAATGTTTCACTGAGATCAGCTGCTGTGATATAAGAATACAACATAGATAATCATGCAGTAGCAAACAGTTGTGTTTCATCCAGACAGACCTAGCAGATCATGGAGTTTGCACTCCATTTGCCAATCTCCAGCAGCCCTAAATTATTGTATTTGACCTGTGTACATGACATCTTCTGCATTGCGTATTCATGTCTCTTTGCAACATACAGCTCACCATGAGTTGTACACAGAATGTCACAGTTGTACACAATAATGATAATGAATTAAATCCACTGATTAATTTCACTTTAGTCTTGGTATGAATGATGATCACAGAATAGCTTGTTACCATAATATCCAAGGGGTAGGCTTATGTGGGCAGTGTCTATTGTTTCATGGCAAAAATGGAATGGCAATCAAAGTAGGAGGTAAGAGCTTATTACTGTGCAGCAAAGAAGACAAAGCCATTTTTATTCACCAGAAATATTAAGACCACTGTTTTCTGGGATAAAAAAAGGTTTTTCTTTTTTATTACCCTGCTGATTAAAGCAACAACTGACGACTCCTGAACGTAAGTCTCCTTGGCCAGCTGGATTAAAAAAATGTGAGTGGAGGTCTGGATTACAATGGAAAAAAATCTCTCATCATGACAATGAAAGGTGCCATGACAATCATAAAAACGAAGGACTTCAAATATTAATTGTTTGAACACACAGTCTGTTCAGCCAACTTGGAACATTTTAACTTCCACTTATTTTCACATTTAAAGATATCTGGGACTGGAAAATATTTATGGAGCCCAGTGAAGAGGCTATGACAGCCACTGATTTGTTTCCTGCTGACCTTTCAGAACCACACTTCAGGGACAGAATCTACTCATGGGAAAGGCACTGGACAAAGTGAGTTGACCTAAAAGGGGACTATACTGAAAGCAATGTGTGTGTGTCTTGAATTAAGAAACAGTTTTTCACTACAAGGTCAGAGACCTTTCACCTTGCCTTTATACATCAGGCTGCTCTAGAACATGGATTTCTTGCTGGTGAAGATACTCCTCACATTGACTTGTCAGTGAGGTCTCCAGATCTTAGTTTTATCAGAGGATTCATTGATACATTGGGAATATGCAGGCAGTCTGTGGCAAATAAGCATTGTTAAAGACCTTCACACAGCAGTGTTCTTGGTTGCAACTCACTGCCCATTGAGCCCTTCAGCCACCTCATAGAGTGCTCCCGCCCACATCCCTACCAAGTATGTGTGATACCTGGGAGGAGAGTTCATCCTGTTCACTGTTCTCCAGTTTTGTTAATTTTTTAAATGTTCATCTAACTATATATTTTGGTTGCTGTTGTACACCAAATTTCTTATGACTAAGTTACACCATGTTTTGCAAATTCAGGAAATATGTTCTTATTTCTTTATTTTACTTACTATTTGTATATTTTTACATGTGCTAGTAGAACCTTCCTCCTTCCACACAGTTGTTCTCACAGTAATAAAAATAATGCATAACTCACAACATTTAAAGTGTATGATTTATTTTTATTTGTCTATCCATAGACAATGCAAATTGTGTGGATGTTGTCAACACATAAATACATAAAATACAGACACAGGGAAAAATAAACATACCCAATTACACACATAAATAGATACATACATTTCTTGCCTTACTGAGTTACCCATTTGGACATTGTATTTCACTGTTCTATTTAACATACTTTAAAATGCCTCTTAACTGCAGTAATCAATCATTAGCATAATTGTCAACAAAATTTACACATCATTTTAGGTAATCCTTTATGGTATAAAAACACTTTTCTAACAAATAATTTTAGGGTACTCCAGAAAGTACGTATTTCGCTTTTGTCTTAGATCTCTTGTGGTAGTTTATTGTATAGATTAATTCCATTATACAGCACACTATTTTGGATTTTTGTTCTGTTTTTTCTATTGAGATGCAAGTAGTCACTGGATCTGGTTCCATATTTGTGTAGAGACCTGTTCATTGTGTCCTGATCCATGTCTCTTTTAACATGGATCACTATTTGCAAAATGTACCCACATGGGACAGTCAGGATTCCCACAGCTTCAATTAATTCACCATTCTGCTTCAGTTTTACTTTAAGAATCTCTCTTTCTGTAACTGATCAGATTTATACACACATTTTCCAAAATGAAATAGTCAATGAGCAGAATACAAAATCACTCACTCCTGTTAAGTGGATACATGTAAAAAATGTATACATTGTTTTCTGTCTTCTCATTTTCAATGAGATAGCAAATTTATTTATTTTTCTCTTTCTATCTCCTACCAAGAATGATAATATTTGATATATTTCATGTTCACTTTTCTAAGAGGTTTCATTTAGTCTGCAGAGCATCCTTTCTTTATCACAAAGATTGTCCCATTTGGACAACTGTTTCTACTCATATGTTTATTCTCAATCATATTTAGATTTATTCTGAATCATATTTAGATTTCTCCGGTGGAAGCTGTTATAAGCATGTTAAAGTTTTTACCTTTAACCCACTTGTGCACATTATATTGTGAGGAAGTGAGATAAAATATTTAATTAATTAGGAAACTACACATCAAATACAGAAAAATTAGTCAGCAATGTTTTTTGTAGAAATATGGTATTGCAGATGATGTGATATTATAATAATTCTTTCTTGCACAGTACATAAAACACTGTGAACAGTGTAAGTTATTTCAGATGCAAATTAATTTTACACAGAATGTGGCACAGATATTTTTGTACCTGTTTTTTATCATTATTTTGTGTTATTCTCTGTAGGCGCTACTGGTCTGTCCATATGAAGAATGTTGCAGCTGACAGTACACATCCAGCTAATATTCCTACCATATCAAACAGACCAAATTTCTCTTTTCTTGTTCCAAATGCCAAGAAAGCTTTTGGAAATGGGTGAGTAGACATGTAAAAGTACAGGGGCTGGCTAAATATATTTCCTGGGGAAAGTATTACAAATAGTGTTTCCTGATGAAATGATGTATTATGGTAGCACTGTTTGTTTAATATACATAATGGAGATAGTGTGCAACTATAGGCATCCCCCCCCCCCCCCACACACACACACATACATACACACACACACACACCTTTATACAGATGGTTGCAGGACCTCAGCTGTTTAATATAAAACATCAAACCAAAACACCTTTCGGCTCTGAAAATTTCCTATTGTTATTGTATTTGTGATTCACAAATAGCATGAAACATAAAAAGACATAGCTTCAACATTTGAATGCTTTATTAGCATGTGGAGATTGGCAGGAGATATGACATCTTTCAGAACTGAAAGCATTTAAATTAAATCTGTGGCCATTATTTTGAAATGAGTTTGTACATTGAGAGACAGAACATCCAGTATGGAATAAAAGTTGTGTATAAAGACAGAGCACTATTCACCAACCAGTAGAGAGATAGAACAGAAAACAAAGTAGAAATGGATAAAGATTAGCTGATCTTTCAAGTTAAGTATTTTTTTCAGATAGCTCACACAGTTCTCTACCCGCACTGCAGCCTGAAAAGTTGGTTCATTGCAAGCACAAATCTGTATTTTAGTTTCTCAAGACAACCACAGATCTTTCAATTCAATTTACAAGGAGAGTACAGCACCTTACCAAATAGTGTAACCTACAGAACAGGATCGTGACTTTGAATACAGTTTTACCATCTGTCTTATAGCTATTATGTTCTGTCTTCAGGTTTCAGACCATCATACACAGAACATGTGTCACTGCTTCAGTTTTACTGGGTGACAAGAACTTAATTCACTACATTCCCTCTACAAGGTTTTGTGCAATTTAAACTTTCTCTGCTTAATACATCCCCCTTATCTATTCAAGGCAAATTTTCTGCACCACTGCTATTTCTCAAGTAAATTTATGTGAATGATTAATGACAACTTTTATGAAATTTTGTACACATATCCTCCCACACCCTACAAGGAAGATGGTTGTCTTATCCATTTTTAAAGAGTATTTTAAACAGTAATGTAAATTACTGCACATAGTAATTTCTTGTAAACTGACAATTCAGCACTATGGTTTCTGTAAAGTGTTCAATTGTAGATCTCACCACACATTTGGAGCTGAGGTGACTACTGCTCAGTAAAGCAATACATTAAATATCCCAACTGATTTTTTGTAAAACAAAATCAGTTCATAAATTTGTCAAAAACTATAGAGACTGAAATGCTGGCTCATTCTTCTGTTCAGGAAGTGCAACTCCCAGCATTGCCAACAGAAACACTTGAAATAGAACACAGGATTCCTGCTTTTGGAAACAATAGTTTCCTTCTCCAGGCAGGAAAGAAAGACTGGTGTAGGGAGGTTGGAGGTGGGAAAACTGGTCACTGAGCTCCTAGGTTAAAAGGGAGTCACATTTCATGTGGACAAAGGGAGGCAATAAAGCATCCAAGAGTGCTGTGTTCTGTTTTAAATGCTTCTATCAGCAATAATAGGAGTTGAACCTCCTGAAGATAGAGATTTTAAATGATTTATTGTAATGACAAATAATTCAAGCAAACTGGTAATACTATCTAATAAGTTGAAGCACAGCTAGCCATTGTCTCTCTACCTATACATCCACTTTTAGTGGCACCTATTCACTAGGGTCAATAGGAACAAATAGCTTTCAAGCCCAAATAGGTGCAGTTAAAACTGGACAAGTTGACCTGACCAATCACAAACAAAGTGCTAGACGCCACTATGTGTGTAAACAGTGACTGGCAGAATTCAACAAAGCACAATATGGACTTGTGTGTGTTTCTTATTTATTGCCAACTATAAGATAAAAATTGCTGGCAGAGGGCCTCAGGTGGAACTGAGCCTTTTGGGCCTTGCAATAGGTCCAAATGAAGCTGTGGCCAAGGCATGGACCATGGAGGTGTATGTAAGTGGACCTGCAGGAAAGGTGGTAAGAGTTAAAGCGCTGAGTTCAGTATGAAGCAACCAGACACAGAGGGCAAGGGGATTCTCAGTTCTGGGCCACTGTTGCTGGAGAGATGAATTGCCATGTTAGGGGAAAGGAGATGGAAATTTGGGTGGCAAGGTGAATTATGAATCTGGGCGGTACAATTTGCAAGCAGCAGTTGCCGTCTAAGCCGCAACGGAGGAACACCAGCATCCATGTTCACTGGGCTCATTCAAAGAGCTCTTGTTGTGAGCTGAATTCCACTCGCACTGAAGTTGAATGACCATCTCATGTTTCTTTTGTACTTACCAACAGAACCTGCGATTAAATACACTGTTCTTCTTTGGCTTTGTCTCAATCCCACGTGAAAAGGTTCACAATTCAGGAGCAATGCTCAGGAACTGATTCCATGACAGATATGTAAGATCTCCTTTATGGGTGCCTACACTACTAGATGGTTATTCCAATGAATCTTTCTAGCATCTGCCTTTCCAATTATTAGTTTCATCTGGTCGTTCCCCTACGAATTATTCTTTATGTATGTTCCCAGAGATTTAATGGATGGGATTCTTCTCAGTGATTGTAAGCAATCATGTAATCAACCAATAATGGGTCTCTTGGTGTGTATATATGGGAAATACATTACATTTGTTTATGTTAAGGCTCAACTGCCAATTTCTGTGCCAAGCACAGATCCTGTGCAGGTCATATCAGCAGGCCATATTTTTTGCATTGCAGCAGCATCATCCATAAACAGCCACATTGAACTTCCTGTGTGTTATATATATATATATAGGGAAACATTCCACATGGGAAAAATATACCTAAAAACAAAGATGTGAAAATGTCTGCTTGTGTCTGTGTATGTGCGGATGGATATGAGTGTGTGTGCGAGTGTATACCTGTCCTTTTTTTCCCCCTAAGGTAAGTCTTTCCGCTCCCGGGATTGGAATGACTCCTTACCCTCTCCCTTAAAACCCACATCCTTTCGTCTTTCCCTCTCCTTCCTTCTTTCCTGATGAGGCAACAGTTTGTTGCGAAAGCTTGAATTTTGTGTGTATGTTTGTATTTGTTTGTGTGTCTATCGATGTGCCAGTGCTTTCGTTTGGTAAGTCACATCTTTGTTTTTATATATATATATATATATATATATATATATATATATAATGGCAGTGGGCAGGACATATTGCATGAATGAAGGATACAGAGATGGATGGAAACACCTCTTAAAAATGTATTTAATAACTTAAAGAGGCTACATCTCGTATAGATTGAATTAGCTGAACAATAAATAAATAAATAAATAAATAAATAAATATATGAGCCTTGCACTGACCCATACATCTGTAGTCAAGGTGGGAACAAACAGAGTTCAGTAACATTGGAGCAGATAAATCTGAATTCAATTTTTAAAAATTTTGTGCTCCATGAGACCTTGCTTTTAAACAGGTGAATTGTGCAATCATCAAGGGAACTTTTCATCAACATTACCCATAAATCTCACAGTTATTTTGAATTGCTGTTCCTCAATCTCAAACCAGGCAAATTAAAAATGATGTGTGCATAGTTAAAAAGCACATGCACAGATTTGTCTGTCATAAATTTAATACCTGTTTTATCTGCTCGTAAATTGCAACCTCTTAATTTCCATTTGCAGCTTGTATGTGCTACCTGCAAAGAGGTAAGAATGGAAAACTCATCAATGAACTTACCGTGGATGTAATATTGTTATTAGCAATTAGAGACACTGTTGTCTTGTTAAAAATGAATGGACTAGATGTTTCCAACTCTATATTTAAAATGTGAGGAATGAAAGTATTACACAAAGATGCCATCAGATGTTCCATTCATGGAGATGTCAGAGAATATTATGACTCCAAGTAGTATTTTACTTCTTCTCAAGGTTAAAAAAAATTGTGATGTCTTTGCAAGGAATCTGTTGTATAGTTACCTTCAGCAGTGCTAGTTTATCAATCAATATCTCCTGTATTCACAATGAAATTGTGGCAGCAGCTTACCATCTGATTCAAGGTCTTTCCCTCACAGTAAGTGGGGAAAACTTTACAAAAGCTACTTTCCATGCCTAGACAAACTTAAAATGGGCAAAGAGGATTTCTTTGCTCCCCTCTAAAAGGTTCTGAAAAATACAGTAATGGATCCTATCATGATCAGGTGATGTGTTATGAGTAGCAGACAATGCCAAATCAGTCTCCCAGATAAAGATGGAGCAGTTATACATTTCCAGAATAAATTTTCACTCTGCAATGGAAAATATGCTGATTTGAAACTTCCTGGCAGATTAAAAGTGTGTGTCAGTAGGGACTCAAACCTGGGACCTTTGCCTTTCACAAGCAAGTGCTCTGCTGACTGAGCTATCCCAGCATGACTCACAACCTGCCTTCACGGCTTTACTGACAGTGTGTTGGTACCTGCCGTCATTTATGCCTGTCTGCAGGGAGCAGCAGGTTTTGATGTAAGCACATTTTTGCAGTCACACTTACAAAGGCAGATATTTGTGTTGGCACTATTTATCTGCATTTGTGTTGAGGCATGAGCTATCCAGATTGGGATTTTAAGAGCCAAAATAGTCACAGCAGCAAATGTTGGGAGTTGAAAAGCTCTGTATATTTTTTTGGCTCTGCTGCGTGGAGGAATCTTGTTGTTTACATGAACATGAGTGTTTCTATGAACATAGTCCTGCTGCCCCTAATATTTTACTAACTTTAAAGTGTCAGCAATACTTCTGTATTCTTCTTGATCTAGGAAAGTGGCACTTTCTAAAAAAAAACTTCTTGTCTTAAGAACACACTTGTGTTTTGTTACTCTTGTTTGAATACTGTTTTCCAAATCATTCCTCAGGGGAACTGCTAAGCCATGACCTCCAATTAGGTTGAATGTTGATATGTACCAGAGGGACACCCATTTTCTGACATTTGTAGAAAAAGTCAGAAGTTACATCCTGTCCCACAGATAGGCACAATATTTTGTGGACTGTAAGACACTATGGACTACAAGACACACCTTAATTTTTTAAGCTTTTTTAAAAAAATTACATTTTTATTATTAAACTGCAAAGCCAGACTAAAAAAACCTTAATTTATAAAACCGAACTGACCTTAAAAATACCTGAAAACTGTCATCTGAACTTTCATCGACGTTGTCGTCATCTCCTTCTCTCCTTCTCCCCTTCTCCTCCTCCTCCTCCTCCTCCTCCTCCTCCTCTGTCTTTGTCATCATAGTTGTCCTCTTCATATATAAGGTGGTCTTCACTGCCACGGAGAACAGTACTTATGCCACACTTCTTGAAAGATTTAACAATAATATCTCCTCTCACTCTAGACCATGACTGTTTCATCCACTGGCACACTTGTTTGATTGTATGTTGTTTTACAGCTTCCTTTGGCATAAATTCATGTTGAGTTTCAACTGTCCTCCAGTTGTTCCACTCCTCTCTCATATACACTTTAAATGGTTTATTTATCGAGACATCAAAAGGTTGCAATTGTGAAGTAAGTCCTCCCAGAATAACAGCAAGCTCTTTATATCCCTGTCTCAATTTCTCTTTCACAGAATTTTTCAAATGAGTACTAAACTGATCTTGCATGAGAAGAGAACTCTTCTTCAATAAAGCACCTTTCCTTCTCTCCCACACAATGTTAATCCGTAATTTCATACCAGTCTCATCCATCCAACCCTTGTCATGTACTGATACATGAACAACACCTGGCGATATTTCAGAAGGTTTTGGAATTGTTTTGCACTCGAAAATGATCATTGGTTTCCCATGGCATCAGCAGCTATATGGGAATTTTTAAGACTGGTGGGAATTTTAAATAAAACACTGGACATTTTTACATTAATTTCGAGTATAAGACACACCTGAATTTTGAAGACAATTTTTCAAAGAAAAAAAGTGTGTCTTATAGTCCATAAAATACAGTAGACAGTCCCCATCTTGTCTGAATAAGCCTTATGCAATCATGGTGTGGTATGTGCACCAGAAGTTGCCCATTCATGGCTGTTTCAGCATGACAGCCATACACGCCATCAGCACACAGAACAGCTTGAAGTGGAGATCTGTTTTTATATACAGGTTTGTACCATCCTCATAGTACAGACAGCTAAGCTAAGATCCCCACTCGATATGATACAATGATCCACTGTCTTGTGGCAAAGTGCTCTCTGAAATGTGCAGATATGGTGGCGATAACCAGTCCCCAGCTAAATGCAGAGAGCCTTGAGATGCTTGCCACTTGGCACAACCCCTCTCATATTAGAAGTGTCCAACTCCACATGTGTGTATATTGATACACAAGAGTGAAGCTGCTCGACTCCACTTCTTTGATACAACACATGTAGTTCACTCACATTAAAACAGGCAACCATGTGAATATGATTTACATCCCCACACACATGAATTAAAATAGTTTACATTACTCATCGTTCAAAAACTTCGTATTTTTACCATAGATGTTGTGCAAGAACATGATAGCAATTGGATATTATTATTTAAAGCTCATTTCCATTGTTACCCACCACACATTTACTAGTCAAAAATGTGTTGAAATATAAGTATATTAACATCTGGGATTATATTTATATGAAAACTGAATGATAGTTTTTCTTTATACAGGAATACAGCAAAAATAATGGATCCAGAAATGCCAAATAGATGTGGTAGAGGATTTGATGACCCAAGTGAGCCTATCTATACAGATCCATCATTGTTTGAAAGGTCTCGAAGTCTAAGAAGCATTACAGCATCACAGGCAGGACATAAAATGCAAGTATAGGTAACGAAAGCCTTTGGGTATGCAGATTGCGTATTATGTAAGACAACAAAAATGTTTCTCTCTGTTTGGTATAAAAGGCACAAACTACTGACATCTGTTTATTGAACTCCTTTCCTTCAGTGAGTAACATGGAAGAGAATGTTTGTCTTGAGATTTTTGTTTTCTTTTGAAGGTGTAAACAGATTTAATGTGTTCATTTATACATTGATGTTAACATGTTTCAATCTATTCATAATATTTTCTCAACATTTTCTGAACTTTCAATTTTTTTACTTCTATACATCTTCACTCAGCGATCAGTCATAGTTGCTACCACTTTGATTTTGAAACAAATAGTACATACTATTTTCCTAAAGCTTTTAGAGACTTTACTGTAACTAAACCGTTTTCTGCCAATGTGTACTCCTGTGACATTAAGACTTTCATCCTACATTTTATTTTCATTTTGTAATATTCTGAAATCTCAATGATTATTAACTCATGATATATATATAAGACTGTAAATAACCCAATGAAAGTTTGTTATACAAGAACATAATGTAACAATTATCAGTTTCACACTATGAGCTAAATTTGTAATTTTTTAGTTATATAACATCAATAAATTTTGTAAAACATACAGATATTAAATTTGTGGACAATTCTACTTTATTTTCCCTGCAAACAAAAGTTTAAAAAAAATTGTTTTTGTGCCATGTCAGTATTGTCACGTATGATTACATTCTGAAAAGGTAAATAGAATGAAAAACGTTATTTAAAATTTCCAGCCAGGGGTTAGATAACAGTAGAAAAGTATGTATTGCCAACGACCTTGCTGCAGTGGTAACACCGGTACCCGTCAGATCACCGCAGTTAAGCGCTGTTGGGATGGGCTAGCACTTGGATGGGTAACCATCCGGTCTGTCGAGTGCTGTTGGCAAGCAGGGTGCACTCAGACCTTGTGAAACAAACTGAGGAGCTACTTGATTGAGAAGTAGTGGCTGTGGTCTTGTAAACTGACATACGGCCGGGAGAGTGGTGTGCTGACCACATGCCCCTCCATATCCGCATCCAGTGACACCTGTGGGCTGAGGATGACACGGCAGCCGGTCAGTACCGTTGGACCTTCCAAGGCCTATTGGGATGGAGTTTTAATTTTTTAGAAAAGTATGAAATACTGTAGACATGGAAGAAATATACATGGTGTGTCAGGAAATATGTAACATCCCTTTTATTTCAGGAATAGTTCGAAACATTGAAATGAGGTTTTCAGCAAATGATACTATGCTAAGGGGCATATACTTATGTTCTGTGATATATAGTCTTAACTCTTAAGATGTTGAAGCAAGTATGATATTTCAAATATAATTTCTTTTTCAATGGCATTTGAAAGTGCTTGAAAAGATGAGTACAGTGATATACTGCTTCTTAATTCTGAAATTGGTAACTCTTCTCACACACACACACACACACACACACACACACACACACAAAAGTCACCATTTACGTGTCTGCACTGCAAAACTAGCAGGAGCCATATCATCTATCAGCAGGTCATTTCTGCTTTGACATTTGTGCAGACACGTACAACAATGAGGAGAAATTAGACATTCTACTTCTATATGGCAAATTTAAAAAAAATGTTGTCGAAATAGTGCAGCAGTACTGGAATGTCTATCCTGATCGTCATTGTCCATCACGCCAGGCACTCTCACGGATTATTACGTCACTAGTGCAAACAGGCAGCTTGAACATCAGAGGGTGAGGACTATGAGAGCAAACGTCGAGAGCACATGAAGAAGCTGTTCTGGTTACGACACTTATCAGTTCACATGTTGGCTTGAGATGTATAGCCAACGAATGTGGAGTCAGCTAGATGAGTGTCATTCGCATCTTGCATTGACATTAATTTCACCCTTATCATCTGTCACTACATCACACACTCAGAGGATGTGATTTCAAATGTCATACAGAATTTTGATGGTTTGCATTGCAGCATCTGGGAGAAGATACTTTGTACCACGGTGGCACAGATCTACATAAGATGCAATATTGGTCTGCAGAAAATCCACACTGGATTTGTCAGGTACAACCCCAATGACTGTGGTGTGTAAATGCATGGTGAAGCACCATAATAAATTCCAGCATGGCACCTCACTTTATCCTATGGGTGTTAAATCAATATAAGTACACACAATTTCTTATGAACATTCTACCTGGTCTCCTAGAAGAGGTACCACTGCATAAGCAACAATGTATGTTGTTCCAACACAATGGCTGCCCAATGACCTCTTCTCATGTTGCAGTGCTTATAATGAATGAAAAGTTTCCAATCAATGGATAGGACAGAATGCTGCTGTACAGTGATTGGCCAGGTTCCCTGATTTGATTCCTCTTGATTTCTTTTTATGAAGAGCACTAAAAGATGAAGTCTATCCTGAAGTCCCAACTATTCCAGATGATATGTGCCATCTAATTCTTACAGCATCCAGCAGCATATCATCTAATGTACTTGCATCTGTTCATCTATCTCTTGAGTGATGATTGCAAATATGCAATGCAGTCAATGGTAAACAATTTGAGCACTGGCTTGTGTAAAGTTTAAAACTATGTTTCTTTATGAAAAGTAGTTATTTTTAGGGTTACATGTCATAAGTACATCTGAATAAAATGTTTAGTTTATTTACGGTGTATTCCAACTAATTTCAGTTTTGAGTAGAATCTACAGACACATTTGTCCAATAGCAGGTGTTTTACCTTTTAAGAAGCATTCAGACATCTCCAGGAAAAGGCAGGTCAGAGTTGTTTTTTTCCAAATCTGTTGTTGTTGTTGTTGTTGTGGTCTTCAGTCCTGAGACTGGTTTGATGCAGCTCTCCTTTCAAGATACTGTCCATTCTGTTCAACTGCTCTTCCAAGTCCTTTCCTGTCTCTGACCGAATTACAATGTCATCGGCGAACCTCAAAGTTTCTATTTCTTCTCCATGGATTTTAATACCTACTCCAAATTTTTCTTTTGTTTCCTTTACTGTTTGCTCAATATACAGATTGAATAACATCAGGGAGAGGCTACAACCCTGTCTCACTCCCTTCCCAACCACTGCTTCCCTTTCATGCCCCTCGACTCTTATAACTGCCATCTGGTTTCTGTTCAAATTGTAAATAGCCTTTCGCTCCCTGTATCTTACCCCTGCCACCTTTAGAATTTGAAAGAGAGTATTCCAGTCAACATTGTCTAAAGCTTTCTCTAAGTCTACAAATGCTAGAAACGTAGGTTTGCCTTTCCTTAATCTTTCTTCTAAGGTAAGTCGTAAGGCCAGTATTGCCTCACATGTTCCAACATTTCTATGGAATCCAAACTAATCTTCGCTAAGGTCGGCTTCTACCATTCGTCTGTAAAGAATTTGTGTTAGTATTTTGTAGCTGTGACTTATTAAACTGATAGTTCGGTAATTTTCACATCTGTCAACACCTGCTTTCTTTGGGATTGGCATTATTATATTCTTCTTGAAGTCTGAGGGTATTTCGCCTGCCTCATACATCTTGCTCACCAGATGGTAGAGTTTTCTCAGGACCGGCTCTCCCAAGGTCGTCAGTAGTTCTAATGGAATGTTACCTACTCCCAGGGTCTTGTTTCGACTCAGGTCCTTCAGTGCTCTGTCAAACTCTTCACGCAGTATCGTATCTCCCATTTCATCTTCATCTACATCCTCTTCCATTTCCATAATATTGTCCTCAAGTACATCGCCCTTGTATAGACCCTCTATATACTCCTTCCACCTTTCTGCTTTCCCTTCTTTGCTTAGAACTGGTTTTGCATCTGAGCTCTTGATATTCATACAAGTGGTTCTCTTTTCTCCAAAGGTCTCTTTAATTTTCCTGTAGGCAGTATCTATCTTGCCCCTAGTGAGGTAAGCCTCTACATCCTTACATTTGTCCTCTAGCCATCCCTGCTTAGCCATTTTGCACTTCCTGTTGATCTCATTTTTGAGACGTTTGTATTCCTTTTTGACTGCTTCATTTACTGCATTTTTAAATTTTCACCTTTCATCAATTAAATTCAATATTTCTTCTGTTACCCAAGGATTTCTACTAGCCCTCGTCTTTTTACCTACTTGATCCTCTGCTGCCTTCACTACTTCATCCCTCAGAGCTACCCATTCTTCTTCTACCGTATTTCTTTCCCCCATTTCTGTCAATTGTTCCCTTATGCTCTCCCTGAAACTCTGTACAACCTCTGATTTAGTCAGTTTATCCAGGTCCCACCTCCTTATATTTCCACCTTTTTGCAGTTTTTTCAGTTTTAGTCTACAGTTCATAACCAATAAATTGTGATCAGAGTCCACATGTGCCCCTGGAAATGTCTTACAATTTAAAACTTGGTTCCTAAATCTCTGTCTTACCATTATATAATCTATCTGATACCTTCTAGTATCTCCAAGACTCTTCCATGTATACAACCTGCTTTTATGATTCTTGAACCAAGTGTTAGCTATGATTAAGTTATGCTCTGTGCAAAATTCTACCAGATGGCTTCCTCTTTTATTTCTTACCCCCAATCCATATTCACCTACTATGTTTCCTTCTCTCCCTTTTCCTACTCTCGAATTCCAGTCACCCATGACTAGTAAATTTTTGTCTCCCTTCACTACCTGAATAATTTCTTTTATCTCATCATACATTTCTTCAATTTCTTCATCATCTGCAGAGCTAGTTGGCATATAAATTTGTACTACTGTAGTAGGCATGGGCTTCGTGTCTATCTTGACTACAATAATGCGTTCACTATGCTGTTTGTAGTAGCTTACCCATACTCCTAATTTTTTATTCATTATTAAACCTACTCCTGCATTACCTCTATTTGATTTTGTATTTATAACCCTGTATTCGCCTGACCAAAAGTATTGTGCCTCCTGCCACCAAACTTCACTAATTCCCACTATATCTAACTTTAACCTATCCATTTCCCTTTTTAAATATTCTAACCTACCTGCCCAATTAAGGGATCTGACATTCCATGCTCCGATCCGTAGAATGCCAGTTTTCTTTCTCCTGATAATGACGTCCTCTTGAGTATTCCCCACCCGGAGATCCAAATGGGGGACTATTTTACCTCCGCAATGATTTACCCAAGAGGACGCCATCATCATTTAACCATACAGTAAAGCTGCATGGCCTCGAGAAAAATTACGGGTGCAGTTTCCCCTTGCTTTCAGCCGTTCACAGTACCAGCACAGCAAGGCCGTTTTGATTGGTGTTACAAGGCCAGATCAGTCAATCATACAGACTGTTGCCCCTGCAACTGCTGAAAAGGCTGCTGCCCCTCTTCAGGAACCACACGTTTGTCTGGCCTCTCAACAGATACCCCTCCATTGTGGTTGCACCTACAGTATGGCCATCTGTATCGCTGAGGCATGCAAGCCTCCCCACCAACGGCAAGGTCCATGGTTCATGGGGAGGGTGGGGGAGGGGGGGGGGGGGGGTGTAGATCACATAACTAATGAGGAGGTATTGAATTGAA
Organism: Schistocerca serialis cubense; assembly: GCF_023864345.2. Lineage (NCBI taxonomy): Eukaryota > Metazoa > Arthropoda > Insecta > Orthoptera > Acrididae > Schistocerca > Schistocerca serialis. Next base: position 254,686,460 of record NC_064640.1, read on the forward strand.
TTGGGAAGAAGAGGAGTTTGTGGCACAACTTGACAAGAAGAAGGGACCGGTTGGTAGGACATATTCTGAGGCATCAGGGGATCACAAATTAAGCATTGGAGAGCAGCGTGGGGGGTAAAAATCATAGAGGGAGACCAAGAGATGAATATACTAAGCAGATTCAGAAGGATGTAGGTTGCAGTAAGTACTGGGAGATGAAGAAGCTTGCACAGGATAGAGTAGCATGGAGAGCTGCATCAAACCAGTCTCAGGATTGAAGACAACAACAACAACAACAACAACAAATTTGAAAAAAAAAAAAAAAAAAAAAAACGAACTCTGACCTGCCTTTTCCTGGAGATGTCTGAATGCTTCTTAAAAGATAAAACACCTGCTATTGGACAAATGTGTCTGTAGATTCTACTCAAAACTGTAATTAGTTGGAATACACCATAAATAAACTAAACATTTTATTCAGATTTACTCATGACATGTCACCCTAAAAGTAAGTACTTTTCATAATGAAACATAGTTTTCAACTTTACACAAGCCAGTGTTTCATTATTAAAAGTACTTATTTTTAGGATAACATGTCATGAGTAAATCTGAATAAAATGTTTAGTTTATTTATGGTGTATTCCAACTAATTACAGTTTTGAGTAGAATCTACACACACATTTGTCCAATAGCACGTGTTTTACCTTTTAAGAAGCATTCAGACATCTCCAGGAAAAGGCAGGTCAGAGTTGTTTTTTTTTTTTTTTTTTTTCTTCCAAATCTAAGAAAGTTAATACAGTAGTTTCCTTTTATTTGTGAAGACGGCTGCTTATCATTATGAAGTATGAACAACTGACATTTATGTTTTGGCTTTGTCACGTAACCAGCAAAGGGAAGGATTTAAATGGAAAACTGACTGACATAACTGCAGCAGTTTCCGCACAAATCTGGAAATGTAAACACACTTTAAATAGTTTTCCTAAGCCACATCTGATGTGCCAAAAGCTGGCATATGCTGTAGTTCCATACACAAGATTACCCTGTATCTATGTCATATAGGAAATGAATTTTTATCTTAGTAGTGTAGGACTATATTGCTGTATGTAACTATGAAGCATGGCATGAGAGCTCTACTTGGCACTGTTATCACTGCAATAGGTGACTCTGGCCACATTTCTTTCGAATTATACTACATTTTTTGGATTCTTTTGTAAAAGGCTTCAACCTCAGTATTAACAAGCATTGTATCTGTATAATGGTTTTCTCCAAAGCTACTGAATGTGGTTATGAAAGGCATATGGTTACACACACACACACACACACACACACACACACACACACACACACACACACACTTGTTTCAGTATCTTGGTTGACACCAGAGTTCAGGGCATTATCCATACAAAACATTACGTACCCCTCAGTGCACTATCAACTGCAGAAAACCTCATTTTGATACCTGGAACAGTTCACGAAATAAAAGGGGTGGTATGTCTTGTATATAGCCTCATAAATGTTTGAATACTAAGGGCCACCCTCAGTGTTCAGTATTATTATGATGATTTATGGCTGGGGGCACTAAACAGCAAGGTCATCAGCACCTTTGAATTAATGATATAATGATGGGCATGTTAAAAATCTATGAAAGGAGGTCAATAAAATGGAAAACGCAGTTTCACCCTCCCACAAGAACTGCAAGGCAACCCCAATAAGGGGAGCTTCAGAAAAGCCCATGATTAAATCCCAATGAGACACAAAAGAATAGCTAGATAAAATAACTGTAAAAACATGGTTAAAGGAGGGACAGATAACTGCGACTGGATAACTACTTATAAATAATGAGTGACCCAGCCACTTTGTGACACACAAAAAACTTACACCCAATATTTTGGGAAGAATTCTGGACACCACACAAAAACTTAAAACACGAACAACACTCACCTCATTATCAGTTAAGACAGAGAGCAGATCCTGTGGAAGCCCCAGCTCAACCCTCAGGTCATCATATAAAACACACTCAGTTAAAATATGTCATATTGACAGCTGTGTCCTGTATCTCTGACATACTGGGGGCTCCTCCCAACATAAGAGGAAGCATGTGTCAGTTGGCACTGTCCCATTCTAAGCCGTGTTAGGGCCACTTCTTCAGACCATCATAGGCAGAAGGAGGTGAACCACAATCACACAGAAGTTTTTATGGAACATAGTTTATTATTCCTCACTTCCAACCACTTAGCTTTCCACAAACACATGGCCTTCCTGATCACAAATGAAGTGACAGCCTGCGGGGGGGACTGAACAGCGAGCAGCAGGAGGAACAGAGCAAGACTCCTTGGCAGCCACATCAGTGAGCTCCCACTGCCCTCAGGGTAGCAAACAATTCTGTGTAATAAACTGAAAACTGCTCTAGGAGCCCTATCCTCAGGACAGCGTTGGGGGACACAATAGAACAAACGAGAAATCTCCCTGCTTACATCCATATGTGTACACAGTAATAAAATCTGAATGGTGATGTAAGATCTCATTAAATTTAATTGTAAAAATATAGTCTGTGGTATAATGCTCCCTGTAAGCAGTCGGTTCTAAAGGCAATCTGGGTCTCGATAGTAGCCAGGGCGATGCCCTATTTCACCCTGGCTTTTGCCCTTAATGCCCCCACTTGTAATAACTCAAAGCTCTCCCTTACATGGATTCCAAATGACCTTGTTGCCTGTGGCAGATGACTAAACAGCCATTCTAGTGGCAGCTGCACAATATAGTTGGATGCTGGCGGTGATGTAGGAACGGACAAAGCCCTATATGCTTGGTGCACCACAAAAAGATGTCGAATAGACAGCGGCGGCTCACCAGCCTCCACATACAAGCTAAGAACAGGGCTTGTGCAATAGGACCCTATTGACAGAGTATTACCCCCGTGGCGAACTGCATCTGGTATTTTGAAGTGTGAAGGCCTTTCTGACCCATAAATCTGGCATCCATATTCAAGCTGGGACGAACAAAGGCCTTATAAAGTTGGAGCAGATGTGCCCTGTTGGCTCCCAAAGACCTATTACTGATGCAATTAAGGATGTTTAAGGCCTTGAGACATCTCAGTTTCAGTTCTTTAAGGGGTGGTAGCCATGTTAACTTCTCACCAAAAGTAAGACCCAGATACTTCGCCTGTTCTTAAAAGTGAGAATGATGTCCCCCAATTTTAAAACGAACAAATTAAAAAGAGTGAGTGAATTATTAAAATCAACACAAACAGTTTTCTCCAAAGAGGATTTAGAAACTATGGTATAAGACCACTCCTCTAACCACCTAATTGTCAGTTGTAATTGCCAAGAAGCCGTTGCAAGGCTGAAGGATGCACAGAAGATGGAGAAGATGTCCACAAACAAGGAACATGGTATAGGACATCGCACTATGGATGTAATACTGTTCTTTGCAAATGCCGTGATTCTTAAAACACTCCCTTGAGGGACACCATTCTCCTACTTAAAACGGTCAGGCAGGATATTCCTGACCTTGTATCTAAAATATCTGTCTGAGAGAAATGACCGTATGAAGGTGGGTAGACATCCATGGAATCCCCACCGATGGAGCTGCGAAAAAATATTATGCCTCCAGGTAGTATCGTAGGCCTTTTCGAAATTGAAGAAAACAGCTGCTTATGAAGGAAAGCTCATTGAATTGCTTCTTCGAGAAGGGTCAGGTTATTGAGCATGGAGTGATACCTCCTCAACCCACACTGGGAACGACTGAGTAGGGACCTGGTTTCGGGAACCCACGCTAGGCACTGACTGTGCATTTTCACCAGTGTCTTTCCTAAGCAGGTTGTCAGACAAATACTACAACAAATACTACAACAACTACTGCGGTCTGTCTGATGCTTCAATGGCTTTCAAATTTGGATTAAAATAGTGTCTTTCCACGAGTTGGGAAAGTCACCTTTCATCCAAATTTCATTAATGAGCTGAAGAAGCACCTCCTTCGACCATGGGTCCAACTGTTTCAACATGCTGTACGTTATGAGGTCACTTCCAGGGGTCATATCATAAGCTAATGACAATTCAGAATCCAGCTCCCACAGAGAGAAAGGCTGGTTGTATTCTCCCATATTGGTTGAACAGAAATCAAAATCAGACTTCTCCTGTGTCTCCTGATATCGACAGAAAGTAGGATCCTAGCTAGAGTCAGCTGTAATGGGCTTATAGGAGTCAGCCATTGTCTGAGGTATCCCTCTTGGCAGTGTTACAAGAGACCTCTGTATCTGTACAGCTGCTATTGCCAGTCAAGAGTTGCACCTAGAGATCCTCCTGATGGCTTCCCATACTTTACTTGTGGATGTGAACCTCTTGACGGGGTTCAGTAACTTTTGCCAAGACCTCTGCTTACTCTCCTGAACTATTTACCTGGTCTTGCATGCATCATTCGAAAGTTTACAGTATTCTCATATGTAGGGCATTGACTGAATACGTGCATAGCCGCCCTCTTGTGCCTGATTGCAGAATGACATTCATCATTCCACCAAGAGAGAAGTAGCCTCCGAGGTGTTCCTGTTGACTTTTGGATGGAAGCATCAACAGCGTGGTGAATCACATCTGTAATGTGAGCCACCCAGTTCTGCAGTGCTCAGAAACAGCTAACTGCCTGTGAAGCATTCAGTTAGCCTTTTTGGAACAACCATCTCGGTGGCTTCCTTTTGGGATCCGTTCCATCATGCAGGTGGATCCAGATAGGGCAGTGGTCGCTACCACTCCCCATTGAGCAGCGTCTGCAAGGGCAGGTGAGCTGAAGGGGAGGTCTATGGCTGTAGACAGACCGGTAGCAGTGCTAAAACTTGTGGCGTGACCGATGTTCACAAGTATGATATCAGTAGTGCGTACGAGATCCTCAAGTATCTGACTCTTGGGGCCAAGTGGTTTTAGAACTCCATAGTGCACTGTGTGCATTGATGTCCTCAAGGGAGAAAGGGACAGGGTAGTTCATCAAGAAGATGAGTGACGTTCATACCGTCTAGAGGCTCATGGGGAGGTAGGTACACAGAGCACACCAAGATGGTAACATGGGCCACTATCTGAACAGCAACTATTTGTAGTGTTGTGGTTAAGGACACATGTGAGGAGTGAAAACTGCAATCCTTGATGAAAACTGCAACCCCACCTTTCACCCTGTCACCAGTAAGGTCATCTTTTCTGTAGAGGTGATAGCCTCCAAGTACAGATGTGTCAGTCTCTTTAAAATGAGCCTCTTGAAGACAGTGGCAAAAGGGTTTCTCCTGTACAAGGAGTCTCAGTTCCTCCAGAAGAGTCATTTATCCACTTATATTCCATTGGAGTATGGGAGCCATTTCATCAGTGTGGTCTTGATTTACCCCGTCCTTACACCAGGGTGCTAAGGTGCTTGTAGAGTGAGGTGGCATGGACAGCTGCCTGCGTTCGGTGCTGAGGCATCAAAATCCAAGCCCCTTAATAGACTTTAGGGTACCAGAAAGCCCTTCTAAGCCTTTATGGATGTAGAAGGGGGACACTTTTTCAAATGTTCCCTTCTTCCTCTTGATCACTTAAAGACATTCTGATTCATGACTCCTTGAGCCCCATTACTAACAAGTTGATTATGGATGAATGGGTATGAGTAATCCCAGGTGGTATCCCCATCACACTGGGAGGAGAAGAGGAAGATTTCGAGGGCTCATCTCTGTCCCACAAGCAGCTAGGGAAATAAGGGTCCACTCAGACACAGCCCCACATGTCTGAGTAAGCCTTATAAAACTGAACTGTGGCAGGTTCCCAGAGGTTGCCCACGAGCAACTGTTCCACCTCAACGCCATGCACGTCATCAGCATGCAGCACACCTTGACATTGAGGGTTTTATTATGGAGGTTTATTCCACCCTTGCAATTCGGTTGGTCACGCAAAGATCCCTGTTCCCTGACACACACAATGTTCCGCCGCTGCGCCACATGATGGTCGCTGAAGTGTGCCCACAACTTATGGAGAGACAGGACTGGTGGTGCTTACCAGTCCCCAGCTCAGGAACCCCAGGGTCACCATGCCTGTACCCAGTAAATGAATGCTGAGCCCCTGAGGGCCCAGTATTGTGACAGAGATAGACACAACCTTTAAAAATAATTTCAGTACAGTTTTGAATAAATATAAATGTGTATTAACTGGAACACCAACCACCATGAACCACTGATCGTTTGAAAGTGAGACGCCTATATGAAACAGATAACAATCCATTGGTGCAACTGCATTAGATGGATATCTGTGGAGAGGCTAGATGGACATATGGTTTCTGAAGAGGGTCAGCAGCCTTTTAAGTTGTTGCAGGGACATGTCTGGATGATTAACTGATCTGGTCCTCTAACTTTAGCCAACATGGATTTGCTATGTTGATACTGAGAATGGGTGAAAGCAAGAGGAAACTATTACAGATTTTTTTTTTCCAAGGATATGCAGATCCTCTGGAGTAAAATACTCTGGATGTAAACTGGGCTTCCATTTAGATCTCTGGGCAGGGACAACTCAGAGGAGGTTGTTACTATCAGGATAAAGAAAACTGTAATTCTATGGGTCCGAGTGTGGAATGTTAGATCACTTTACCAGGTAGGTGGGTAACTGAATTCAAGTAAGATGGATAGATCTGTTTAATTTAGATATAGTAAGTGGTCAGGTCAGTACAGGATTATCAATAAAATCAAAGAGAGGTAATGTAGGAGTAGGTCAAATAATGATCGAGAAAATGAAATGAGGATAAGCTACTACAAACAGCATAGTGAATGCATTATCATAGTCAAGACAGATACAAAGCCAAAACCCACTACATTAGTACAAGTTTATATGCCAATTAGTGCCGTAGATGTTGAAGGATTGAAAGCAAGTATGATGAGATACAAGAAATTATTCAGATCATTAAACGAGATAAAAATTTACTTGTGATGGAGGAATAGAATTCAACAGTAGGAAATGGAAAAGAAGAAATAAAATAGTAGGTGCTTTCATACACATAATATAAGGGTAATACTGTGACTGCGAAACCAGATTTTAAACAGCAAAACATTTCCAATGGCAGATGTGGATTCTGGTGACAATTTGTTGGTTATGAACTGCAGATTAAAACTGAAGAAACTGCAGAAAGGAAGAAATTTAAGGAGGTAGGACTTGAATAAACTGAAAGAATCACTAGTTTTTGGGAGTTTGAAAGGAAGAATTAGGCAAGCATTAATTGAAACAGGTGAAAGGAATACTGAGAAGACAAATGGGTAGCATTGAGAGATGAAATAGTGTGGGCAGAAGAGCATGAAATAGGCAAAAAGACCAGACCCAGTAGAAGTCCTTGAATGTCACTGGAGATACTGAGTCTAATCCACAAAAGAAGAAAATATAAACATAAAGCAAATGGAGCAGGCAAAAGGGAATAGAGAAATCTAATAAATGATACTGACAAGAAGTGTAAAATGGCAAAACAGGAATAGCTAGATGTTAAATGCAAAGCTGAAGAAGGATGAACGACTAGGAGAAAGATAGGTGCCACCTATAGGAAAATAAAGTAAACTTTTCGTGAGAAGAGAAGTACCTGTCTGAATATTATTAAGAGCTCACATGACAAGCACTTGCTAGGTAAAGAAGGGAAGGCTGAAAGGTGAAAGGAATACATAGAAGGGCTATAAAGCGACAAACTTGAAGACAATATCACAGAAGGGGAAAAGGAAGTAAATGGAGATGAGATGGGAATACAATACTGCAAGAAGAATTTGACAGAGCACTGAGAGACTTAAGTCATAACAAGGCCCCTGATGTGAATTCAGTACCTTCACAATTACTGAGATCATTGGGAGACCCAGCAATGACGTAACTATTGCTCCTGGTATACAGGATATATGAGACAAGAGAAATATCCTCAAATTACAGGAAGGATGTAAGAATTCCTATTCCAAAAAAAGTAGGTGCTGACAGGTATGAACTGTTGCATGGTTGCAAAATACTGACATGAATTATTTTTTTTAAAGAAATACAGTAAAAGCCAACATTGGGGAAGATCAATATAGGTTATGGAAAAATGCAGGAACATGCAAACTTTAGAAGATAGCTGAAAGAAAGACAAATCAATATTTATAGCATTTGTAGAATTAGAGTAATCTTTTGGCAGTATTGACTGGAATACACTCACTGATATTTTGAAGGCAGCAAGGATAAAAGACAGGGAGCGAACAGTTATCTACAACTTGAGCACAAACCAGGCTGCAATCATATGAGTCGAACACATGACAAGGAAGCAGCAGTTAAGAAGGGAGAAAGACAGGAAAGACAGGGTTGTAGCCTGTCCCATATGTTATAGAATCTGTATACCAAACAAGCAGTAAAGGTAACCAAGGAAGGAACTGAAGTTCAGAAAGAAGAAATAAAAACTGTGAAGTTTTCCAGTGACATTGTGATTCTGTCAGAGATGGCAAAGGACTTGAAAGATCAGTTAAATGGAATGGACAATGTCTTGAAAAGAAGTTATAAGGCGAATATTAATCACGTATGTTGAGGGAATTGGATTAGAAAATGAGACATTGAAAGTAGTAAATGAGTTTTGATACTTCAGCATCAAAATAACTGACGATGGGAAAAGTACAGAGGATATAAAATGCAAACTGACAATAGCAATAAAAGCAATTCTGAAAAACAGGACTTTGTCAACATCTAATATACATTTAAGTGTTGGTTGGTTGGTTGGTTTGAGAGAGGACCAAACAGCGATGTCATTGGTCCTATCGGGCTAGGGAAGGATGGCGAAGGAAGTCGGCCGTGCCATTTCAAGGAAACCATCCCGTCATTTGCCTGAAGTGATTTAAGGAAATTATGGAAAACCAAACTCAGGGTGGCTGGATGTGGGTTTGAACCTTTGTCCTCCCAAATGCGAGTCCAGTGTGCTAACCACTGCGCGCCACCTTGCTCAGTTACATTTAAGTGTTGGGATGTATTTTCTGAAGGCATTTGTCTGGAGTGTAGCCTTGTACAGAAGTAAAACTTGGACAGCAAGAATTTTAGATAAAAAGAGAATTGAAGGCTTTGAAATGTGGTGCTACAGAAGAATGATGAAGTACAAATGGGTAGATTGGATAACTAATGAGGAGGTACTGAACTGAAATGGGGAAAAAGAAATTTGTGGTACAACTAGTTTAAAAGAAGGGATTGGTTGATATGACAAATTCAGAGGCATCAAGAACTCATGCAACTAACATTTTCACATTTTCCCAAGTTTTAGTAGTAATGATGAGAAATTACTGATGTCTGAAAATTATTGCATAAATACAGTTGACAACAATGTGCTAATTTTGTTACCAAAATGGATGTCTTGGTATCTCAGTTTGATACAATCGTTTGAAGAAATTTAATTCACTGTACCTTTTGTTGCATAGTAAGATTTGTTCTTGGATCATCAGTATCATTCTTGGACTAAACCGTTATCTATTACACTCTTGTTTTGAGTATGGTAGCAGAAGTAATGTGATTTGAGGTAATTCAGGTTGTATCATCCAGTGTTACACAGATCACTGATTGAAAAAAAACGGTTCTCAGGTTATGATACTCATGTAGGATGAATGGAAATATTTACACAGTCAACTTCAATTTTACTAATAAGATGTCAAAAGACATGGTTTATTCACATTTCAAAACACAAGAAACACATTCTTGTTTCAAAAAGATGTTACTGTTTCACTAAGAATTTCCACACAAGATGCACTGGTACTTTCACAACAAAAGGGATGGCTGTTACACAGAACATTGGGTCTCTTAAATTAAGTGTTTAGCTGAGTGATCATAAACAGTTCTAATATTTCTGAAAGTACTGGTACAATGAGGACCAGTAACTAGCCCTGAGGGAGCCGTAGAATGTGATCTTTAATTACCAATATTCACTTTTCCACATAATCACCAGGCAATTGGATACATTTCTGCCAAAGATGAACAAGTTTTCTGAAGCTGTCGAGGAAGAAGTCGACACACTGTTTCTGCAACCACAGTCTCACAGTTCTCTCAACATCTCCAGCAGAAGCATAATGATGTCCCCGCAGATCATCTTTCATTACCGGGAACAGATGGAAGTCAGACGGTGATAAATCTGGACTGTATGGAGGATGCCATACGGTGGTGAGATTCAGTCTCTGAAGTTCTGCTGTGGTGGCACGTCAAGTGTATGGTTTGGCATTGTCATGCTGCAGGAAACCATTCCCCTTTTACTTTTGGTCCCTTGTTAGCTGTCGTTTCAGAGTTCGCAGCACCGTGATGTTACCCTCTGCATTTATTGTTGTTCCATGATCAAGAAAATCAACATGGATAACACCATCTGCTTCCCATAACACTGTGGCCATGATTTTTCCAGCTGAGGGCTGCGTCTGATTTATTTTTCTGGGGCGAGTCTTTGTGTTGATATTCCACAGGCTGACGTTTCGTCTCTGGGTCATAATGGTGCACCCATGTTTCGTCTCCTATCAGAATTGAATGGAGAAATGCGTCACCTTCATTCTTGTAACGCGAGAGGAGTTCTTGGCAAATTTCAAGTCTGTTCACTTTCATTTCAGGAGTCTGCACCTGAGGTACCCATTGTGCGCAGATCTTCCAATAGCCAAGCAAAGCACTAATGTGACCCATATGTTCTTGTGAAATGCCGATTGTGCTTGCAATTTCTCTCTGAGTGATACGATGATTGTCCTGAATCAATCTGTCAACATTTTGCTTGTGAAACTCGGTGGTTGCTGTCACAGGATGTTTCTCACGCAAGTCAGATGTTCCCGCTTCAGTATCTTTAAACTTACTCACTCAACGACGCACAGTACTCACATCAACACAATCACCATAAACTGCTTTCATTCTCTGATGAATCTCCTTTGGGGTGACACCTTCTGCTGTCGAGAGTTCAATGACTGCATGTTGCTTAAATAGCATTGACTGACCATTTGCGCAGTGTTCCATACTTTACACTGTAACAACACAGTTGTTCATTGCTAAGGCTTCCCACCAACAGGTGCTGTAGAGAAGAGGTTATGGAACAAACAGTACCTGCCACATACCAATGATGCCTACTGTTGAAGAGTTACGAAAGTGGAGGCATTACTTTTCAGTCAACCCTCATAGTTACAGTAGTTATACAGCGATGACGAGATGTGCATAGGATGGACTAGCATGGAGAGGTGGACTAAACCAACCTTTGGACTGAAGACCACAATAATAATTATACACCAGTGGCAGTTTGTATTTCTAAAATTGGGGAATTAAGATAATTTTTTAAAGGTCACTGGGTGTGGTAGTATGCCAATGAAAGACCTACCCTGTTGACAGCTGTGTAACAAGATGCTCTGATTTATGAAATAAAGGAATTTCCTTAACAGTCTTAAGTCTTCAAGTGTGTAAAAAGGGTTTTCCTTAAACCTCTTATGAGTCACATTTTTAAGGAGATAAAGCAAGGCATTACATGCCTGGAGAGGCAATGTACTGATAGCCTTGTATCTAAATATTCATAACTGCAGTGTGTTTTCTGAAGTATAGTTGTAGGTATGTTTGATACATATTCCTGTAAAATCATATTGATACATATTATCTCTGAAATAAGATCTACAAGACGTAATTTTTTGCACTTCCAGAGATACAGCGATAGCTATTACTACAGTGATGACTGGAATGTTACCTATGCTGGTTGTTCAATGAAAGACAGAATTCGGATGTGTGTGTCAATTTTGGACTCCATTTTGGCGTTATAACCTCAACTCTTATGGCCCATTTTGTCAGTTGTTTTGATAGATCCTCAAGGCTTGTCAATCAAAATAGAGAGTACTATTCCACTACGATTGTTAATAGTCTACTATGGAAATAGAGACTGGATTTCCTGATCTCCAAAATAACAGCAAGGTGGTACTCCTTGATTTTACAGGAATTGTTCGATGACTTGAAGAGTAGCTAAGGCAGTCATATTTTCAGTACCTTTTTAGATTTACACTAGATCTGTGCCTATCATATAACTGCTAGCAACAGTAAGTTTTTCTTTCTTGGCATTGTTGTCATGCAGTGCCAGGACTGGGGAAGGTGTAAACTCCTCTCGCTCCTCATTCACCTTCAAAATTCTGAAATATTTCAAGAACTGAATCTAAGTATATGATTGGAAAACAGCACATGGTCTAGAACATTCTGGCTATCGGACACAGACAGAAGTTCCCTCTATGTGTAATCATTGCTATGCACTCAAAAGGCACAAAGTTTTAAAAGATAGGAGGCATGTGCAGAAAATAATGCATTTTCAGTATCTCATTTATTTAATTTATGGTTACAAATAATAAATAAATTGGTTCACAAAACAGATCATGCACCTCTGTTTACTAAACAACTCTGACAAATATTTACTGACATATTCAGTCAATGAATTTATCATCATGGGAGCTACTCCATAACAACACACACAAAGCAAAAAAATCAAACAACGTAAGTCACTTAAAACTCTTTCATTCATCGTTATTTATTTCCTTCTAGTAAACAGGAAATCCTCAACCAAATAATATCACAGTGCTATATTTTTCTTATATTACATAATGCAGGAATAATTTACGTTTTCTGTTCTGAATCTGCAAGAGTACAACGTTCAGGAGTTCTCTCTGTAACCTTCTTAATCTTTCTAAAGCATTCTGCAGTATCATCAGTTACTACAAATGCACGAACAGTTTCTCCATCATCACTCTTTCTGTCCCAATTTTCCATACTTGGGGAGAAGTATTACCAATACAGGTAGTACACTGTGGCCCAATAAATTCAACAGTTCTTCACTCTGATTAGCTATTACTCAGTTCATGTATATTTCAACTTCTATCTGTCATGTGCTACAGGCATGAATCTGTAGAGCAGGAATTCCGTCATTTGACATTCGCTCACTGTCAATACTGTTAACTGCATATGTCAATAGGTCAACAACCATTAATCAATCAATGGTTACACATAGCAAGAGAAACCTTGCCCACTGAAACTTGGTCCACAGTTATAATAAAACGATGCAAGGTCAAGAAAGCGAGAATTACAACAAGATTAACCTCTTACCTCTACTACTTCAGTACATGAGCAGATTCTGACAGCAAAACATAGTGTCATTTCAATAAGACCACATGACAAAACTCCTGAGAGCTGAACATCAACATAACATAAAAAAGAGAGAGAGAGAGAGAGAGAGAGAGAGAGAGAGAGAGAGATCAAGTATAACTAAAGATATATTCAGTAAATTTGTATTAAAAATATTTAGATGCAATGTATATCAGCTTTAATTTATCACAGTTTTGCAGTTTAGCATGGATAAATAATATATACATATATTTTGAGCAAACCTATAATAATATTTTGACAAACTGGTCAGATGAAGATTTCAAGTCTCTGTCCCTAGTATCACAATCAATCATGCCAGTAAACAGAACACAGAGAACACTTACTGTAACAGTCTTCATATGCAATAGTAAGTGAATTACAATTAGTATCTGTGAGGCAGGAATGGATCATTCAGAACAAGTCCACGATATGCAACACTTACATACATACACAATAACACAAAAACAAAAAGATCATCAACCAAACCTAAAATGCCATAAACAGATTCAGGAATTATGTCCAGTGGTGACAACAAGTATGCAATTGCAACACTAATGCAGAAACCCATTCGCAACTGGAAGAGATAGAAGAGCCCTCTCACAGAAAAAAAATCTGCTGTGAAGTTGCGGATTAAAAAAGGAATATCTCTGATAAACTCTGGGATCTGAAACAGACACAAAGTAAAAATAATGAATATTAGATCATATATAATAACCACACTATCTTGTGAAGTCATTCTGGAATTGGGGGGGGGGGGGGGGGGGGAGATACTAAATGGCTATCTCTTATAATATCAGGGCTTCAACTGATATAAAGAAGTATTTCATTCTGAAGTTACACGGAATACAATGCTGTCTTCACAAAACTTTTACCAAAACTACTTCTTAAACAGTTTAATTGGTGGTACAGGTGATTAGGATTTGTGTCTGATAAAGGTAATTAGTTCAGCATGCCCACGATTAAAGGACAAATTTGTTGAATCTATTCTATTTGTCATCAATATTTTGTATTTTTCAACGAGACCAAAATCCACTAAACCAGCTGATCAAGCCTTATGATGACAAAACTACTTTGGTAAATGTTATTCCACAACTGACTTGATGCAAGAATACTGAACAAACATCGAAACCATTAAAGAAAATTTTATATCCTACTTACCTTTTTATTTTTGACGTATTTCAGTTTATATTTTGTTTCTTTCTATGTCTAATAAATATCCAGAAAAGAAAAGGGCTTTTTCACCTCCCTCTTCTAAATTCACCTTCACAAAACTCCCACTATCATCACCATCATCATAATCATCTACAGTGAGCTGTTACCATTTATTAGCCCCTCTAACTCATCATAGACTACTTCTCCTTCTTCCTCCTCCTTACAATGTTTCAGTATACCTTTTGCTTATTTTTAAAACAAGCCTTGATATTCTGTCCAAGATTCAATCGATAATGGTAATTCCTACACCCCCTCCAGCCCAAATTGTTTAAGAATCAAGCCTACACTTGAATTTCCTCACGCCTATATTCCTCTAAAATAAAATAGATGTCTTGTTTTTAATTTTATTTGGTCTTTATTTTATCACTGAAATGCTGGTAACACAACTACACCTGATCACATGCCAGAACAGCCCTCTAGTCTCTATCCAATATTGTCATTTGGCAGTCAATAAGTCAGTCGATCTATGCGTCACTTTTATCTTTGGAGGCACGAGTGCCTGGACTCTCAAAAATCCATGAGGGGGGGGGGGGGTCTATAAGACTGCTACCTCAGAACAAAAGCTATATATTAACACAAAACTATCACATAACAATGGGCTTGGAGGAGTGAAAATGAAAGTATTGATTATGATATTGTGACCTTCATTTTAGGATATGAAACAATATCATAAATTAGGTTATAATTATCCTGAGATAACAAACTTTCAGTTTTACTGGCCTTACACCAGGAGTTCAGCTCACACACACACACACACACACACACACACACACACACACACACACTCTCTCTCTCTCTCTCTCTCTCTCTCTCTTTTATTGACACAATGTTCTTACAAATATTTTATGTGCATTTGCGGTATGTTTGACGATATTTTTTTTGTGTAACCAATGTGGGCACACAAAACATCATATATTTGTGATAGTCCATTTCCAGAACCTTCAGTTGTTGGCGAGTAACTCTAAAAGGTGCCATGGCTTGTAAAACATTCTTCTGGAGGGGTGTGTTGCTGACCCTTTTCTCCACATGAGGATGTACTGTTTCTTACCCTAACTCCTTCAGGAAAATTCTCCATTTATCAGATCTGTCCTCCTGGTAGTTAGGATGCTGCTGTGAAAATAATTATAGGTGCTACATCCATTACATTTGTCCATAAATCAAAAGGCTATCCTCTTGACTGTCACTTGCATTTCAATGTACATGCCTTCTGGTCAAGAGCATCAACTCCTGATTTAGTTTTATCATTGAATAAAATTCTCTCTGGCTTCTTTTTACGTTCTTCATCTGCCATGGCACCGTGGTGCAGAGAACTGAACTGGATGACACTTTTGCTCTTTTTGGGCACATAACCTACTGTTGTCAAATTGTCTTCAAAACCAAATAGTCAAATGATTAAGATGAAACTTCTCTGGACTATGAGACCTTCATCTCTGATGGAATTTCCTCATCATTTTGTCACTGCTGTAATCTTTTCCTGCAATAGTTCTTCAAATGACAGGAAATGTGCAAAATTTTCCGTTCTAGTATTTGTTGAGATTCCTCTCAATGTCTTTGTTAGTGTTTTCACTGTAGTTGAAGCAACACTGGTTTGTTTTTGTGATCAGACAGCAAAAAATTCATTTTCTAAGTTTAATATTCTGCCAACTTTTTATTGATAACAATGTACCTACCTTCTAAACTAGTACAATGCACATTTTCTTCCTTCTTTGTGTAATAGTCCCACGTTTTCTTAGTGTGACAGTTACACTATCTATTATTGAATCAGGTGCAATTTCCATGACATTGTGTACTCAAATTTTGCTTTAATCCACTCAGTTCCATCATGACCAATAAAGAAATCAGCACTTCTGTTGGCTATCTTCACTTGAAATGCTACAAGATGCAGAATCATTATCCTGGGGACTATCACTGTCTGAATCACTGTAATCTTCCTGATCAAAAAGAGCTGCATCTTCAAGCCACTCAGGAATGGTTGATTCAAAATTTTGATCACTTTTGCTGAATTCAGATGACGTCGTTTTGCTTCCAACAGATTATATGGAATGCCTAAACTATCTTGCATAATTATTTTGTTCATGAAACTAAACTTACAATCACCTGAAGCAACTGTGGCATACACAAATACACTCACCTTTCAAAAGAATACTCAGTTGTTTGCAGTACTTCCAACAATGAGTGTAGGTGTGCCAAAATGCTAGCTCTTGGCAGTAATCTTGCCAAAATGATGTACAGTTCATACCAAAGACAAATAATCAATTACTATTCATATCCAAGATAAATAAGCTATTTGAAGGATGGTTTGTTTGTTAAAGATGTGTTACTCAAGGTGCAGCTGTTGTCTGCAACTGTGGCTGGGCCTGCCCACCATTTATTGCTCAGGTATACAGGGTGGTTCATTGATCATGACCGGGCCAAATATCTCATGAAATAACCACCAAACGAAAAAACTACAAAGAACAAAACATGTCTAGCTTGAAGGGGAAAACCAGATGGCGCTATGGTTGGCCCCCTAGATTGCGCTGCCACAGGTCAAACGGATATCAACTGTGTTTTTTTAAAATAGGAACCCCCATTTTTTATTACATATTCGTGTAGTATGTAAAGAAATATGAATGTTTTAGTTGGACCACTTTTTTCGCTTTGTGATAGATGGCGCTGTAATAGTCACAAACACATGGCTCACAATTTTAGATGAACAGTTGGTAACAGGTAGGTTTTTTAAATTAAAATACAGAACGTAGGTACATTTGAACATTATATTTCGGATGTTCCAATGTGATACATGTACCTTTGTGAACTTTCTCTGAGAACCCATGCTGTTACAGCGTGATCACCTGTAAATAAAACATTAATGCAATAAATGCTCCAAATGATGTCCGTCAACATCAATGCATTTGGCAATAAGTGTAACGACATTCCTTTCAACAGCGAGTAGTTCCGTAATGTTCGCACATGCATTGACAATGCACTGACGCATGTTTTCAGGCGTTGTTCGTAGATCACGATAGCACATATCCTTCAACTTTCCCCACAGAAAGAAATCTGGGGACGTCAGATCTGGTGAACGTGCGGGCCATGATATGGTGCTTCGACGACCAATCCACCTGTCATGAAATATGCTATTCAATACCGCTTCAACCGTACGCGAGCTATGTGCCGGACATCCATCATGTTGGAAGTACATCGCCATTCTGTCATGCAGTGAAACATCTTGTAGTAACATCGGTAGAACATTACGTAGGACATCAGCATACATTGCACCATTTAGACTGCCATCGATAAAATGGGGGACAATTATCCTTCCTCCCATAATGCCACACCGTACATTATCCCGCCACAAGATCACTGATGTTCCACTTGTTGCAGCCTTCGTGGATTTCCTGTTGCCCAATAGTGCATATTATGCTGATTTATGTTACCTCTGTTGGTGAATGACGCTTCGTCGCTAAATACAACATGTGCAAAAAATCTGTCATCATCCTGTAATTTCTCTTGTGCCCAGTGGCAGAACTGTACACGACGTTCAAAGTCATTGCCATGAAATTCCTGGTGCATAGAAATATGGTATGGGTGCAATCGATTTGATGTAGCATTCTCAACACTGACGTTTTTGAGATTTCCGATTCGTGCACAATTTGTCTGCTACTGATGTGCGGATTAGCTGCAACAGCAGCTAAAACACCTACTTGGGCATCATCATTTGTCGCAGGTCGTGGTTGACATTTCACATGTGGCTGAACACTTCCTGTTTCCTTAAATAACATAACTATCCGGCGAGCTTACAAAACGCTTGTTCGTCCGATTCTTGAGTATTGCTCATCAGTATGGGACCCTTACCAGGTTGGATTAATAGAAGAAATAGACATGATCCAGCGAAAAGCAGCGCGATTCGTCATGGGGACATTTAGTCAGCGCGAGAGCGTTACGGAGATGCTGAACAAGCTCCAGTGGCGGACACTTCAAGAAAGGCGTTACGCAATACGGAGAGGTTTATTATCGAAATTACGAGAGAGCACATTCCGGGAAGAGATGGGCAACATATTACTACCGCCCACATATATCTCGCGTAATGATCACAACGAAAAGATCCGAGAAATTAGAGCAAATACGGAGACTTACAAGCAGTCGTTCTTCCCACGCACAATTCGTGAATGGAACAGGGAAGGGGGGATCAGATAGTGGTACAATAAGTACCCTCCGCCACACACCGTAAGGTGGCTCGCGGAGTATAGATGTAGATGTAGATGTAGATGAATAGCCTGGACACTTGAATGATGTCGTCCAGGATACCGAGCAGCATACATAGCACATGCCCGTTGGGCATTTTGATCACAACAGCCATACATCAACATGATATCGACCTTTTCTGCAATTGGTAAACGGTCCATTTTAACATGGGTAATGTATCATGAAGCAAATACCGTCCACACTGGCAGAATGTTACGTGATACCACGTACTTATACGTTTGTGACTATTACAGCGCCATCTATCACAAAGCAAAAAAAGTGGTACAACTAAAACATTCATATTTCTTTACGTACTACATGAATATGTAATAAAAAATGGGGGTTCCTATTTTTAAAAAACGTAGTTGATATCCGTTTGACCTATGGCAGTGGCATCTAGCAGGCCAACCATAGCGCCATCTGGTTTCCCCCTTCAAGCTGGACGAGGCTTGTTCTTTGTAGTTTTTTCATTTGATGCTTATTTCGTGAGATATTTGGCCCGGTCACTATCAATGGACCACCCTGTATAGTTTAGGTTTTTATATGTCCTATGAATCATATTTGCAAAAACTTGCTATGACACAAAACATGTCAGCAGGTTTTAAAATGAACCACATTTTCTCTATGAAAACGTTGTTACAAGCTGGCCATTTATATAACTAGATTTTTTTATCTTTATCTACAACAAAATTTAATAAATATAACCAAACCACATAAAGATACTATATCTAGTAATTCTTCTATGGAGCAGGAGGAGTTATCAAGCACATGTGGTTTCAGTTTGTGTTTTAATTTAATTTTACTATCCACAAAATTATTTTACAATCAAGTAAATTCTTAAAATCACTCAGTAAATGGTCAAAGATTTTTATGGCTGAATACCTCACTCCTTTCTGTACTACACGATGACAGTGATGTAGTGTATATCAGTTCTCCTTCTAGTACTATATTTATGAATGTTACTGTTGTTTTCAGAATGTGATTCACTGAGAACAAACTTCATAAGAGAGTAAATGTACTGTGAGGAGGTTGTCAGATCCTCAACTGTTTAAAGAGCTGTCGACAAGAGGTTCTGGGTGGACACCACATATTATCTTTATTATTTGCTTTTGTGCAACGAACACGTTCTTCACCAATGAGTTGAATAGGATGCAGTGAGACATTAGTGAATGAAAGTAGGAAAAGTAATTCAACTTTTTCTTACACTTGCATCTCCAAAATCTGATATAATCAGTGATGCAAAAGTTGCACAGCTAACACATTTAAGGAGATCTGCAACATGTGACTTCCAGCTCACGTTCATATAAAAATAAACACCAAAGAATTTACAAAGATTCTGTTTCATTTATTGATTTACTCTCACACATTATTTCCAATCCTGTGGTCAGGACTGAATTGCATGTATTGTGTTTCAGCTAAGTTCAGTGACAGTCCATTGGGAGAGAACTAATTGTTAATTTTCAAGAAAATATTACTTACAGTTTCAAGTGTTGGAGTTACTCTGTTACGCTTGATTATTATACTTAAACAATGAAAAATCCAGGATGGAATAATGACAATATTATGAAAAGAATGCACTACTACTCACCATATAGAAGAGTCACCAACTTGCGCGCCGACACACACACACACACACACACACACACACACACACACACACACACACACAAAACACTACTCATTTATCCATCTCTGCTATATGGTGAGTGGCAATATATCCTTTTCATAATATTGTGATTATTATACTTGTAACAGCAGCAAAGCAAACTACATCTGATTCTTGGATATATAATGGAAGACCATTTATATATAACAAAAACAGTGCAGTGGACCCAGTATCGATCTCTGTGGCACTTGTAAACATGTAGACCATTTACCAGCATGATCTACAAAACCACAATATATGTGCTTCTCTAGGAGAATACTGTGAACTAAACAATCGAATGCTTTCATCAAGTTACAGGAAAAAGTTGGTAATATTTTGTCATTAAAATTTGTATAATTGGTGAACTGACAGGCAGTATGTTCTTTGGAGACCCGCTTCTGAAATCCAAATTGATGCCGACTAAATTCTGAGACAGGTATGCTAAGGTTCTTACACACACAATTCTTCCCAGAGCATTCCACAAGGAGGTAAGTCGTGAGACTGGTCAGTAATTACTAACATCTGTCTAGACAGAATAATAATGACTCACATTTTTGTAAGAATATTTGAAAGTTTCCCAGTAGGAATCTATATACTGTAACAGCTATAAATGAATTTTCTGGTAGCAGCAATTCACATGCAAAGACATCCGATTGTTGATCTAAGGAGAAACCACTGGTATCAAAAGATTTGAACTTAATGTTATTTCCAACAAACATGACGACTCCTCCAATCTCCTTATTTTCATTAAGAAATGTACTGCTAATTTATGGTATTCCAAGTTCAACACAAATGGATTCCTGTATTGAAAGGACGCTCAGGCAGACATAATACATCCAATTACTTTTGACATTTGAGACTGTGTAAACAGACAAGACTTTCTTTACTTTTGTTTTTCAGTCCTTTAAAATTCCAAAGCATGATGATAAGGTTATTCAGACAAGTGTGACCATTTATCTGGACCCATTTCAAAGCAGTCAACTTGAATGAGGCAACTAAAAAAAACTTGTCTCGCACCTATAATCACAGGAATTCTGCAATTGGTGGCAAAGTCCACACTCCTCCACTCCCCCCTCCCTCCTCCCATGTTTAGCTGTCAGTTCAGATAATCTATCTTTACCCTTCCTGTTATTGTGTAGGCCGTGTCTTGTATAATCCTCATCTCCCAACAGCAGCAACTGGCATAATACTAAAGAGAGCTCCGTCCCAAGTCAACAACAAATCAATCAGTTCCAGATTAACTCACCCGATGGCTTCATTCATCCAAGGTCTATCATGCCACTGCAGAACCTAAACAAAGCCCATGTTTGTGTGTGATGTTGTTGCCTGTAGATTCTCCAGGTCACTCCTGATTCTTTGCCTGGCTGTTGCCTGCTCCCCAAATTATCAAACCCTGGTTTTTTCACTTAGATCCCTAATCAGTTCCTCAATATCCACTATCATATGACCCAGGCTAGCGCTAGGTTTTACAATACTTGTGACCTAGTACCTTAATCCTCAGTTTTCCTGCATATATTGGCCGACACAATTCCCATACTGCTTCCTAGCAGCAAGACCTTTTTCCTTCCTGAACTTAGTTTCTGACCTGTCTTCTGAAACCTGCAGCACCCTTCTTTCCTCTACAGGTCAATCGAACTTCTTCACAAACTACTCCCTTTTCACCCCTCTCCTGTCATCTTTTTTCATACCTCACTGTCTTCCCACCCCTTGATATGCTATAATTCAATTTTTGCAGCCTCAATCTCTGCCTTAATGGCAAAAATCTTAACCTCTAACTCTACACTCTTCCTGTTTACACAGTAACTACAGATCCATGGGACAGCCTCGTTAGAAATGCCTTCTTTTGTCCCACTGCATTCACCACAGTGAAACCACAATTTACAATCCCCACACATCAATCCTAAACTATTAACTAGCTAGTGGCAGCATGCACATTTTTTAATCTTGGTGACTACTGTTTTATTGTTAACAATAATTAGCTGGGTTAAGTGAGACCAGTCACTGAGTTGTTTACTGACTGTTTATTTTTTCTCGAAGATCCTAAATTTTGTCAGCTTTTATTATAACTGTTGTGTCATCAGTAAATAAAATTATTTTGTGGGCTGCAATATTTAATATCTTGTCATTCCCATAGTTAAGAAGAAGAAATGGTCCCACGGCAGACCTTTGTGCAATACCAGGATGACTGAGGCTGTCTTTCACATGCACTCCGAGACTAATCTAGTTTTGTTGTCCAAAATCTTATGCTAACATTCTGTCTATGGCTGAATATGAATGACTGAATTCATTCATTTGATAATCCCCTAATGCAAAAGTTTTCAAATTTCCTAAGGAGAACAGTGTAGTTAACCATGTGAAAAGAAACTTCCTGGCAGATTGAAACTGTGTTCTGGACCGAGACTCGAACTCAGGACCTTTGCCTTTTGCGAGCAATTGCTCAAGCACAGAAGTTTGGAATGTAGGAGACAAGGTACTAGCACAATTAAAGCTGTGAGGACAGGTTGTGAGTGTGCTTGGGTAGCTCAGTTGGTAGATCACTTTCCTGCGAAAGGCAAAGTTCCCGAGTTTGAGTTTCAGTCAGGCACACAGTTTTAATCTGTACAGGTGTTTCATATCAGCGCACACACTGCTGCAGAGTGAAAATTTCATTCTGGAACCATGTGAAATGTTTTCGTTAAGTCTAGGAGTATTCCTGTTATTTGCCTTTAGCATCCACAATTTTTGCAAGATTGTATATAGAGTCATATATAGCAGCTACTGTTGGTTTCTTGTTTCTGAAACCCTGCTATGAGTGAGATAATATATGATACTTCTATCACTAGCAAACAGCACTATTTTTGTTACATCAGTGTAAGATGGAAGGCCATTTATACATAGAATGAACAGAAGTTCTTGCCACAACTTTAAAGTTTATTTGAATACCACAGACCTTTTTACTATGATTGGTCTTTTGGAGTTGGCATGCTTGTGCCCTCCTAGAATCTTTATAAGTGATCTACCCAGTCAGGTATAAGGGGTGGGGGTGGGGACCTACAGTTAAACATGTATTCTGAACTGTGATGCTACTGGAGGACTGAAGTAAACACAAATACACACACAAATCCTTTTTTTCCACATATGCATTGAGAATCGCATAAAATGTAACACCCTTTTTATTTTGTGAACAGTTCACAGAATGAAAATGAGGTTTTCAGTATATAACGTGTGGCACTTAAATAACACAACTGTGCAACATCTCCTATTGTGCAGCCACATGGGACAAGGCTGGTATTGGAATACAGTTGACCTTGAACCCTATCTGCCTTAGTCTGCTTCTGAGTTTTGGTTGTAGAGCAGTGTGTTAAAGAGAGAAAAAGAAAGAGAAAGAGAGAGAGAGAGAGAGCGAGAGAGAGAGAGAGAGAGAGAGAGAGAGAGAGAGAGAGTCGTCAACAGATTGTTTTCATTTGTTAAGGGATAAGTATGATGGTAATACTATGTCACGAATGCAAGTTTCTCAATGGTGCGAACGGTTTTCAGAAGGTCAGAATGAGATACAAAATGAGGAATGCCCTAGTGAATCCACGAGTTCAAGAACTGAAGCAACATTCGGAAAGTTCTGAGGAACAGTCAATGTCTGAGTATTTGGATGATCACAAACATTCAATGAACATGAACAAAGAGACAGCAAGACAACTTTTGCATGATGAATTAAACATCTGTGGAAGAATGAAACGTGGATTCTGCATAAGGACAATGCGTCAGTCAACAATGCCATATTTGTGAAACAGTTTTTTTGTGGACAAGAGGATTCCTGTGTTCAAACAGCCTACATATTCACCAGATTTGACTCTGTGTGACTTTGATCTGTATCCAAAAGTAAAAAGTACATTGTTGGGAACACATTTTCAGTCTGTTGAAGAGGCAGAAGAAAAACCAGCACAGTTGTGGGAGAGGGAGTCAAAGTGGTGACCTACAGCACAGCTTTGAACAATGGAAGACACACACATGCAGTGGTGTATAGATAGGGGAGGGATGTATGTTGAAGGGGATAAAAATTAGTTGTAACTTCATTTGCAGTAAATCACATTCCTGATACCACTCTCGTTATTTAATTGCCACATCTCATATGATAGCAAACAGAGAGGCATTCAATTTTGTGTTGTACTTTACAATCTTAACTATTGCATCAACTAAGAAATTCAGCTAGATATATTTTATTACAGCCCCCCCCCCTTTTTTTAAACTATTTACGATAACAATTACGTAATGCTTGCTAAGTTTAACTTTGTAACTTTTCCAAAAGTATCTGCAAAATGTGCTCAAAATGAGAGCAATGATGGCTGATATCTGTTATTTCATTAACACACAAACAAACAAGGTTCTCTACCAGCCTCTTTTCATTATATCAAAGCTTTTGTCCTTTTAAGTTGTTTGCGTTGCAGAAATAATAAGAAATGTCATATATCAACCTGCCTACTATAATACACCTCATTTCTACTTCAATATTTTTTTGTGTGCTGGCGTGTACATGAATGAGAAGTTAAATAAGCTACTTAGATATGATCAGTGTCACAGAAATTCTGGCAGAACAGTACAACAGTATACGGATCTCTATCTTCACCACCAATGTCTGTCACGTCACGTATTTGCATACATTATCAGGACACTAGTGGGAATGGGCTACATGAACAACAGTGGATAAGAACTACATATGACAGAGCACGCAAAGAAGCTGTTCTGGCTATGATGCCTATCAATCCATATGGTGAAACAATAGAACGAGATGTGTTGGCATGGACTGTGGACTCATCCATATGTAAGTCATTCTTATTTTGCAACAACATAAATTCCAACCATTTTGTACGTCAATATATCAGGCGCTCTACGGATATGGTTTCAAATGTTGTATATAGTTTTGGCAGTTTGATCAGCAACACAGGAGATGCTATAGTATGTTTTTGAAAAGTGTGCTTCACTGACAAAGTAATAGTTACAAACCATGGAAATCTAAATTTAGATAGCTGAAACTGCTGTCCCCATCAAGGTATGTCCACAACACCTGTCGGCAGCTGAGGGTTTCAATTAATTATCATTTATTCTAGAGAAGCTGCACGGTCATCAATGGTATCTGTTCTTTAGAGAACAGTTACTATCGTCACATATAGAAATCTATCTTGTTTTCATTTGATGTGATAGCAGTAAATGAAGAGGAAACGAAAAAAGTCAGTAAATGTAAACATGCGTCACACGGAGACTACCCACTCCCATAATAACTCTGACTGCTCTGCATATCAGAACAGCACAAATTTAGAAAAAAGAAGACTTTTCAAAAATAAGTTCATTTTGTAGCGCACGTCTTTCTGGAGAGTCAGAGACATAAAACATATATCTTCGAGGAAATGTAAGACATGTTATTTGGCCTTAAGTGTACCAAAGTGCAGTGTCACGCCTCTTCAAACAACATTCTTATACCACTCTGTGGAACTCAAACGTGTATATTTTGTAATGGATGCCATCAAACTATTTCAGGACAGTGAAAATCAAAATGGCCTGTAGTGTCTCTCCTGCTCCCAGTTGGCCGGTTTGACATCTTGCCCCCTTTTAAAAATAAACTAAATAAATAAATTAAAAAATCGCAATTAATACTGGATGGGATTATTTGTAACCAGGAGAACAAGAACTCTTCAGAAAATGTGGTCTCTTTATTGCCTATTAGCTAATAACTTACTCTTCTATGTGACATAAAATTAAATATAGGATACCTAAAACAAGTAAAGACAAGAGATAGGCAAGACAGTACGCATTTCTTCAATACTTAGGTCCTCGCAATTTTTCTCTCTGATCTTGCTACAGCTTTACATGGTGCATTTTCCTTTCTGCAAAATAACTATTACCTCATCAAAGCTCGTCAAACGTTTTGCTACATGAACAATCAAAATGTCGTCGTCTAATATTGAAAAAGCTGTTAATACAAAAAGGACCCAACACTGTTGTGGTTTCTCTATCTGATTACTTCTATTTTGTCACCATGTGCTGGATAAAATGAAATAGGCTTTTCTAATAATGCAGCAATTGTAACCACATCAAATAAGCAAGACTGTTTTGGCAATAATGATCATTTTTATAGTACAACAATATAATTCACGAAGTACCAATACGAAATACCTATTTGGCCTGCTAAATCAAAAAGCTTTATGTTAGTAAATAGTTTCACATTTCATTCATACGCTACAGTTTCTTATGCACGAGACCGAAAAGTGGTAGAACAAAATTTTTGTATAATTTTGGAATTGTTATATTCTTCCATATTTGTGTGATATCCCCATTTCTTCTCCTTCCTCATTCTAACAAACAAGGTTGTCATTGCTAATTCTGTAACTATTCCTACCACTGTCAAAATTCGTTCTCTGGTTAACTTTACTAACCCTGCCATAATCACCGGTTTAGTTATCCTGCAATTATTCTCTGGTTAGGCATTGTTACATGTTCGTACAATGCTGCTAGCCCGGACTACACGAGAAGATAATACATAGTCTTTCTTACCTGTTATTCCTGTTAGTTATTTATTTCCACTCTGGTAGTCTGACTCTATGGGTTTCACTAGTAATTATAACAGCGCTGAACATTTGCAAACCGAATCAACCACTTAAACAAGCAGCAGTTGGCATTCACCGGTTCAGCTTTATTCTGATCAGCTCGTATAGCCCCATCCCATTTTGTCTGTGGGAAAGTTCATTTCTAGATGTGACAAGGGTTTCCCTGGCACAGACCTCATGTTCACTATGCATGCATTCAAAAATCAACTTACAATTCATTCAAAAATCACCTTAAAGGCTGTGTTCAAAAATATCCAAAAACCAGCAGAGGTGTGTTTCAAAATCATATGAATAATCGATAGCCCGACGTGCGCTGGATGCTAGGTGCTTTGTGAAACGAGGTTTTTCTCCTCAAGAATATGAATTTGCCCTCTCCCCCCGAAATCACTGCCAGGTTCAGACACCCCGGTTTGTTGCCCCCTCCCCCCCCCCCCCCCCACTAGATCCAGGCCTGCTGCACACGAGTGAATCTGGCAGCTTGGCCATGCCAGTAAAATTTTTTCGGGTACCCCATGTGGTAGTTTGCTGCAACTGCTGTTTACACAGCTAACAGCCACACTTCTGTAGCCAGAAGAGGGGGAAAGTATTACACGTATGCGACTCAACTGCATGCATGCATGACCCGCTCGTAACTGCTTATATGAATCTAATGTAAGCAGTTGTGACGTCATGCTCACCGGAGGTAATTTGTTGTTTTGAAGCACTGCACAGTCTTCCTAAAGTCATTGACATATTTTGCTGTTGGCAGACGCTTGTACGTGCACTGTGTTACTTTATATGGCACATTTACTTAGCAATTTAAGTTTTATTTTAGTGTTTTTTTTCTCTCATTCATGTTTTAATGCTGCAGTATTATTCTGCAGTAGCGGGATACAGTAATATCCTTTGTTAGAGTATCTGTTCTTACCAGTCAAAATTGCAAAAATTTAACTGAAAACTAACACAACGAAAAATTCCCAGAATTCTAAAAAATTCCCAGGTCTTTCCCAGTTTTCTCCCGGATGAAAAAATTCCTGGGTTTATCCCGGATCTCCCGGTTGTCCCAGGTTGTATACACCCTTCACACTGCAAGTATTAAAAACTGTTGAACTCTGCCAAATTCCTAGTTCACCAGGCAGCTAGAGAAATGTACACCCCTTCTGTTGCTGTAGCAGACAGCACATGCCCAATATGGGTGGTTCATAGCCTTGGTTAATGTCACATTGGTAAGAGGATAAAATGGCACGACACAATGGTAATCTGTAAAGGAAATTTCAGTTTCTGTTGATAGTATCTCTGACAAAATTGTTCAAGTTACTACTTGCTCAAATCTGCAATTCATTTAAAATCCATTATAATTTGCAGTTGTCTCTACAGTATCACTAAGTGTTAACATCGTAGATAAAACTGAATTAAAATCGTCTCTGTTTCCTTCTTATATGCTTGCTGATAGCATCTGTCTTTGTGCGGTTTCCACAGTAATGTGGAATACAATTAATGTCTTCAACCTTGCAAAGAGGACACAAGAATATGTGGTATGCAACTGAAATCACCTACTTCTCCTAAAGACCTACATATGTGTTATTAATTAATTTCCAGGATATTCATTCAAATGATGTCAAAATTTCATTAGAAATTGTGGAAACATTGGCAGAAATAGGAAATAAATATTACAATTGCATGAATTGCAGTTCAAATCATGGTATTTGTGCTAATTAAAGTCCAGATCAAAAATAGAATACCTTCACAGAACAAAGGATACATTTACTGTAATACACAGAAGTGCCAAAGAAACTGATATAGGCATGCATATTCAGATAATATAGACACGTAAACAGGCAGAATATGGCACTGTGGTCAGCAATGACTATATAAGACAACAAGTGTCTGATGCAGTTGTTAGATCAGTTACTGCTGCTACAAAGGCACGTTATCAAGATTTAAGCGAGTTTGAATACGATGTTATAGTCAGCGCATGAGCGAGGGGACAAAGTATCTCTGAGGTAGCGATGAAGTCGGGATTTTCCCATACGACCATTTCAAGAGTTTACTGTGATTGTGAATGTAAGAAATCTGGTAGACCATTAAATCTCCAACATGACTGTGGCCGGAAAAAGATCCTGCAAGAATGGGTCCAACGACGACTGAAGAGAATCGTTCAATGTGACAGAAGTGGTATGTTGGTTTTGGGGAAAGAGACCAAACAGCGAGGTCATCGGTCTCATCAGATTAGGGAAGGACAGGGAAGGAAGTCGGCCGTGCCCTTTCAGAGGAACCATCCCGGCATTTGCCTGGAGCGATTTAGGGAAATCACGGAAAACCTAAATCAGGATGGCCGGACGCGGGATTGAACCGTCATCCTCCCGAGTGACAGAAGTGCAACCGTTCTGCAAATTGCTGCAGATTTCAATGCTGGGCCATCAACAAGCATCAGCACGCGAACCATTCAATGAAACATAATTGACATGGTGGTGGTGGTTGTTGGGATGTTTAAGGGGGACTAAACAGCTAAGGTCATCAGTCCCCCATTCCAAAAACAGGCGAGACATAAATGCACGAAGCAGGTAAAGTACCAAGGGGAAGGAGACACCCCCCCCCCCCCCCCAGGCCCTAAAAGAACACAAATGCGGGAACGAACACGACAGACATGAAGACACCAGACAAAAGAAACAGAACAAAAGAAGATGACCGGAGACTGGTTGACGGACCACGACAGCAAAAAAGGGAAAGACTCAACCAACCGACGACACACTAAAATCTGCAACCAAATACGAGAGACTCGAGGACAAGAGACACACAAAGGGAAAGGAGCAGGACCTCCCTAAATGGAACAATAAAAAGGACTACCACGGATAAAATTTAAAACGTCATCAGCCACGGAGGCATTGTCGCTTAAAACCAAAGGCAAAGTACCTGGGAGATTAAAAGACTGCCGGAGGGTGCGCAGTCGGGGACACTCCAATAAAATGTGGGCGACCGTCGGCCGGGACCCACACTGACACAGGGGGGGGGATCCTCCTGACGCAAAAGATGGCCGTGCGTCAGGTATGTATGGCCGATGCGCAGCCGACACAGGATAACAGAATCCCTGCGAGAAGACCGCAGGGAGGAGCGCCACACATCGGTCGTCTCCTTGACAGCCCGCAGTTTATTAGGCGCTGTCATGCCTCGCCACTCAGCAGACCACACCCCAAGCACCTTACGGCGCAACACCAGCTGCTGATCGCGAGCTGTGAGGCCGATCTCCAAAACTGGGGCGTCGATCGCCCCTTTGGCCAGCCTGTCAACACGTTCATTCCCCGGGATGCCAACATGACCTGGCGTCCAAACCAAGACCACCGAACGACCAGAACGGGCAATGGCGGAAACAGACTCCTGAATAGAGGACACCAGAGGAGAAGAGGGATAGCAGCGGTCGATGGCCTGAAGGCTGCTCAGGGAGTCACTGCAGATGACGATGGACCCACCTGAGCAGAAACGCATATGCTCAAGAGCGCGTAAGATGGCCACCAGCTCTGCAGTAAAAATACTGCAGCCAGCCGGCAAGGAGCGTTGCTCAACATGGGCAGCATGAGCAAAAGCGTAGGCAGTGCGACCATCAACCAGGGAACCATCAGTGTAGACAGGCTCACAGCCCGGAAATGAGGCGAAGAGCGCAAGAAAACGGCGACGGAGGGCCACAGGC
The DNA here is from genome assembly GCF_023864345.2 of Schistocerca serialis cubense. Classification (NCBI taxonomy): domain Eukaryota; kingdom Metazoa; phylum Arthropoda; class Insecta; order Orthoptera; family Acrididae; genus Schistocerca; species Schistocerca serialis. The sequence continues at coordinate 254,716,850 of NC_064640.1, forward strand.
GGAACCGAGTCCTTGGGTCCCTGCGCCACGTCCAGACGGACGGACGGACAGGGCAAACACCAGGGAGGCATAGGTGCACGGACCCGGAAGGGAGGCAGAAGAGGGAATGACCCCAGTTCCGACAGCAGGGACCGGATGCGGACAGCTACGGAAAGCCCAGACCTAGGTCGCCGTTCCGGCAGATGGAGGACCATGGCAGGGAAAAGCAGGCGACGATTGGGATGGCCTGGCGAGCAATGCACGTGGACAGCATAGTCGGCGAGCAGACGATGGCGGTGAATCCGCAGCGGGGGAACCCCGGCCTCCACCAGTAGACTATCCACGGGGCTAGTGCGAAAAGCGCCAGTGGCAAGCCGAACCCCACAGTGGTGTATGGGGTCTAACAACTTCAACACTGAGGGTGACGCAGACCCATAGGCCAGGCTCCCATAATCAAGCCAGGACTGCACAATGGCTCTGTACAATCGCAGCAGCGTGCAGCGATCTGCACCCCAAGACGTGTGGCTAAGGCAGCGGAGGGCGTTGAGGTGCCGCCAGCATTTTTGCTTCAGCTGAGTAACATGAGGAACCCATGTGAGCCGGGCATCAAACACAAGTCCCAAGAAGCGGCAAGTGTCCACCACTTCAAACAGGTGGCCATCGAGGTAAAGTTCAGGATGAGGGTGGACCGTCCGACGCCTGCAGAAGTGCATAACTCGGGTCTTGGCTGCAGAGAACTGAAAACCATGAGCCAGAGCCCATGATGCTGCCTTGCGAACGGCGACTTGCAGCCTGCGGTCAGCGACTCCCGTAGTCGTGGAGCTAAATGAGATGCAGAACTCGTCGGCATACAAAGAAGGAGACACCGACGACCCCACTGCTGCAGCCAGACCATTAATGGCCACTAGAAATAAGGAGACGCTCAACACTGAGCCCTGTGGGACCCCATTTTCCTGTATATAAGATGAACTAGAAGTGGCACCGACTTGCACCCGGAAAGAGCGGCGCAATAAAAAGCTTTGAAGAAAAGCCGGGAGCCGACCACGAAGACCCCACTCATGCAACGTGGCGAGGATGTGATGCCTCCATGTGGTGTCATACGCCTTCCGCAGATCGAAAAATACAGCAACGAGATGCTGACGTCGGGCAAAGGCCGTACGGACAGCAGATTCCAGCCGCACCAAATTGTCCACTGCAAACCGGCCCCGACGGAAGCCACCCTGGGATGGAGCGAGGAGACCGCGCGACTCAAGGACCCAACACAAATGCCGCCCCATCATACATTCGAGCAATTTGCACAAAACGTTGGTGAGGGTAATGGGACGATAGCTGTCCACCGCCAGTGGGTCCGCACCGGGCTTCAAGATGGGGACAATAACACCCTCTCGCCATTGCGACGGGAACACGCCTTCGCTCCAAATACGATTAAATGTCGCGAGAATGTGTCTCTGGCAGTCCCTGGAGAGATGCTTCAGCATCTGCGCGTGGATGCAGTCTGGGCCTGGTGCTGTATCAGGGCAATCGGCGAGGGCAGCGAGGAATTCCCTCTCGCTGAAAGGAGCATTGTATTTTTCAGAACGACGCGTGTGGAATGAGAACGGCGTCAGCTCGGCTCGCTCCTTTAGAGAGCGAAAGGCGGGGGGATAAGATGCAGTCGCAGAGCTCTGAGCAAAGTGCGCGGCAAGCCGTTCAGCAATGGCGGCAGCGTCCGTGCAGACAGCGCCGTCCAAGGAGAGCCCAGGGACACCCATAGGGGTCTGGTATCCATAAATCCGCCGGATCCGGGACCACACGAGCGAGGGGGAGACATGGGAGCCCAAGGATGAGACATACCTCTCCCAGCACTCCTGCTTACGCCGTGCAATAAGACGACGGGCCAAGGCACGGAGCCTCTTAAAGGCGATGAGGGTCTCGAGAGACGGGTGCCGCCTATGACGCTGGAGAGCCCGCCGACGGTCGCGAATAGCCTCAGCAATCTCCAGCGACCACCAGGGTACAGCCTTCCTCCGAGGGAGGCCAGAAGATCGGGGGATGGCAGCCTCGGCCGCTGAAATGATGGACGTGGTTAAAACACGGACCACTTCGTCAATGTCACCCTGTGGGGGAGACTCAATGGTTGCAGCGTAAGTAAAAGCCGGCCAGTCTGCCCTGTGGAGAGCCCAGCGGGGCAGGCGCCCAGAAGAATGACACTGGGGCAGTGACAAATAGATGGGAAAATGGTCACCACCACACAGGTCATTATGCACTCTCCAGTGGAGGGATGGGACAAGTCCAGGGCTGCAAATAGAGAGATCGATGGCCGAGAACGAGCCATGGGCCACACTGAAATGCGTGGGAGCACCGGTGTTCAAGAGGCTAAGGTCGAGCTGAGCCAACACATGCTCCACGGCCCGACCGCGGTCATCAGAGACAGTCCCACCCCATAGAGGGTTGTGGGCATTGAAATCGCCCAGAAGAAGCAGTGGTGGCGGGAGTTGAGCCAGCAGCGCAGCCAAGACATGTCGGGGGAGCTCCCCATCCGGAGGAATGTAAACAGAGCAAACAGTAATAGCCGGCGAGAGCTCAACCCTGGCAGCAACGGCCTCTAAAGGCGTCTGAAGGGGTACTGGCGAGCTACAGAGAGTGGTGAACAAAGAGGCAAACCCCACCTGACGCTCGTTGACAGGCAGCACGGTTCTTATAGTATCCCCGATAACTGCGAAGGGCAGGGGTCCGCAGTGCAGGAAACCAAGTTTCCTGCAGAGCAATGCAGAGAACAGGGGAATCACTCAGAAGCATCCGGAGCTCAGGCAGGCGGCGGAAATAACCGCCGCAGTTCCATTGGAGAATGGAAGCAGGAAGGGACTGGGAGGGTGTGAATGCGACTAAGAGGCAGACAGCGCTTCAGAGCCAACTGCCGCCACCGGAGGAGAGTCAGCTGAGTCCATAGGAGAGGCCCCCAAGGGTTCCGTGAGGGCGAGATCCGCGGCAGAGGCGAGGATCTCCACCTCATCCCCGGAGCCAGGACTATGTACAGCAGGCGGTGCTGAAACCGCCGGAACGTCCTTCTTCTTGGACACATGCCGTTCCTTCTTCTCACGTCGGCCCTTAGGGTGAGAGGGCTGGGAGAGCTTCTCTGAAGGAGCATCGGAGGCTGACGACGACGCGGAAGCCCTACGACCAGCGGGTGGCGGAACCTTCAGCCACTGGCTGACATCTGGCTGGGAAGGAGAAGAAACGGAGGAAGGGAGAGCCCCGAGGGACCCCTTCCGCGAGAGAGGAACCGGCGGAGGCAACGCCGGTGGAGAAGGAGGGGGAGGGATCGAGCCTCCCGGTTGTGGAGCAGACGTCACTCCCGAAGTAAGCGTGGGGGGAGCGACAGAAGAGGGTTTGCCCCCAACTGCTAAGGGGGCAACAGAGGAAGGCTTGCCCCCAGACACGAGGGGGGCAGACAGAGATACACGGCCCCGAGGGGCCACTGAAGGCGGCACAGATGAGGCGACAACCGTCGCTCGCGTGGGCGACGATAACGTGGCTGCAGCATAAGATGTTCGAATGGAAGCAGGATACAACCTTTCATATTTCAGTTTTGCCTCTCGATAAGTAAGCCGGTCCAGGGTTTTAAATTCCATGATCTTCCGCTCCTTATGAAGAATGGGGCAATCCGGCGAGCATGGAGAGTGGTGCTCCCCACAGTTGACACATACAGGCGGAGGCGCACATGGAGAATCGGGATGAGAGGGGCGTCCGCAATCTCGACATGTAGCGCTGGATAGGCAACGGGAGGACATATGCCCAAACTTCCAGCACTGGAAGCACCGCATCGGGGGAGGGACGTATGGCTTCACGTCGCAACGGTAAACCATCACCTTGACCTTCTCGGGCAAGACATCACCCTCGAAGGCCAAGATAAAGGCACCGGTGGCCACCCTGTTAGTCCTGGGTCCTCTATGTACACGACGGACAAAATGTACACCACGTCGTTCCAAGTCGGCTCTCAGCTCGTCATCGGATTGTAACAAGAGGTCACGATGGTAAATAATCCCCTGGACCATATTTAAGCTACCGTGGGGAGTGACGGTAACAGGGACGTCACCCAGCTTATCACACAAGAGCAACGCTCGTGACTGGGCTGGGGAGGACGTCTTGAGGAGGATGGACCCATTCCTCATTTTAGACAACCCCGCCACTTCCCCAAACTTATCCTCCAGGTGTTCCACAAAAAACAGAGGCTTCGTCATAAGAAAGGAGTCACCATCAGTCCTGCTGCAGACAAGATATTGCGGTACGTAAGGCTCCCGCTTGGCACTAGATCGGCGTCCCTCCCATGGCGCAGCCAACGAGGGGAACGACTGAGGGTCATATTGTGCAGCATCAAAATCTACTCTACCACGCTTAGAGACGCTGGTGGCCGTGCGACCACCAGCTTGGTGTGATTTATTGCGCTTCATTGCGCCACATCTGCCCAGATGCCACCTACTCCGAACGAGGGCTCTCCCCAAGGGCGCCACCCAGCCAAAGCAACGGGTACCTGGCCAATATCCCGTTGCCCGGAGTCCCCGTGCCCCAGACAAGATGGGCACATTCTCCTTGGCATGCATGGGGAGGAAACAGCTCTGGCATCTGTAGTGCGATCCCTGCGTGGTCAGGGGGCTACCACCAAGAGGGTACATGACGACCCCACCACAACGGACTGGCTACCGTGCTGGATTTTAGGTGTTGAAAGGGTCCACAGTTGTCGTAGGCGCTAAGAAGAAGAGTGCGCACAAGGCGAGAAGGAGACAACCCAGAAGATATTGGGCGTAGTCCCCCCCCACACGACAATAGGGAACATGCAAGATGGTGGAGCATGATGGACCAATAGAAAAACACCACGTAAGGTGTCCTTCCCCAAATGGCACGCACTAACAACGGAAATTTGGAAAAAAAAAAGGAGGTCAAACCCAAGAGGGGACCATCACAGAAGGCCGAAACGTGTGAGACTCCTTTTAGTCGCCTCTTACGACAGGCAGGAATACCGCGGGCCTATTCTAAGCCCCGAACCCGCAGGGGGGAATTGACATGGGCTTTCGGAGCTGAAGGCCCATTCGTGTACCCTTGATGACTGCACAACACAAAACTTTAAGCCTCCCCTGGGCCCATCAACACTGGCATTGGACTGTTGATGACTAGAAACATGTTACCTGGTCAGACGAGTCTCGTTTCAAATAGTATCAAAAGGATGGACGTGCATGGGTATGGAGACAACCTCATGAATCCATGGACCCTGCACGTCAGCAGGAGACTGTTCAAGCTGGTGGAGGCTCTGTAATAGTGTGGGGTGTTTGCAGTTGGAGTGATATGACTCTGACAGGTGACACATATGTAAGCAGCATGTCTGACCACCTGCATCCATTCATGTCCATTGTACATTCCAATGGACTTGGGCAATTCCAGCAGGACAATGTGACACCTGACATGTCCAGAATTGCTACATAGTGGCTCCAGAAACTCTCTTCTGAGTTTAAACACTTCCACTGGCCACCAAACTCCCCAGACATGAGCATTATTGAGCATATCTGGGATGCCTTGCAACATGCTTTTCAGAAGAGATCTCCACCCTCTTGTGCTCTTATGGATTTATGGACAGCCCTGCAGGATTCATGGTATCAATTTCCTACAGCACTACTACAGACATTAGTCGAGTCCACGCCACATCATGTTGCGGCACTTCATGGTCGCGGGAAGCCCTACATATTAGGCAGGTGTACTAGTTTCTTTGTCTCTTACGTGTAGCTTTCAGTGACAAAGAAAAGTCTATAAATTTTTTGGTTAAAGGCGGGAGAAAACACTCAATGTTAAGCACAGCGCAAAGCCTGTTTCATTTTGTAAAAGCTGAATTTGAATTGTATAAATGGAAGAAAGATTTACATGAAGCACAAAAAAATGCTGCTAAATGAAACTCGCCATAGTGTGAAAGAAAAACTGTTCGAAAGATTTAGAACTGCCCAGAAGAGTCAATGTACCACTGCTGAGGGAGGTCTACGAGACTGGGCCCTCTGAATTGCAAATGAGGCAAACATTACTGATTTCCAGAGTTTTTCTACTTGGTTAAACAGATTCCGGAAATTATATGGAAAAGGAAGTTATAAAATTACCAAGTTTACTTCAACTATATGTGTAGAGGAGGTATTATTAATAGATAACACTATGGAGAAAATTCATAGCTGATGTGAAGACAAAGCTTCTTGTCATCCCCTAAAATGCTGTGCAAAAAGCCAGCCAGTCAGGTTATGTCCAAGAACTGCATGCAAATCGCACTTTATCATTTTGAGTGGGGGAGAACACACAGAGTCGCTTGTGCAGCTGATGAACGATATGACACGTTCATATACAATGCCACTGGTAATCATCAATAGATTATTGTTTCCACAGTTATACACCTGTCTTCAGGAACCTTAATGCTAATCAGGACCAAAACCTTAAAAAAGGACTGCGTAGTTACGAAAAATCTTATCATCATAGCAAAATATGGAAAAATGGGAAATAATAATTTTCCATATTACATCCGAAACAGAAAATAATTCATCACTTTTGTTGGACCTTTGGCCTGGACACAAGGCAACTCTCTCTTTATGACAACAAAAAGACTGTCAATGTATGTAATTCAGATTCCATCTAGAACTAGTAGTGTGATTCAGCCTCTCAATAAAGAAATTTTTTGACAGTGTCACACTTTCAGAAAATTGTCAGACAATACAACTTCCGATCACTCTGTCATTTCAGGTTGTAACACTATTATCGATATTACCTATAATGGTCTTACCTAAATTCTTTGTCTGTTTTTATTTAATGTGACTTCTGTATAGCTATGTTCTTTGATGTAATGTTTGATTAATTATTTATGATAATTTATGTAAACGTAATTAATCTAAGAATGTAATATCAAAAGTAACGTGCTGTTAAAGAATGTAAAAGTTAAAACTTTAACTGTAATATTGATTCATGCATAGGGAAAGTATCTCTGTAATCACATAAAACTTGGAGGGAAGTCCCTCTACAATGTAACTGGTTAGGTGGGAATAGAAAAGATAGATCTGATGGTCGAACTGCGAGGCTCCTGTGTGGAATGAGTCAGTCGGTGGCTATTGCAAAGGGTGCACATCTTGTGAACTGAAAGATGTGAGAATAACTGCAAGATTATATAAGATATCCTTGGATCCGGAAATAATTCGGCTTATTATTAATGACATACTTTGGTTAGTTCTGTACAATGAAAATCTGACATTAAGAAGAGAATTTCCAGAGCTTGTTACACTGGAAGAGCCACGGATTCTTTTGCCACCTTTTTTAAATAGCACATGAGGTCAACACTGCCACCACCTTCATCTGAAATTACCAGTTGAATACTGTACAACTGCATGAACCAGTTATGTGGTTCTGTTTTCAATAATAAGTCTGTGTTCTGTTAACTTTGTGTTGAATTACCATAATTTATTCTTAGTCATTTGCCTAGATAGGGTGCTACCCAAAGTGCTATGATGAATCTGAGTATCCTATCTTACTGAACTGTAAAGCAGTTATTTTCCTTAATAAAAGTTAAAAACTTTTTGATGTTGTGTAGTATATAATTATTTAGTGAGCATAAGCTTTGAAATACTCCACATAGCCTTCATAAATGGAAGGTTAAAGTATTCAGTTCTAAGATTCTTCTTACTGAAATAATAATGTTTACAATTTCATGTATCATGTAGTTAACAGTGATTCCCAATCTTTGTTGTGACTAAAGTGTTCAGCCTCAATCTGAGTCGATTGATAGATTAGTTGCTAGGTGCCCATGCTAATAGTTGAGACAGATTTAAATGTCATATTAAAAAACAGCAATAAAGAAACTGCCTACAAATATTCAAACTATACTAGATCCAGGTGTCACATCTTCCACTTCAACTAAATAGTAGAAGGAAGTGAATATTCTTTGAGAATGCAAATAATAATCAGTACAAAAGATACAATTACTTCATAACTATTTCAATAAAACTAATTTTCCATAATTAAACTAACAAAAGACTCTCTTGTCAAAGTCAGTAGTGCTCCATCATTAGTATTCATTTACCTATAACTATCATTAGCTTCCAACTGTAATGTACAGATTGTAAGTATTAGGTGAGAGCCAGTTTTTACTGAAACATATTAGTACTACTACTGTGTAGTCCAAGTAAAATCACTGGTACATCACTTGCTAAATTGTGCCACTGTCTTGTATCTTATCAGCAAAACAGAAGTTCAGTATCAAGTAAAGTCAATCTCAATAGTTAACTTTCTTCATGAGCCACGCCAGTACTGGGTACAACTTTGCCTAAATAGGCTGGCGACCATTTCTTTTTACTTAATTACAGTTTAAGTTATTACTAATAGAACTTTGATTCAATTAGTGTTTGTTTCGTTGTTGTTTCCTCTCAATAACAATTTTTCCAGAGACAAAAAACAATCTGATACCTTTCCATTATGCACAGTCACAAAAATCCTAGGTGTATTGCTAATTTAGTAGTAGCCAGTACTGTTATAAGGTGTATCAGCAGCACAGTATTGTTAAACTTCATTCATTTGTGCATTGTCAGTTTGCATCACCATGGCTTACGTATTTGATCACGCACGCGCCTGGTACAGAACACAATAAGTGGAACAATGGACATGACCATTTTTTACTCCATCCCAGTTCAGTCCAAGTACGATTATTAATTACTGTGAAGTGCCTGAATGTATTGATTTTTCTTATATCAGGTATGCCAGGTGTAAGGGAGTGGTGGTTTTCATTATTGAATACACACATCACATTTTTGTGAGGACTACAGGGAATACACAAAAAACTGTTTCAATGTTAGTGAAATACACATTACTAAAAAATGATGATAAGAACTGTGCTACAGGGTTGTAACAAAATATTTCATGGGAACAAATTAAAGTCTGAATTGAGGGACGCCATCTGTAATATAATATGATACACTGACTTGATTTTGTTTCCTCTACTAGTCACTAGATTAGATGGGTAGATCACATAACTAATGATGAGGTATTGAATAGAATTGGGGAGAAGAGGAGTTTGTGGCACAACTTGACTAGAAGAAGGGATTGGTTGGTAGGACATGTTCTGAGGCATCAAGGGATCACCAATTTAGTACTGGAGGGCTTCGTGGAGGGTAAAAATTGTAGAGAGAGACAAAGAAATGAATACACTAAACAGATTCAGGAGGATGTAGATTGCAGTAGGTACTGGGAGATGAAGAAGCTTGCACAGGATAGAGTAGCATGGAGAGCTGCATCAAACCAGTCTCAGGACTGAAGACCACAACAACAACTAGTCACTAGTGTAACAATTACATCTGTAACAGTTTATCTATTGATATGAACAGCAATTTATTCAAAAAATTAGTTATTTGCAACATTTATGGTATAGTTTAAGTACTTAAAATTCACGAGTGTGCACTTTGGACTTTGCACTACACGGCACTACATTCTCGTCCCAGCTGCGTTTGCTTATTCATGCTTTCCATGCACTAGACAAGAAGGGCTATACAAACCACTGTTGTAAGTGGTTCTTCATGAGGCAAAAATCAGTAACTTTAACACTTTTTTTTAAATATTTGGAGTGTCCATATTACATAAAATTTTGATATTGCATTTCTTTCGATGTACTCTTCCTGGGTGAAAAATTTCAGGGTAGGTTTCGACATGTTGGATTGGATCTTTCCCTTGTTGGTTAAAAATACATGCTTGCAATGGCAAATAAAAATCCCAACATTCAGTTTCTGATTGTATAAAGCAAAACAACAAACACGGACAATGTCTTTATCTCAATGTACTAAATGGCACAACTCTCCATTCACTTTCTGTGGGACTACATAGCTCTCAACACATTTCACAGTATGTAATGTAAAAAACAAAAAATTAATGTAAACAACTGATGATTCACACAATTCGGACATGCTGTTACTAATTAATGCAGTCAAACTCTGAAGGTATCTCATATAATTTGCAGAAAATTGTTATAACATTGTGCGATAATAAAAACTATGTAATACAACTTTTGAGCAGTTTATAAGCTACTCTTCTCCTTGAATTCTATTATTCATGAAACTGAAGATATTATAAGATAATCATAGAGTGAGTGTGTGTGTGTGTGTGTAGCACATTATCACCAACAACATAAAGACTACAGACTACAGTCAAACCATGAAGTCTTGCCAAGTACTGAACTTAATTCATTGAGGAGTGTGGTTTCATCATTGTCTTCCTGAAGTACATGCCTTTCTGGCATGTAGAAATGAGTCAATACTTAGTTAAAGTCAAATCTCATATTCTGACAAAAACACCAAAGTCACTGACACAGCACTACAGACTGGAAACTGTTTCACTTACTGATAGTAAACACAGTTTTTTTATGTTTACAGTTTTCATTCAAGATGATTTACTCATTGTATCTGGCACATACTTCAACACACTCCTATTACAGACAAATTGTAAGAAATATTTTCCTACAATCCAAGAGCTACGTGCCTCAAGAGATGGATGACACAGTAGAATTCCAATTACTTTCTGACTTGTATTAATACTGTTATTTACAGACGACCCTATCACATTGGATATAAGAATACAAGTGATTTATTGTGGAGGTGCTGGTGGCGGGAGGCCTGCAAGGCAGTAAAAATAAAATCTGATTTTTTCCTACTTTCAATATATTTATAGTAAGATGCAAAAGGAGTGATGAAAAGGGTTTCACCATGCAGCTATTTCATTTAGTATATGAAACAGTACGACATGCTATGAAGGAAAACTTCATCTGAGAGAGAGAATAAAATTTATTATTGTTAATGTTTACATGCTGTGAACAGCACACATGGATCACTTACTTAGAGCTGACAATGTTAAAGAGGGAAAAATGGTTATGGCTTTGACTAAAAATCCTTCCCATCATTCATCTGGAGTGATTTAGCAATACCACAACCATACTGGCAATCGACCAGGGTCCTCTGAAATACGAGTCCCGAAAATGAACTGTTGTGTTACTTTGTTTAGAAGAACAGATCTATTATAATAGTACTTGCAGTACTATGGGGAAAAATCAAAAACACACACACACACACACACACACACACACACACAGAATGTTACCAATTGGGAACTGATGGCACCAGAAAATAAGCCACACAGCATATCTTTATTCCTTCTCTCCTACTGTTCAAAATAACCCATAATCAATATTTAACTACCTCACTTAATATTTATTCACAGTAATGTTTGTTCCACTCGATTTTGGCTGTCCAATGGAGTAATCAGTTATGAATATTTTGAATGAAAACAGTATCTGTAACAAAATTGTTTTTACTAATGACTATTATGTATTTCACCCTTGTGAGGCATCATCACATTATCTGGATACAATAGAACAAAAATTAATATGACAAAACAGTAAATACAATAAGACATGGTTCTAAGCTGTGCAGCTGTGCTTACAATGAACATTAATATTTACATTAACTCATAAAAATGTAGTATGATAAGTTTCGTCCATCAGTAGCCACTCAACTGCATTAAATAAGAATATGAAGTGTGGATATGATATCTGGTCATCAAGTGTCTTATCAGATATGTGAAGAACCTACAACGCATTTAAAATTATTTGTGACTGTTGATGTTTCACTGACCGGAGGGGGATATGACGCTGTTGCCCAGATAACGACAGTGGTGAGCTGGCTTTCCCTACCATGCAGCCAGCAGTTCAGCTGGTAAAGTGCCCCTGTTGCCACATCATGAATGAACAGTACCACATGGTGTCACACATTAGATGCATCAACGTTCATCAGCTCTCATTGTAAAGTTGTATTGTGTGGCATTGAAGTGTTCTGTAGCCATTAGGTATTGCGAACAAGTTTTTTGTGTTGGCTCTAGATTAATAACACAACAGTGCAGTACATATGAATACAAGATTTGAAATAAAAGTGTTGTCCGAGAACAGGTTCATCAGCTGGGAAGATAATGTTCTGATGCAAAATATTCCTCAGAATTCCACAATAGTAATGGAAAAATGCCATACCACTCAGTTGTGATGCACAAAGCTCCACCAACGCAGTGGAGGAAAGTGGACAGTTTGCTCTGGGTACACAGAAATGTTCCATGAGATAAACTGAATCCAGTATGTATAAGGTGAAATTAGTGGAACTTGTAGTGCTGTACAAGCCAAAACTTCAAGTTACCAGGTCAATGAGGTACAGGCTTCTTCCATACCATGCTCATTTAAATCTGACTTGAGTTATATGGCCCTAGGTGAAAAGTAATGTGGCAAAAAACAAAACCAAGTTTATGCTCACTGAGGTTGAAATGCTGGCAAAAGAAGCCACTGCAAATGTTACATGACAGGACTGGTCTTCTTGAGTTGTCAACCACACCAAGAAGGTAGTTGAGGAGACATTGAATTACTCTCTCTTCTTATCATGTTAAAATTTACTTCTTTTATCAAAACACAGCAGAATTTAGAAATATTCATCTCACTAACATTTTAATGCAGTTGAAATTGTGACAGAATCCTGAAATACTCTAATATTAAACTAACAGCTGAGTACCAGTCAGGTCAATAGTTTATGAAACAGCCCATTCTCAGTATAAAGATAAACGTGCAACTTCTTCACTTATATTGTTACAAGACCCATGGCAGTTCTCACTTCACCAGCGGTTGAGAGCCCTCAATAATTACATAATTTCACTGAAAAAATCTGTAGTCACTTGAATATTGTGGTAGATATGGAAGTTTCGCATATTAATCAAATGGCAAAGCACTCTTGTCTTTCATGCTACTATTTGCCAAAATCTTGTTCTGATATCTCAATACCATTTATGAGATATGAGGAATTTATGAATTTTTCATTCTAGTTTTTTCACTAATGCACGGTTTGTGACAGTGCTTTACATACATTCTATCTTCTCAAAATTGGAAACAGACAGCGATATCCTTCCACATTTAATATGCAGAAACATGTAACCTAATGCGCACCAACACACAAATTCATAGTGACACCTATTTTTCACTACAAACTAAAAATTTCTTGCAGTAGTTTACCAACTACCAAAATATCACAATAACTATGACCATAAACAAATAGGTGGTTCATCATGAAGCAGACGAATTAAATTAAAAGATGTGTGAAAATGAGAGAGAATCACTGAATAGTTTCTCTCAAATCATTTGAGAAAGATTGCAGATCAGCCTACTTGTGCCACTTGCTGTTCACACAGTCCAGTGAGCCTGCCAGGTTCTGCACCAAGTAGACCTGGCATTACACTGTGGTCAACTGCTAACACACACAGCACACATTGGGAACCACACTTCCCTCCACTCATTCCGTACTGAACTGTCAAAAGTTGCAACTTATTTTCAACACACTATAAATAGGAAGTACACACAGAAAAGTAGAATTAACCAGGATTAGTGAAGGGTGGTGGGAGAAATGGCATCTAAAGTAGATAAAATATCAGGTCAGTTAGATACCTTATGTGCTTTGTGTGTACTGAAGGAGGCATAGTGTACACAGCTCAGAACCACATTTACAGCATGTGGATGTAGAGTAGAAAACAGTTGACTAAGCAGGCCCATCCAGCGCAAGACCCCGTTTGGGTATGAGGTGTGCAACTGGATATGCTGTGCTCATAAGATGGGTATGGGCTGGATAGCACAATAACTCAAATGTAAATGATGACACTAATTGCATTGCTTAATTTCAACAGTTTAACAACTTATTAAAATACATGTGATATCATTTAAAGCTAGAACAATCCCACTGTAAAGAACTAGCGGAAACTTGCTAATAATGGTTATATGTAATGGATGCATAAAAATACACAAATAATGTAATAGCATCAGACAAATCAGTGCCACATCCAATAAAGCTTATAACAGTGAGATATAGTACAGCAATATTAATAAAATAATTGCAAATTCATAAGGGAGTATTTGATGTGGCTGAAGAAACAGTCAGTACAACATATGTGTCACAAATGCTGGAGTGTTACAGAGCCAACACATTAATTTATAAATTGCTGTAGTTTCTGAAAGGACCCAAGAGAACCTTAAATAAAGCCATATAGAAGTGAAAAAACAGTAGCTATCATAATAGATGTCCTCTCTGCATTCATGTTGTTTATGACACACAAGCTAGACCACCCCTTATGCCAGATCTCTAACAGAATAGGAAATCCAGGTGAACTGATCCCCAAATATACATTGGAACTATTGCATCAAAAAATTGTATTTGAAAAGAGTTTCACCATCTGCAACAGGAATGATCTGGTTAATCTGCTTAGTGGTATAATCTTTCCACCTACCTGTACCTTGTTATCTTTCGATATAGAAAACTTATACACAAATGCCTCGTACACAATGATCTTCTTAAGCAATGTCGAACAACAACGTATGAGATTAACGAAAAAGTACTTTTATCCTCAGATCGCTTACTTCATGTAATTATTTCTCACACAATAAGCAATATTACAAGCAAAATGATGGCCTAGCCATGTTTGGTGGGTTTCATTGCTGATGTCTATGTCAACCACTTAGAATGAAATTTGGACAGACAAAAGAAGGTCCTTTTCCCGATTTTGTCCATTATAAATGGTTATGTGCGAGATTGTGACTGTGAAAGCAATGGGTTCGTTATTAAATAACTTTTTCTGCTAACAGTCACCGTTTTCTTTCAGTCTTACTTTGCATGGCACATTTTAGGAAATGACTCCCATTTTCAAGTATATTTTCTCTTTGTGCTATGCCATTTTTACATAATGTTTTTGATGTGTGAGGTTCTGCTTTGTTTTGCTAAGTTTTCTTATGGTCAATTTGTGCAGAGACACATACATGTTAAATGTAAGTTATTTTTTATATATATAATGTGCACTGAAAGATGTGCGAGTCTCTGCACAAATGGACCATAAGAAAACTTGAAGTCAACAAAACAAAGCAGAACCTTACACATTGAAAACATTATGTAAAACTGCAAATGGGGATCATTTCCCGAAACGCATCATGTAAAATATGAATAAAAAAAAATCGTAACTGGCAGCAGAAAAGTTATTTACAAACAAACCCACTGAGGTCCTTTTTTATCAGCGATATGTAAATGACATTTTCATTTTCTTTAATGGTTCTGCAGTCGGCATCCCATTGTTGGTAGATGACTTCAACTCATTGAACCCAAACATGACTTACTCATGAATTAATGGATAATAGCAAAATTCTTAATTATTTGAACCTACAGTTGCAGATCGATGGGGGTAAAATCCAATTTGATATATTTCATAAGACCATCACAAGTGATTCAATTACACACCCTTCCTTGTAACTCTTATTGGTATAAGATCAGTTACTTCAAATCAATAACACAGTGTATCAGTGAACTTCCGCTATGCCACTCATCTATTGCTGAGCCACTCATCTATACAGAAAAAGTTAGCTATCCTAAAACATGTGGTTAGCAATGATTACAACCCAAAATCCCACAAGACTTGTCAGTCTCCAGTATGAAACTTGTGAAGGGGCTCTTTGCAGGAAACCTGTCATATGGCCTTGCTAAACCATTTGAGAAGCAGAGCATGGAAGTTGTTTGTTTTATTTGGTTAACAAAGTTCTGAAATAGTTATATACATAACACACAACCAAGCAAGCAAACAGGCAGGATGTTTAGAACTACATTTCATGAGCACCAACTAAATAAGAGAGGACAAGTTAGGCATCACCCAGTCATTACTGAGCATCTGATATCAAGTGATCATCAGCCTCCAACATTGAGCAACATGAGCATGCTGCATACCACTGGCAAAGAGAAGAAGATGAATTTGTTAGAACAGATGGAATCATTAAACACTAATGTGCTATTAAAGAAAGGCTATTGAATGATCAATTGGTTAGTAAAAACCAGTCTTATTACAGTGTAATGATGCCAACTATAAGATCCCTCCCATGATACTGCTTACCCCCACAATTGGGCAGCATAACTTTTGTTCACTCTCTCTTCTATGCTGATAAGTGTTTTTGTCTTAGCTCTTATTCTTTTGTCTCTGGGATTTTAATGTAAATCACAATCTCTTAAAATGTTTATGCTGTCCTAAACAACAGGTATGCACAGAAGATATTTATTATGTTAGTTACTGTTTTTCAATTCTATGTGGTTTTAGTTAAGGTCCTTTTGGAACCTTTTAGAATATATCACAGTTCATAAATTAATGTGTTGACTCTGCAGCCATCCAGCATTTGTGATACATACATCGCCGAACATTGTTTCTTCAGCCATGTCAAAAGATTCACTTATGAATCTGCAATTATTTTACTAATGTTGCTGTACTTTTGTTTACCTTGCTATTATGAGCTTTACTGGATGTGGCACTGATTCATATTGTACTATTACTTTTTTGTTTATTTTATGCATCCATTATGTCTAATTGTTATCAGTAAATTTCTGCTTGTTCTTTACAGTTTGTTAACTGGAATGGGATTTGTTCTCTTTTTAAGCGGTATCACATATATTTTAACAAGTTTTTAAATTGCTGACATTAAGCAACACAATTAGTGTCATCTGTTATGTTTGAGTCTTTGCACAACCTTGCTCATACCAGGATATCCGGTCACACACCTCATAATCAGTTGTGGTCTTACGCTGGACAGACCTGCTTAGCCGATTGTTTCCTGCTCTACATCCACATGTTGTATGCATGGCTCTGAGCTGTGTACACCATGCCTGCTTTAGTACACCTAAGGTACAGGGTGACAGTTATTGAACTATACGAAATAAAATCATCGTAACTTCTGAATGGTTTGTGTTAGGTTATTCAAACTGCACGGTAGGTCGCAGGGCATGATGAGAATTAGTATGGTTTGGTTTAGTGACAAAGCCGACTTCCATTTGGATGGGTTAGTCAACAAGCAAAATTGGCACATTTGGAGGATTGAGAATTCGAATTTTGGGATCGAGAAGTCTCTTCACCCTCAAAAGGTGACTGTGTGGTGTGGAATGTCCAGTCACAGAATAATCAGTGTGGTATTCCTTGATGGCATGTTGACTACTGAATGGTATGTAAAGGTTTTGGAAGATGGTTTTATCTCCATTATCCAAAGTAACCCTGATTTTGACAAAACGTGGTTCATGCAAGACGAAGCTCAATCCCATCGAAGCAGGAGTGTGTGTGATGTCCTGGAGGAGCACACTGGAGACCACATTCTGGCTCTGGAGTACCAAGAGGCCACTGGAATGGGCCTCAATTGGCTGCCGTATTCTCCAGGTCTGAACACATGCGACTCCTTTCAGTGGGGCTATAATAAAGATGAGGTGTACAGCAATAACACCAAAACCATTGCTGAGCTGAAAACAGACATTCAGAAGGTCATTGACAGTATCTATGTTCCGACTCCTCTGCCGTTCATGCAGACTTCTGCCATTCGTCTGTGCCACATCATCACAAATGAACATATCATAACCTAAATCTGAATATTTGTAATGACATTTACATGTTGAATAAAGTGTGTGCACACCATTGTTTATGACTAATTTATGTTTCTTTTCATATAGTTCAATAATTGTCACCCTGAACCTAACTGGTCTAGTATTTTATCTACTTTAGATTCCCATTTTTCCCACCATCCACCATTAATCTTGGTTAGTTTTACTTGTTCATTTTTACTTCCCATTTAGGGCCTTGTTGTATCTGATAAGAGACTCGATGACTGGATGCCATATCCAGACAATTCTTATCCTTAATAAATGCCCTTCAGTTGCAATTGATGGATGAAGCTTATCCTTCTGTCTTTTTTGAGTTTATGTATATATTACTGCCCTTTGTATGCATGCCTGCACAGCTTACAGCTATGCTTCATTCTATTTACTGTTTTGTCATATTAATTTTCGTTCTATTGTCTCAAGACAATCTGCTGATACCTTACAAGGGCAAAATGTGTAATTGTAACTTAGAAACACAATTTTTCAACCTAGACTGATTTCATTCAAAATATTTATATACAGTATCAAAAAATTAGTCCTGCAGTAATCTCAATTTATCAAAGAGGTCACTGCAGGCACCACCACAGAGCACATTTCAGCAAGTAAACAACTGAGAATGAAATTTTAAAATTATCATGACAACTTAAAATATTGAATATTTTCTTGAGAACATTGTACAATAAATAATAGAAAGATGATTACTGAGTGAGAACATCACTCAGTTTATAATATGTAGTGGCAAATTTTAGTTTCACACAGGAAACTGGAGAGCTCTGAAGTCCAAAAAAATATTAACGGTGGCTGAAAAGTAAAATTTTAACTGCTGTCTACAGAAGCAGACACGACAACACAACTAAAAACAAACTTTCTTGTTTCCACAAAATCCTCATATGACAGTATAAGCACAACCTGGCAGGTTAAATAACTAATTTCCCAGCTGACAACATATACTGCATTTTCATATCCATCCATATGATGAACCAGAAAACTGAAAGATGTTCTCTTGGTAAGACACAACAGAAGAGATGAGTATAAACTGATACCAAGGGGCTGATGGAAAACATGCCAATTTTGTAAAAAAACATGCTTGTCTGTGAAGTTATTGTATTACATCTGGAGAGACGACCCCACCTCTCCCAAGCGTTGAAGCAGGCATGAGTATTACATTAATAATTATACTCTTCATGTGAACTCTAACAAACATAATCATTCTCTGTCCCCAGTAGCATAAAACACAGAAACTTCTATCGGTACATGGAAATCTTTTTAGACTACATCATCACTTATCAACTTTACAGGCAGAGAGAGTTAAATTTACTAGATAATGTCACCACCACCAACAACAACATAACTTATGCATACCTTCATCCAGTGTAAGACAGAGATCCTCAACAATTATAACTTATTATCAACTGAATTGGGTTCACCAACAATGAAATTATTGATGGGGATGAAGTCAGTGCAGATACAATGACATGAAATGGTACCAGTGAAAACAGGTCAGAAACACTGAACTTACAATGTAATGAAAAAGTTATAACATGTAAATTCATGTTAAGACTGGAACTCAAACACTGATTTCTTGAGCATCCCTGCGGGTCGGACTCAAACTTTTATTGCCACTTGTGTTTCCCATTCCTAATGTCTGAACACTACAACCAGCGGTTCTCTACAAGGTATGTGGGAATAGCATCATTGCAAAATAATGGATTTGATGGACTATGAATTATCCCGCCACAAGGAATATGTAAATACGGCACAGATTTTAAATTTGTCAGGATATACTCATTAGATCGCCAGTTCAGCATTTCTGAAGGCTTTTTCATGTTCATCTTCATTGATATTATCCCCATTAATTCTTTCATTTCCACGAATCTAATTACATTAATACATATGCCTTGTGGCAGGGAAAGCCACAGACCTCCACTCAATGGTGCTACTCCCACATATCACATGGGAGACACTCTGGTTGTAGTGTTCATAAATCATAGGTGTAACCAACAATGAAAATGAAACTTTGAGTCAGGCCTGCAGGCATACTCAAGGCCTGAGGACATGTTCAGACAGCCTAATGGTTAAGGCAGCCGTTTGCAGTTCAAGCAGGAAATCTGGGTCAAAAACTTTCTCTTACATTATTGTCATTAGTCATGACACATTCACAGATTTACTACTATTTATGAGTTATCTTGTCTCTCTTCCAACTATAAATTTCCATTATGTATTTTCATCAAACTGAAAATATCATCTGCCCTTTAACACCATCTAAAGAAGTAATTTTTTGTCTGCAAGAAGCATGGTCATGTTATTACTCAATATATTCAACTGCCCTATGTCTAGAAGCTTCTTTGACTTATCATCACTAATTTTAGTCTCTTTATGTACATTTTTGCAATTTTCCAGACCAGGTTGCAAAAGTTTCAGCTATTTCAAATAGTATTTCAGCTACATATGTGTAAGTGGTATCTGTTACATACAACAATTTGCATTTCATTAAATTAACCTCTTCTACAATGATGATCCAATAACCAATTTAGCTGAAATCCCAAATCCTTAAATATTTTTCTATGTATGGACTCAAACTACTTAATATGTCTTCCTGTCAAAGTTGATTGAAGTTTTACCTGTTCACACAGTTAAACATAACATGCAAATGGAAAATCAGTTACAAAGAACAGAACAGTTCAGACGGAAATTTCATCTAAATAATGTAAAGGTAGTCATCCACTTCTCACATAGCAGCAGACTGACTATAGCCTTAAAAGCTATGTGACCCAAAATATATCAAAACTTCTAGTTTTTCTTTCAGTCAAAAAAGGGGGGACTTTCCCCAAATTACATCCTTTACTGTTGTCTTTCTTCATTGTAAATCACAGCTGATTTTGCTGTGTAATACTTTTCGTGTTCTATTTTCCTTCATCCTCTCTTTTTAACACACTATCCCAAGTTCTGAAACTAGTGACTATCGTTCTTTTGTTGGCACCAATCTGATATCACCTGGTAGGTAACAAACCATTATGTTTATCTTTTGCTGTTATAAGTTTTCATATTACACCGTTTCAAATGTTAATTTATGACAAACGGCAAGTACAACAGCACAAACCCTTGCTATTACTTTGTCATCTGGACACCTAGAAAAATTCTGTATTGATCAACTTACACAACACTGCTTGTCCGTGTGCTTTAGCTAGGTTTCAAATATAGGTGGTTCAATCACATTTCATGCAGCAGAAAGTACAACATAAATCACAATGTGGGACATTCACAACATTTAATTGATCTTTAAACATAAAGTTTTTGTTGTATTGTGTTATAGCAATTATCTTGCAGTGTACAATTTTTCAAACAACATCTACAAACACTGGATGCTTACTGATATTTTAGTAATAAATCTGATTCAAAATGAATGCCATTCACACAAAAGGAGTTACTGTACTACGCACATTCTGATTCTCAGCACACCACACAACGTGAAGTCTTGTACAACCTGTTCATAATAAATTAAATGAATGTAACACAGAAATTACCGATCTTGGCACTCCATATGACTGCCTGTTGTATGCTGTAACAAAGTTCCGAATTTCTATACGTCTCTGTGCTAGGTCAGTGCCATCTTGTGCCTGCCTTTCCTCTGGAGTAAATCGAGTCATAATCAATGTCACCTGTGAGAAAAATGAAAAGACAATTATGTAGCAGTAAGATGAAAGTTGTTAACAGCAAATAACGAGAATCATTATGGTAGCAGATAGTCAGTGCTGAACACACTTTCAAAAATTGTTGGAAATAGTTATAACAAAGGTAAGTCCAGGATGGAATAACAGGAATTATGACAGAATGCAGCTCACCGCTTTAAGGATTTAATATTGTTGCCATTGGACACAATCTATAGCAGATTAGAAGGATTACAGTTAGTGTATGTCAGGCATCACTAGAGGCAGAACCGATGAGTCACATGGTCCTACCCGACCGACAGCAGCATGGGGCTAGGCGAGTGGCTACGGCTGAGTCTTATATAGTATGCACTATGAGCTCTTTCATATCTTTGCTATCAGCTATAAGGATACTGGTCTGACTGTGGGTTTGGTGTCTTCTGGTTTTTGTTTCTAGCATTTCTACTGCATTCAGATCACGACAACCTTGGCTTGTTTATGGATTACACAATCGTATCAGGGCCAGACACTTACAACGTGATAAGTTCTTAGGGTCATACCCTATCACATTTTTGGCAACATGTTCACATTCAGTGCCAGCACTACGGATACAAAGTTTGTAGAACTTTGGCAGCAACAGCAGTTGTCCCAACAGCAACAGTTTGCAGCTCTCAGCAATGGCATAAAGAGCAGCATGCTGCTGTCCTGCAGCTCGTGCCATAACAACAACAACATTCTGTGTTTGTTTTATTTTAGGACACAAAAACAACCAAGGTCATAAGTTTCCACACAACAACATTCAGGGTCCATGGTTGTGGCTACATTCTCACCACCATTCACTGCCTTCTACAAACCTTCAGAAAGCTGGGACGTATGCCTTCATCAATTTGATCTCCACTGGTTCCCTCACAGGTATAACACTGGTGGTAGACAGCAAAGTGCTTTGCTTTTGTCTTCTAATGGCAGTTCATACAAGGTGGTGTAGAAACTGCAAACACTCTTCAATCTTGGTGACTTGTCATTCAATAATCTCTGTGTTCTACTAACTGAATACTGGGTCAGCAGACACATCCGATCGTGGCTAGGCTCAAGGTTAACCACGGTCATAAACAACAGGGCAAGACCTATGCAGCACTGGCTGATGACTTGCAGGGTCTTGCTAAGTGTAATTTCAAGTGCTAGAACTGTTAACACTCATGTGTGGAACCATTAATTTGAGATGTAATTGTGTACCTCTCACCTGACAGAGAAGTCACAGCTAAAGCAAGTCCAAGTCTAGCCTTGGTGACATGCTTAAACACGCAAAATGTTTCGAGGTTGCTTCGGCATCTCAGCATGCTTTCACAAATGAAATGCATGTGTGCCAAGCTGTTAGTCACCATCACGAGCAGTGGTCATCTGATGATTCTGATTCATCATCCTCTAATCCTGCATCTAAGTCTCACCCAAGTTCATAGGCACCCAGATCGTGGGCATCTCTTGAGAGATTTAAGTATATTGATGACTCTGCTTGCCTTCAGTGGTGAATGACATTTTTGCAACGTTAGTCGGGCAGGTCAGGAACGTCCTTCTTCCTCATCACACACTATGACATGTACCTCAGAGAAACTTCAGTCCTGTCCTTACTGCAGTAGTGGGCATACCAGAAGCTGTTAACTGCATCATGCAGTGGACTGCTGGTCCTGCAGTGAGCACGGTCACCTCGCTGTAATGCCAACAAGTGGCCCACATGTCGCGTGCTCTGAGGCAGCACGGGGACAACACTGTGATCCATACAGTCATGACTGCAGAGCGGGAAGTTCCCCTGCAGACACAGAAGCTCACTTTGAAATTGATGACAGTCCATGGAATTCCAGCTGGACACAAGTGCTGAGATGTGTCTAATGATTCAAGTCTGTTCCCCTCCACTGCAACAGGCCCAGTACCAGGTCCTGTCTTACAGCACGTCCAGGCCTTCCCTCTGAGAACTGTCACTGGTGGCTAAGTGCAAAAACATTGAACACATACTAATCATCTTAGTAGTGCAGTCCCCCTACTAACATTTTCTACTCAGGCAGCTTTACCAGTTTTGGGTTCAAAGAAGAGAACCAAATTAACTTAGTGTCAGACTCAGTGTCATTTTCTGCTCTGATGTGCATGTAATTTTATGGCTCACATTTCTTTGAAGCCTTTTGCAGTGCCTAAATTTTGCCAAACTCACCCACTTCCATTTATGATTCATGAGGCTGTTCAGGAAGAACTCTCTCAGCTTTAGGACCGGGACACTACTTCCCATGTTTCCACCAGTTAGTGGGTGATGACTTCAGTGGTCATTAAGAAAGCAAATAGGTCAATACATATTTGTGGTGATTTTAAATCCACTATTAATTCCCAGTCTATAGCCACTGCCTCGCCCAGATGAGTTGTTGATGAAACTGGCTGGGAGCCATTGCTATTAAAGGATGCATATCTCCAACTGCCACTTCTACATATGCATCCACATACATACTCCGTAAGCCAACACGGCGGAGTGTACCCTGTACCACTTCTAGTCATTTCCTTTCCTGTTCCACTCGCAAATAAATCAAGGGAAAAATGACTATCTATATGCCTCCTTATGAGCCCTAATTTCTCTTACCTTTGTGCTTCTTACGTGAAATTTATGCAGGCAGCAGCAGAATTATTCAGCGGTCATCTTCAAACGTCAGTTCCCTAAATTTTCTCAATAGTGTTCCTTGAAAAGAAATTCTCCTTTCCTCCAGGGATTCCTATTTGAGTTCCCAAAGCATCCTCGTACTACTTACGTGTTGTTGGAAACTACCGGTAACAAATGTTGCAGGCCCGCTCTGAACTGCTTCAATGTTTTCTTTTAATTTGACCTGGTGTGGATCACCAACACTCAAGAAGTGCTCATAATGGGTTGCATTGGTGTCCTATATGCAGCCCCCTTTACAGGTAAACCACACTTTCCTAAAATTCTCCCAACAAACCAAAGTTGACAATTCAGCTTCCCTACTACAATCCTTACATACTTCTCCCATTTCATATCACATGCAACATTATTCCCAGATATTCAAACGACATGACTGTAGTGAGCAGGACAATACTAATGCTGTATTCGAACATTACGGGTTTGTTTTTACTACTCATCTGCATTCAATCTCATTTTTTTAGGTTTAGATCTAGTTGCTGTTCATCACACCAACTAGAAATTTTGTCCAAGTAATTCTGAATCCTCCTACTGTTACTCAATGATGACACCTTCCTGTACACCATAGAATCATCAGCAAACAGCTGCAGATTGCTGCTCACCCTGTCCACCCAATCACTTGATATTTCATGTCAATTACTAATTTCAAATATGCCTTTTGGCTTATACAGGTAATACTGCTCTATGAAAATGCCAGGCTAATTCCTTCAAAAGGACAGAGCCAATTTCCTTGCCAAACCTTGACACAATCCGAGGTTGTGCTATGTCTCTTTGACCTCTATTTCATAAGTGTATTAAAACTTAATCTTTCTTTCTTTTTAAATTGGTTTACACTGTCAGTTGGAAAAGTGCTGTTTGTTTGTCTGCGGTCAATTGAGAGGATTACAGCTTGAGAACGTATAGAGATGGAACCACTCCCTCCTTCATAACCTTCCTTCACCATGGTGGCACTAGAGCAGCCTCATGCCATGGTTGCACTATTGCATCCTGCAGTTCTCGATCAGGCCTCTTGTGCCACCGCAGTCCTTCACTGGGCATCCTGGGCCACCGCAGTCCTTCAATGGGCATCCTGTGCCACCACAGCGCTGAATTGAGCCTCCTGTGTCATCACAGTACTTAATTGGGCCTTCTGTGCCACTGCAGTGCTTAACTGGGGCACCTGTGCCACCGCAGTGCTTAACTGGGGCACCTGTGCCACCGCAGTGCTTAACTGGGGCACCTGTGCCACCGCAGTGCTTAACTGGGGCACCTGTGCCACCGCAGTGCTTAACTGGGGCACCTGTGCCACCGCAGTGCTTAACTGGGGCACCTGTGCCACCGCAGTGCTTAACTGGGGCACCTGTGCCAACGCAGTGCTCGACTGGGCCTTCTCTGCCACTGCAGTCCTCAACTGGACCTTCTGCTGGGGTCAGACCAAAGCCAATGGTTCTAGATCTGCTGGTGGAAAGTGCTGCCTCTCCACTTCCCATCGCTGGCAATGGCTGGGCCATTTTTGATCATACGTGCAAAATTCAAGGGGGAAGGGATTCAATATCTGTTGGGATTTAATATCTGTAACAGCAGACACAACTGACAGTGAATCAAAAGCATTACAGTCAGTGGCTGTCAAGTGCCACCACGTGAACAGTCACCAGGTCACATGGTCTTGCCTGACAGCAGCACAGCGCTACGCAAGCAACCACGGCTCAGTCTTATGTAGTACACTGGGTAAGGGTGGAGGAAGAAGCTATAGTGCTACCTATAGAAGCATACAGGGACAGGGTGGGGAGATTGTGCTGGAGAGAGGGAGGGAAAGGAGAGAAGTGGAAAGGACTACACGAGTGCAACAAGGGGACAGAGGACTCATGTGAGGCTGTAGTGGGAGCAGGGAAGGGTGTAGAGGCAGGTGGGAGAACAGGGACTAGTGAAGGTTGAGGACTGGGTGGTTATGAGGAGAAGGGATGTATAACAGGGGGGAGTTCCTACCTATGTAGTTCAGGAAACCTGTTGTTGGTGGGCAGGCTACAGAAGACATGGGCTGTGAAGCAGTCAATGTCAAGAACACTGTGTTCTGCAGAACGCTCAGCAACTGGGAGATCCAGCTTTCTATGGTCATAGTTTGCTGCTGGTCATTCATGCAGACAGACTGTTTGTTAGTGGTAGTGCCCATGTAGAATGCCACACAGTGGTTTCAGCTAAATTGGTAGACCACATGGCTGCTTTCACAGATGGCCCTGCATTTAATTGGGGTAGTAAATTTCTCTAACAGGACTGGAGTAAATGGCAGTGTGAGAATATATGGAACAGGTCTTACATCTACATCTTTAGGTACTCTACAGGGATTTGAACCACAGGGCAATGGATTGGCAGCAGGGGTGGAGTAGGAACAGACGAAAATATTACATATGTTGGGTGGGTGTTGTAATACCACTGTGGACAGAGTAGGAAGGATACTTCTCATTTCAGGACAAGACAATAGGTGGTTGAAATGCTGGCAGAGAATGAGATTCAGCTGCTTTGTCCTGGATGGTACTGTGTCACAGGGGAAGAAGGAAGGGGACAGGAAGGGGGGGGGGGGGTGCACTCCTTTCTGGCCAGCCCATAGATATATACACAAGGGAGGGTAGGTGACAGGGGAGACACAGAAAAGTAGATCCGTTTCAGGACAAGGTGTGGAGATTAATTATGGTCTGTGAAAGCCTCAACAAGACCATCGGTGGATTTGGAGAAGGACTGCTCATCACTGCAGATATGACAGCCACAGGACTTCTTGGTGTGGAGTAGGTGGCAGCTGTCGAAATTGAGGTGTTGCTGGTGGCTGGTGGGTTTGCTGTGGCTGGAAGTACTGATGGAGCCATGTGTGAGGTTTAGATTGTCATAGCTGAAGGTGACTTCTTGGGCTGAGGATGACCAGGTGAAGTGAATGAGGGAGAAAAGGCCGAGGTTCTGGAGGAATGTGGATAGGATGTTCTCACCCTCAGTCCAGATAATGAAGATGTTATCAGTAGTTTTGAACCTGATGAGCGGTTTGGCATTCTGAGTGGCTAAGAAGAATTCTTCTAGATGGTCCATGAATAGGTTAGCAAATAGATTGGTGGCAAGTGGGTGCCCACAGCTGTACCATGGGCTTGTCTGCAAGTGATGACTTCAAAGGAGAAGTAATTGTGAGTGAGGATATGGTTGGTCATGGTGTGCAGGAAGGGGCAAGTTCCCCTCATGACTCAGTACTACCCAGGACTGGAGCAAATGAACCATGTTCTTCTGGAGATGATGACAACCACGTGTATATGAGTTGGGTATGTAAGAATGTGTGAGTGTTTTTCTAAATTTGAAGGCGAACTATGTACAATAGCTTCTCTACCTCTAACTGCATTTCTAAATATTGCTATTTGTCACTCAACACTTCGTTTGTTGTTAAAAAATAGCCATAGTACACACGTACATGGCACGAAATCATAACAGATAAGAAATAAGGATGTGAACCGCTTCAAACTGGTAGACATTTTTATCAAACAAAGAAGAGTCTTTAGGTATTGGTCTCTTCTGATCAAAATTATGCCGATTTCTCTTCCTTCAAATAACTGGATATTTGTTAGACAAGCTGCTCACTCGTGTGCTCACATAAACATTTTCTCCCAAAAAAGTGAGGAAAATCTGTAGAACTGAAGGGGATGGTGATGTTTACTCATAAACTATTCCCATTTGTCTTAATGTCTTCAAAACTCAACTAAGACTGCAGCTTTGTCTGAAGTTTTCCTATATGAAGTCGGATATTAAACTCTGCCTCTTAAGTAACAAAAACAACCTGCATCGAATCTAATCAAGAATGGTAATTTTTTCCATACTTGACGCTGCAAGACTGAGCTTTTCTTAGCTCTCTAATGGTCTTGTCAACTGCACTGTTCTACTGACAAGCAAGCAATAGTATGCTGTACAAGTAACTGAAAAACAGAAGACTAGTTTCACCATAGTTGGTGATGTTGGATAGCTAGTGACACCAACTTGTTCCTACCCAGAGGTTGGAATGGGGGAGGTTTGATAAGCTCCTTTTCCAAGTCACCTTTGTGGTTGACTCTGTCTAATATTCTAGGCAGGAAGATGTTCCTGACTGCATGAATGATCATGCAATATGATATTAAGTCCTGAACAAATTTAAGACACTGTTGAAATCAAAGTTCTTTTACTGAAGCAAGGTATTGGTTGGTTGGTTAGTTTAAAGGCGGGAGAAGGGACCAAACTACAAGGTCATTGGTCCCTTGTTCCTAATAAAACAATGCCACAAGTGTGAGAATAAAACAGACGAAACATATAACACAAAACAGAAAGAAAGGAAAAGCCACAAGAACAAAGGGAAGGCAACAAACACTAAAAGGAACAAAAGAGGACAAGAAAACAACAGAGAGACGCTAGAAACAGAAGAGAGTAAAACATGAAAGCAGATTACAGTGGTTGGCCAATCACGAGAATAAAAAGGGAAAGCCAGCCACTTTGCAACACATTAAAACCTCCACCCAAAAAAGCACTAGAGTGGAGGACACAGAGGGCCAAAGGACATGCACTAAAACCTACATAGAAGTATAAAACCCACTCTCACGGATAAAACATAAAACAAAAGCTGCTATGGAGGCATTATCACCCAACACCGAAAGCAGGGTGCTGGGAAAGTTGAAAGCCTGCCGCAGAGCGGCTAAAAGTGGGCAGTCCAGCAAGAGGTAGACGACTGTCATTTGGGAGCCACAGCGACACTGAGGCTGGTCCTCGCGACGGAGTAGATAACCATGTGTTAGCCACATATGGCCAATGGGGAGCCGGCAGAGGACAACTGATTCCCTGCGAGAGACCTGCATGGAAGACTTCCACACATTCATAATCTCCTTAATGACACGCAGTTTGTTGTGCGTGCTGTTATGCCATTCCGTCTCCCAAAACCGGAAAACCCTGCGGTGTAAGACAGAACGCAGGCCAGCTTTGGAGATGCCTATCTCCAGAAGCGGTTTCCAAGTCGCTTGTTTGGCCAGCCTGACGGCAAGTTTGTTGCCGGAGATTCCAACGTGTTCTGGGGTACACACAAACACGACAGAACAGCGGGACTGTTCCAAGGCTTCGATGGACTCCTGAATGGATGCTACCAGAGGGTGGTGAGGGTAGCACTGGTCGATAGCTTGTAGGCTGATCAATGAGTCAGTACACAGGAGAAATGACTCGCCAGGGCACGAGCGGATGTACTCAAGAGCACGAGATATGGCCACCAGCTTGACAGTGAAAACACTGCAGCCAACTGGCAAGGAGTGCTGCTCAATATGTCCTCCATGAACATATGCGAAGCCTATATGACCATCAGACATTGAGCCATCGGTTAAACCGCTTCAGAGCCCCGGAACATGTCAAGAATCGAGAGGAAGTGACAGCGGAGAGCGGTGGGGTTAACAGAGTCCTTAGAGCCTCAGGTCCAGACGAAGCTGCAGCCAAGGTGTACACCATGGAGGTGTACGTGAACAGACCACAAGTAGAGGTGGTAAAGGGAAGGACTCCAGTTCAGAGAGAAGGGACTGCATGCAAACCGTAATTGTTAGCCCCGATCTGGGCCACCAATGCGGGAGATGGACAGCCGCGGGCGGGAAAAGAAGAAGGTAATTTGGATGCTCAGGGGAACTATGAATGTGTGCTGCAAAGCTGGTGAGCAGTTGCGCACGTCTGATCTGCAGTGGAGGGACACCTGCCTCCACCAGTACACTGGTCATCAGGCTCGTCCTAAAAGCTCCTGTCGCTAATTGAACCCCACAGTGGTGCACAGGGTCGAGAAAATGCAATGCTGAAGGTGCTGCCGAACCATAAACCACACTCCCATAGTCAATTCGGGATTGGGCAAGGGCTCTGCAGAGCTGCAGCAGCGTACAGCAATCTGCACCCCAACTGGTGTTGCTCAGGCAACGGAGGACACTGAGGTGCTGCCAGCACTTCTGCTCAAGCTGACGAAGATGAGGGAGCCAAGTCAATCGAGTGTCGAAAATCAGTCCTAGGAATTTATATGTCTCCACTACAGTGAGTGGATTGTCATTAAGGCAAAGTGCGGGTTCCGGAAGAACGGTATGCCACCGACAGAAATGCACGACACACAACTTTGTGGCTGAAAACTGGAAGCCGTGGGCTAGAGACATGACTGCGCATTTTGGATAGCTCCCTGGAGGCACCGCTCAGCAACAACATTACTGGAGCAGCAGTACGAAATGCAGAAGTCTTCTGCATAGAGAGATGGTGAGACGGAGGGCTCGACAGCTTCTGCTAGACCATTAATGGCCACTAAAAATAGTGACACACTCAATACAGAGCCCTGCGGAACTCCATTCTAACTGGATATGGATGGAACTATGGGATTCACCAAATTGGACACGGAAAGTATGGAGAAACAGGAAGTTTTGGATAAAAATCAGGAGTGGTCCCCGGAGGCCCCACTCATACAATGTGGCAAGGATATGACGTCGCCAAGTCATGTCGTATGATTTACGTAAGTCAAAAAAGATTGCAATCAGGTGTTGCCGTCGGTAAAAGGCTGTTCGGATGGCAGACTCAAAGGACATAAGATCATCAGTGGTAGAGCGACCCTGGTGGAAGTCGCCCTGACATGGAGACAGCAAGCCACATGATGCCAGGACCCAACCCAACCGTCGACGTACCATACGTTCTAGCAGCTTATAAAGAACATCGGTGAGGCTGATGGGCCGATCGCTATCCACATCAAGCAAGTTTTTACTGGGTTTGAGCACCAGAATGATGGTGCTCTCTCGCCATTCCGATGGAAAGACACCATCGCACCAGAGCCGGTTGAAGATGATGAGAAGATGTCGCTTGTAGTCAGATGAAACATGTTTAATCATCTAGCTGTGGATGCCATCAGGCCCAGGAGCTGTGTCAGAGCAATGTGCAAGGGCAGTGAGGAGCTCCCACTCTGTAAATGGGGCTTTATAGGATTCACTGCAGAGTGTAGTGAATGAGAGGACGTTCCCTTCCAGCCGCCGTTGGAGTGTGCGAAAGGCTGGGGGGGTAATCCTCCGATGCAGAGGCTCGAGCAAAGTGCTCGGCAATCGTGGTTGCATTGGTACATAACTCGCCATTTATGGTAACACTGGGGACAGCTGTTGCGGCCTGGTACCCGAAAAGACGTTTGATCTTTGTCCAGACTTGGGAAGGTGACGTGTGGCACCCAATGGTGGAGACGTATCTCTCCCAACACTCCTCCTTCCGTTGTTTGCTAAGGTGGCAAACAAGGGCACAGAGCCGTTTAAAGGCTATAAGGTGTTCCAGGGAAGGGTGCCGCTTATACCGCTATAGAGCTCGCCGACACTCCTTAATTGCTTCAGCGACTTCCGGTGACCAAGGGACTGTCCTACACCTCGGGCACCCTAAAGAACGAGGGATCGCATTTTCTGCCGCAGAAACAATTGTGCTAGTCATCTGCTCAACCATCACATCGATGTTACCATGTGGGGGAGATTCAGAGGTGACAGCAGAGGTGAAAGTTCCCCAGTGCACCTTGTTCAAAGCCCATCTGAGCAGGCGCCCATGTGCCTGATGTTGGGGCAGTGACAGGAAGATGAGGAAGTGGTCACTACCACACAGGTCATCATGTGCTCTCCACTGGATAGATGGGAGAAGTCCTGGGCTGCAAATTGATAAATCAATGGCCTAGTAACTGCCATGAGCCACACTGAAATGTGTGGTAGCCCCAGTATTTAAGAGGCAGAGGTCGAACTGAGACAGTAAAGTTTCGACATCTCTGCCTCAGCCAGTAAGCATGGTACCATCACACATGGGGTTATGGGAATTAAAATCTCCCAGAAGTAGGAAAGGTTTAGGGAGTTGATCAATCACTGCAGCTAATACATTCAGGGGTACTGCACCATCTGGAGGAAGATATACATTGCAGACAGTTATTTCCTGCATCGTCCTTATTCTGACAGCCACAGCCTCAAGAGGGGTTTGAGGGGGCACATGTTCATTACAGACCGAGTTTAGGATATAAACACAAACTCCACCTGACACTCGATTATAGTCGCTACGGTTCCTGTGATATCCCTTATAGCCGCAAAGGGCAGTGGTCCGCATTGCTGGGAACCAGGTTTCCTGGAGGGCAGATAGCAGGTGTAAAGCTTAACAGTTGCTGTAGCTCAGCCAGGAGGTGGAAAAAAACGCCGCAATTCCACTGGAGGATGACACTGTGAGACTAGGAAAGCATGGAGCATTCAATGGGGCAATTTACACCTCAGAGTCACCTGCTGCCACCGATTTATTGCCTGAGCAGTCTATATCCATTGTGTCTGAGTGTCTGGCGAGATCTAGGTCCTCAGCGGACACCAAAATCTCAACCCCATCCTCAGCCGCAGAGCTTGTAGGTAGTGGTGGTGTGGGTGGCACCGCAATTTCCTTGGTCTTAGGGGTCTTCTTTTTGGATTTCTCTTGCTGCTCCTTGGGTTTGCCTGGCTGGGAGAACTTCACTGGCTCGGTCTCCGGGACTGCGGATGAGCGTGAAGCCCTATGACCAGCTGCTTTTGGGCTCTTCAGCCATTGGCGGGTGTCATCTTTCCCACTACACGAAACCTGGGAAGGGAGTGACCCAAGGGACCCCTTCCTAGCAAGAGAAACCAAAGAAGACTTAAGCTTCTTCGGCTTAGAAGTGGGGACAGACGTCCCCAGTGGTTGGAGGGTTGTTGCTCCCAAAGTTGGTGGTGCAGGAGCAACAGGAAGGGAAATCCCCCCCCCCCCCCCATCAAGGGGGCAGGTGTAGTCTTCAGGCTCTGAGAGGTGACCTGGGTTGGCAGAGCTGATGGTGCCAGAACTGTTGTTGTGGCGGCGTAAGATGATATCATACACACAGGATGCAGGTGTTCAAATTTTCTCTTAGCCTCAGTGAAGGTCAGTCGGTCCAGGGTCTTGTACTCCATGATTTTCCTTTCCTTCTGGAGAATCCTGCAGTCAGGCGAGCAAGTCGAATGGTGCTCTCTGGAGTTGACTCAGACGGGAGGCGGGGCACATGGAGTATTGGGAGATAATGGGCGTCCGCAATCTCGACATGTGATGCTGGAAGTACAGCGGGAAGACATATGGCTGAACTTCCAGCACTTAAAGCACTGCATCGGGGGAGAGATATAGTTCTTTACATCACACCGGCAGACCATCACCTTGACCTTCTCGGGCAACGTATCACTCTCAAAGGCCAAGATGAAAGCACCAGTGGCAACCCGATTATCCCTTGGAACCCCGATGGACGCGCTGGATAAAATGAGCACCTTGCCGCTCTAAATTAGCGCGCAGCTCATCATCAGACTGCAAAAGAAGGTCTCTGTGAAATATGATACCCTGGACCATATTTAAGCTCTTATTGGGTGTGATGGTTACAGAAACATCCCCCAGCTTGTCACAAGCGAGTAACTCCCACGACTGGGCAGAGGATGCTATTTTGATCAAGACTGACTCAGATCTCATTTTGGACAAGCCCTCCACCTCCACGAACTTGTCCTCTAAATGCTGAACAAAAAACTGAGGCTTCATAGTCATGAAAGATTCCCCATCAGCTCTCGAACATACAAGGTACCAGGGCGAATAAGATCTACTGCCATCTTTAGCCTCACGTTCCTCCCATGGTGTGGCCAGGCATCAGCAGAGCAATCCCTGTGTGGTCAGGGGGCTACAACCAACAGGGTACATGGCAGCCCCGCCACAACGGACTGGCTACTGTGCTGGATATCAGGTGCAAAGAAGTCCATGTTCATCGTCAATGCATAAATCAACACTGCATAGTGCATTGTGGAAAACGCACCCAGGAAGGTGTCCCAAGAGTTGGAGAATGGGCAGGACTGCAATGCGGCGACGAGCAAGTGGGCTAAAGATCTCAATGCACAATGGACATGATGCACCTTTTAAGGCACCCTTCCCCAATTGGCTCGCTCTTCGTGGAAATTTTGAAGAATGGAGGTCAAACCCTACAGGGAACCATCACATAAAGGCCGAAATGTGTGAAACTCCTTTTAGTCGCCTCGTACGACAGGCAGGAATACCTAGGGCCTATTCTAACCCCTGGACCCGCAGGGGATGAAGCAAGGTATTCAGCACCCTGATGGCTAAACTAAAACCTGCCAATAAAGGATATTGTATACTGTACTAGCTGCGAGACAGGGGGGTGAGCTGGATAGGAACCCAATTTATATACCAACGTATCAATGATGACGCACACTGAGCACTAATCAGATGCACTAACAGGCTTGAGTGTAATTGCTGCATGATTTCCCACGACTGTTAAAGAGCAAATACTGGCATGGTCCCACCCTTGTGCTACCTGCATGGCAAGGTAACAGCTCGCGCATCAACAGTGCACTGCCTGTGCAGCCAGAGGGCCACCAACATATGGGCATCTTATGACCAAGCATGTGGATTGGTAACCCCACTGTGTACCGGGTGATCTTCCCTCACAACACACACCTCTGTACAAAAAAAATCTGAAAAGGTGTAGGTCAAACCCAGGTGTTGGGTTCAAACATGAGTTAACTGAAGTAAGTGGTGTAAAATAAACAAAATTGGAAAATCTATAATAGATTTCATACAAACAGGCAAGGTTATCAACAATGAACCTGTCCTACAGATCAAGTCAGGAAGTCAAGTAAGGAAGTAGTACTACAACGATTTGGGACCCCATACTCACCACACACTTATTCACACTCACAAAAGAGTTGTGAGGCCCTTGGGGAGGGGTGGAAAGAGTGGATTCTCAGAACTGATTGTAGTCTCCTGGTTCGGAGCTGGGTGGAGGGCTTAAATCTTAGGAAGGGAGGGAGGAGGAGAGGGGAGGCTCAGAATGCTCTACACATACGGGCTATGGAGAGGGGCAAATATCAGCCCTATTAACTATAGAGGTTAGCATTAGTAATTCCCGATTAGAGAAAGAAAATGTTCATGTAGCACCAGTTAAATGCAGCACCATGAACAGAAAGCACCCAGAACGAAACTCATTTATAAAGGTAATAACACTAACATAGTACTATAGTGGTGCGCACATAAGAAGGTAGTTGGTGGGGTGATGCGCAGTGGCAAGCTGCACTGTACCACATGACGTTCCAGCCATTAGCATCATTCTACCGTGTCTGCCAGCACCACACACTTTGGCATGCACATAGAATATTTAGCATTGACTTTTGTGTTAGTTTAGGTATGGCGAGGTTACTTAGCCACTATAGTGTCCATTATGCATGGCATAAAGCAAACAAAAGTCTTACACTAAAAAGTGACAGCTATGATTTTCCATATAAATTATACCAGTGAGAGTTAGAAGTAGAAACAGCAGCCCAGTATATTGCTCACCCTGGGGTTGCCAGTTATCAGGGTAGGCAACGGCTAGAGGATGAGGAGTGGGACAGAGACCACACTGGTGACAATGGAAAGTATTTTTCATCTCTCTTTGCACAGTATGCATCACACTGTCTGATTCTTACATGCACACCACCATAAGAAAATAAAATTACCTGAAATCAGAACTGAATACCAACGAAATTTTGAATTCTGCTAGGAGTGTCTACAGCAACGAAACACCAGACATCAGTAGTGGATGCATGTTTATAGCCAGAAATAAAATGACGTAAAGTAAGTTTGGTGAAAATGAGCATTAAAGGTGCACTGTGAGTGGTAACTGGGTGCTTTTATAGACTTCCTGCCTCTAGGGCCACAGCGGCAGAGCATTTAAGAGAAAACTTGGAGAAGATTGTGTGTAAGTTACCTGATCATGTTATATTTTAGGGGTAATATTGCAGCTTACTGGTTATTGACTGGAAGCTGCAAATGACTAGAAGTGGTAGGAACAGAGATTGGGTGGTTTTGTTCTAAACACCTTAAATGAACTTGAGTAGCTAGTCAAGAACTGACTCGCAAGGGTAATGCCTGGAATAATCTAATTACAAACAGGTCTATACCATTCAGTTCACTTAACATAGAGCAGGGAATCTGTAATCATAAGGATGTAATTGCATCATTGATGACAGGTATCAATAAGAATGTTAAGAAATGTAGGAGGATATAGGAAGATATTTCTCCTTAGAAAGTGAAACAAGAAACATATTTTAGATTACCTGAGCATATAACACCAATCTCCAACTCTGAGACAGAAAATCTTGAGTATAAATGGGCGAAGTTCAATAATATTGTACAATACATCTTAGACAAGTATGTGTCAACCAAAGTTGTGACGGATGGGAAAGGTTCGCCAAAGTTCCAAAAGGTGTGCTAGAAAGTTGCTCCAAAACCAAAGAGAACTTCACTATGACAAAAGCATTGCCAAAATAGTTAGTTGACAAACAAGCTGGTGTCAATCTATAGCAGGCTTTTGTAGCTTGGTATTAAAACCTACCCAGAACACAAACATCATCTTTTTAGGAATCAACACATATTCTGAAAACAACAATCTTATGAAACCCCACTTGTTTTGTTGCCCACAAGATTATGAATGCACTAGATACTGGTGCCTGGGTCTAGTATATTTGTAATGGATTGAATTCAACAATTTTTCGATTCCTCAGAAACAATTAGGCTACTGGCCCAACATGTATTAATAAAATTTACTCATTTTCGAATAGTCTTATGAGTCCACCTGGCATGGAATGGATCCCAAGTAATGACCATTGACCTAAGTTTTTCTACAATGGAAGCATAGTGGCCTAAATACTTTCACAGGAGCTTCTTTCAAGTGGCCCCTGACTAGTATGTTGAAGCTTGGCTAAATCAGTGGGTTGCAGGATATGTCCTTTCCATGCCAGACTCAGTCCAGGCAATAGTTTCACATTCATGAGACATTCCTCAGAGTAAAAGCCATCAATGACCTTCCATGTGGATTGTAACACACATGATGGCTTTCCATACAGTTCTGAATATAATGGCTCAACTGGTCAAGACTTTGAACTCTTACAAGAATCTTTTTTGCCCAGTTCAGTTGTGTATCTGGCAACCACTCTTGCCCAAACTGTTACAGATTATTTGCTGTTATCCTGAGGGTACTTGATGATGCTCACTTTTGAGTGGCAATATTCACCTGCCAAGACTGTTATGAAACTTAGCTACTTAGCCACACATTATCCCACTGATTCCATTGAGGATACAGTTCTATAGCTCCCCATGTACATCAGGATTCATACGTATGCAGAGCTACTCATAGACTTACAGAGATTTCTCACAGAAACAATGCTTGCAATAGAAGAACAGTATGTCAGTGTTGGATAATAACCTCACCGCAGTCCTGAAATGTTTCACCATTTTTATTAAAAGGGCATCAGATCCTGAATTAATTCATATTCACATAAAATGCCCAATGGAACATTATGCCTATTATGATTAGCCAAGAGAAGGAAATGTTAGGCAGTTCTCTGATATGTCGTAAAGAGTGTTACTAATGACAAGTTCTTGTGATGGCAAGTAGACTAAGGCTACATTCACCTAGCTGTAGGCAGATACTGTAACAACTATTCTGTGCACAATAACGGCTGTAGCAACATGTGAAATGGTACAGAAAACTTACCATGCAATTACACTACCTTCACATTTACTCATTATACGAATTATCACTTGTGCATGAATTTTAGTCATTAAGCACAGGTGTGCTTGTTGGCTGAAAGTGCCACCTCTATTGGCACATTATGTTTTAGCCACACTAGAAGCTTTAATGTCTCTTTACAACTCTTTATACTTTCCCTAACCTTTTTACTGAAATGAAGAGTAGTGAGGGAAGCAAGCTAGATATCAACATCTGTTGTCAGCATTGGTCAATAAAACAGCACAGTGTACTGAAACACTCCCCCCTCCCCCCTTTTGTTTTAACAAATGAAGTAAGAGATACAGGGATACACTAACAAAAATAGATCTCTATACTAATGAACGAATGAACTTCGAACATACTTTTAATTCTATCATTAATAGAATTAGAATTTCAGATAATTATGATGATTTTAACATACTTTGTGCTGATTGTTTTACACTTGGGGGGGGGGGGGGGACACTTGGTTGTTCAGTAGTTTTCTATGATCATATTTGACTTACCAACACTGGCTGGAGGTGAATTGCAGTAGGTTGCAAAGAATCAAAAGTACTAAATATGACATCCCTCCTTTGAGTCACTTGAATGAGCATCTGAGACAGTCTGCTTGCACATGGCTCCATACTCCAGTGGGAGCACCAAAAACACTGTTGTGTGCCTAAACATGCATATTACCACCCACAGTCCAGTGGTTGTCAATAAAAAATGCACTATTCTGTTAAACATCACTTATTTTACATTTTGAAAAGCCCTTCAAAGTCCCTTATGAATACAAAAATATCACATTCACTGAAAACTTTTACTTTCTTCTTTAATAGTGAGAAAGATAGAGAGGAAACAGATCTTTAAATTCAGTCATTACATTTTTAAGATAACCTCCTCAGGTCTAACTATCTGGTACTGGTAGACTGTATATTCACTGACAATCTATCCAGACACTGGGAATTCTCACATCTTCAGAGTTTACATATACAATAACATCACAAGCAGCTAGGTAATTCAAACTCTGAAATATAGCCTCAAATGCCTGAGTAAGCCCAAGCCAATAGGGTGTAAAAAGTGGCCCAGAGGTTACACAATGATAAAGTTTTTTGTCTATAAATGAATTCACTTCCTCAGAACATATCTCACTTTCAAGCTTGGTGGTTTGATACAGGTTTCTATGTATCTCACAATCAAAGCCTAGAACCACAAACTCTGTAATATCAATGTTCTACAAATGTAATAATGCAAAAATAATGACCCCTGAAGTATGCAAAAAGTTCATATTATTAAAGGACCAGTGCTACTTATTAACCGCAGCTTTGGCCACCCAACTGTCAAACTTAAGGTGAGCAAACACAGGCAGTGAACTGTAATATGTGAAATACATAAATTAAAGTCATAATGTCTAACAATCCTCCTCTAATGACTGGCGTAACAGCAGTGTAACATACATGGTGGTTGCAAATGCTATGTTGTAACATTCAGTGGTAATTGCTTACTTAAGGCATACAAAAAGTTACTTTTGTAACTACAGATAATCTGAATAATAATGAGATGTTTCATTCTGATCAGACATTTTTGATTCATGTGAGAAAATGGGGGGAATGCAATGAAGCAATAGGGAATACTGAAATGGGAAAAAGTCTTAAGGGTTTTTTTTTCTTTGAATTTGGCAGTGTGTATGGTCATTAAGTTTTATTGACTGTGTCGGCTCTGTAACGCCATTCTAACTGGTAACATTTGTCACTTTTTCATCACACACACACACACACACACACACACACACACACACACACAGAGAGAGAGAGAGAGAGAGAGAGAGAGAGAGATGTCCTTCACAAACACTACATTTTGCCTACTGCTACATGCTGATGGGTCTTGGAAATCTCTAGTCTTTAACTATATCTTACCAAAAATCACATTTACTTACATTTGCTCTACACAATGGACATGGCTTGATTACTTCTATTAGAGGCCTATGGCGAAAAGTTTGCAGCAGACAGTGCCCTGAAATTAATCACATGGCAGGTTATATTTCAGTAATACACTAATGTGACAGAGATAAAAATCATCTACTACTTCATCCTCAAACTCTAAACCATAATTAAGCATAAAAAGTAATAACATACAGATGTAAATACATATGAGGTCAATGGCTTATGAAATTCCATTATCTAATAGCATGTTGCAAATTTGAAACAGAGAAAGCAAGAAAGCAGTAATTATAAAAATCAGCAACACTTTGGATGAACTGAAAAAATTAGAAAATGGTTACATATCTAGGACAAAATGTCATCTCTAAGCAACAACTGGTTGATTCTGTTTCCCACTATTGTTCAAATCAAATTACCTAGCAACCTCCCCCCCCCCCCCCTCCAAATCCCCTCCCCCTCTACTGACCAAAATTAAGGACATTAAATTCCAATCTCGTCTTTTCTTCTGGTAGCTGATCTGCAAATAAGTCACCAAAATCTATAACTTTCTGCAGGTCAATTTGATATTTTCTACAAAATAAACTGCAGCAAAATGACATGCTGAGCAGAAAGTGTTCTGAAAGCTGCATTTGACATGCAAGAATGTATAGATACAAACTAAAAGCAATCCTTATGAAACAACCAGGGAATGTGCTAAGTAAAACTATTTCAGGGGGGAGATGGATGACAGACTCAGTGGTATAATACGGTTACCCCTTGCAACAATACCAAAACTACGTAGGCAGATGTCATGCCAGAAGAGCAATGGGGTGGAAAATAACTGAAGATAAAAAGTATATGGCAAAGAAGTGAGATGAGGGACAAGAAATGAGAAGGGAGTGGTAATGGCGTCACTCAGGAAGGAGACTATTGCAGGGTTAGGCTGGAGGGATTGTGAGAATGGAGGATGTGCTGGAGGGACACAACTCACCTTAGCATTTCAGAGAGGCACTCAGGTATTAAAAACCTTAGCCACATTCCTTGTCAGGGTCTGACCATTTTACCATCTATATCTACATCCCCACTCTGCATGCCACTGTGAAGTGCCGGGCAGAGCATACTTAGAATCGTGCCACATGTTTGGGTTGTTTCCCCATTCCAATTATGTATGCAATGTGACAATAATGATAGCTTAAATACCTCTGTGTATGCTCTAGTAAGTCTAACCTTATCTTCACAATCCCTCAGGGAGTAATATGTAGGAAACTGAAGAATCTCTCTCGATTGTTCATGTAATACTACATATTCTTGAAACTTTGCAAGCAGGCTTTCATACAATAATTGCTATTATCTTCCAGCATTTGACAGTTCAGGTTTCTCAGTGTTTCAGTGACTCTCCCCCATTGGTCTAATAAATCCGTATGCTTTGTGCCACCATTCTTCATATTGTTTAAGATTCCCTGTTAGACTTACTTAGTATGGTTTCCACACACTTACGTTATATTGTAAGATAGGACACAAAGTGATTTGTAATCTATCTGCTTTGTAAATTAACTGCATTTCCACAGTATCCTGACAACGAACTGAAGTTTGCCACTTGATTTACCTGTGACTTAGCCTATGTGCTTACTCCATCATACGTAAGATCTGTTAGCCCAGGTATTTGTATGAGTTGACTGATTTCAATTGCAACTCATTGATATTGCTTTTGCATCTTGTAAAGAACACAAATTTCTGACAATTTAAATCAAATTTAAAAACTTTGTACTACTATGAAATAATATCAAGATTTAACTGGATATTTGTGCAGCTTTTTTCAGATTGTATTTCATTATGGGTAACTGCATTATCTGTAAAGGTTATAAGGTTATTATCAATAGTGTCTGAACAAACATTGTCCAAAACACTTCCCTGTGTTGAAGTTATTTCTACTTCTGTTGATGACACTCTATCGAAGATAACACGCTATGTCTGCCCTGCCAAGACATACATTAATAAGCATTGGAGTAATACTGCGTCCATCTGATTGCCTTGACTCACAGCTTTCAGGATGTCGCTGAGAAAAGTGGACATTACATGAGCAGTATCTTCATATAGAAGACATCATTCTGTTTGAGATATCTCATTACATTTGAGCTCCAAATATGTTTAAGTAATCTACAAGTGATGGATGTCAAAGACGTTGGAGACTCATTTTTCAGATCACTTCTGCTACTCTGCTACCCTTCCTATTGGTGGATGTGACCTGTGCTTTCTTCCAATCACTGGGCACAGTTTTCTGTTTACACACTACGAGTATATTATGGTTAAAAATGGGACATAACACAGCTGTAAATTCAGTACTGAATCTGACAGGGATTAGACTGGGCCCAGGAGCCTTGTTTAAATTTATCATTTTTAGCTATATCTTAACATAATTGATACTAATAACTGCCACTCATCTTTGCAGTAGTGCAGGAAATAATCTGGGGCAATACTTCTGTATGTTGCTTAGTGAAGAGACACTGGAAAACTGAGTTCGGCATTTCTGCTTTCACTTTGCTACCTCCAATTTCACTTTCAGTGTCATCAATGAGTAACTGGGCACTAACTTCGGTGTCGCTGGCAGCGTACTTATGACTAGAATTTCTTCAGGATGGATGGATAGAATATAGTGTTTTAAGAGACCAAACTGTTATGATCATCAGTCCCTCCATAATGAGTATGTTAGAAACATGGGAGATGAGGGAAGGCCATTGAGTTTTAAACCACAAGCAAACAGGAGAGGGGGTGTGGATCAACGACTGTTATAGGACAGACACAAGAGGCACTAAGAATGAATTATTAAATGAGTCAGGGGGTAAAAGA
This sequence comes from Schistocerca serialis cubense, assembly GCF_023864345.2. Classification (NCBI taxonomy): domain Eukaryota; kingdom Metazoa; phylum Arthropoda; class Insecta; order Orthoptera; family Acrididae; genus Schistocerca; species Schistocerca serialis. The sequence goes on from NC_064640.1 coordinate 254,758,942, forward strand.
TAATAGTGTAGAATATATGTCTGCTGGGAGCAATTCAAGGCTCTCAACAGCTTATCACACAGTGCGAGATGCATCCCACCCGACTAGGCTCCCATGGTCACTGTACCACATTAAGAGTCAACAGGACAGCTACCTAATAAGAGGAGCATTAAAACATTTAAAAAAAGAAATTATGACTCATGGCAATATTAAAACGAACTTGGAATGTCAGGTGTTGAATCAGCCTTCCATCTGGGCAAGCAGCCTGAGATCCCTGGGGCTAAAAATGCAGTAGTAGGTGACCCTCTTCCCCATCTGGCAGCTGGCAGGACCATAACAATGCATGTTTCAGATAAAAGTATGCTATCCACTGCAACGGATAAAATTTGAAACCTGATTTTCTGCCTGGACATTATCAGCTAGGACTTCAGGGAGTGTCTTAGCCAACCGTGAAGCTCAGTCTGCAGCAGCTAAGATGGGGCACTCCAGCCGTGTATGAGTGACTGTCAGGGATCGACCTTCAACTGCAATGGATGGGCCAATTTGTTACAGGATGTATCCATGGGTCAGACTGGTGTAACCAACATGGAGGTGGCAGAGGATTGTGGATTCATGACAAGATGAACAAACAAAAGACTGCCACACACTCATATACACTTTGACAGTCTGTAATTTATTTGGTTGTGGCTGAAACACCCCATTCACTGTTCCATACTACTAAGAGTCAGTGATATAATATTGTCTGCACGCCAGATCCTGGCACTTTTATTTCCAGAGCACCCTTCCTGGTAGCAGCATTGACGAGCCAGGTCACAAGTGTATTCCCCAAGATCCCAACATGACTGGGGGCCAAAGGAATACTACTGTCTTCCCACTGTCATGGAAGTCTAAAAAGATAGCTTGTACTTGTGTTATCAGTGGAAGCCAGGGCCAACAGAGGGTTATACCATTTATGTTGCTCAAGTAGTCACTGTAGGTAAGGAAAGACTCACGTAATTGGGTGCAGTTGAACCGAAACATACACAATTGCCACCAATTCAGCCACAAAAGCACCGCATTAATTAGGCAGGGAGGGTTGCTTGCTGGTTCTAAGGCATGTGAAGGTTGTAATGTGACAACATGCCATTCAGTGAAGGCTAGGCATAGTCAAGGCACAACGGTAGGGAAAATGGACGCTTATCCCATCTGTGGGCCAGAATCGAAGGCAAAGCGGAAGTGCTTCTACCTGGTGGCAGCTAAATTAAAGAACGCTATGTGGGAGACAGTGTCTGGCTTGTGCTACACTCTGACAGCGAAATAACAAAAGAATTAAACTAAATAATATTGTTATGTGTAGTAAAAATATAAATGTAATATTACTTTAATATATGAAAATGACTGTAATTGAATATTGTAATGCTATGGTATGTTTAATTGTAAATACAGAACTTGGCGTAATGTAAAATAATGTTTAGGTGTGCGGGGAATCTCCGAGAATGATAACAGTGTACAGGTTGGCGCGTAATATTGGTGGTAGAAGCAAGTTGGCTTAGCTCTGAGGCAGAACAAGTGTTAGGTGGCGTAAAAGTGACTGCCAGTGTGTGCTATGGTAACGTTGCTAACAGACCATTTAGAAGTGAGCTGAAAACAGATATGGACTTCGTTTATCGTATGGCTGCAAGCTAAATGGACACTAAGGCTTGTAAGATGCAGTATTTCGATGGAGATGGACTGTGAGTGGCAAAATAGTACGGTTTCCCGCTCTGGGGTACATGGCACTGCACGGTGCAAAGCTGCGTTAATTGCGACGAGTTGCTTGTGCCAACGGCGAGGTGTGAAGGGACCAGTAGCTGCATCCAATGGCGTATTGTGATCTCAATAACTGATGAGGTCCATGGGTGAGCTCACTTCGGTAGCAACGAACTAGAAGTTATCTTACAAGAGTATTATTACGAACAGTGGTTGTTATACCGACGCCAGTACCAGCACATTTATATTTTGTGTAATAGTCAAACCAAGTTCTCTACAGTGTGTAAAGGTTGGAGGCAATAATAATTTTGTGGTTTAAATTGCATTCCCCGAGTGTAATCAATTATTTAAAGGAAACAGCTCATTATTATCCCATATCCAGTGATTTCTATGTGCTACAACATCAGTGAAAAGTTATGGTGCGTGAGTATCGGCGTAGCTATATTACAAGAGAAAATAGTCAGAATTAACGCCGAAATCGCCAGCAGATGCTGCTTCATGCAATGGATGGAAGATGCCAGGTACTGTGCCACCTTAATTACTATCCAGCTCGATGTGGTGGCTCTTCAGTACATTGCCATAGTCAAAAATTACTCAGTTCCATCCGAGCAACGTAATTCTCAATTAGTGTTTTCAGTAACTATATTGGCAAGCAGATCTATATTGTTCTTTAATTAAGCGTTCAAGGAAATTGCTGCCACCACAATACACATTGTGCCTTCAGCACAATGCAAGCTCAATAACATTAAATTCAGTAATTATAATTTGTGTAGTTTACATTAACCTAAAACAAGTTCAAGTGTTTATCATGTGTGTTTATGTATTGTGAAACGATTTCAGGCTGTGGTAGTGTTTTAAATGAATAATGTCCTCCTGCTGGGCAATATCAAACATACAGAAGTAAGTGCTCCCCGTTCAGTTACTTCAAAGAGATTATCACTGCTACTAATAATCAAATATAGACGTAAAAATAAGTTGGTTACGCACCATTATCATTATTTATTCCAAAAATTCCATGTAGTAGTTGGATCACCATAGGGTGTCTATTCAAACCTATTACACGCAAGAGCCGCTTTCCGGAAGTCCGATGCCGCATGGTCTAATAATAATACAGTAAATTTGGGTAGTGGCATCGCAAGGTATAGCCTGTCAAGCCTCCAATTCTTGAAGCACTTGCATATACAGTACTCACCGAGTACCAAAAGGAAGAACTGGTGAACAACCGAAGGGTCTATCACATCCTTTCGATTAAGAGAAAGATTTAGACAAATTTGCAGGTAAGGGATGCACAATTGGGGGTGTTTCAAGTGTGATGTAGTGATAGGATTGAGAGGATGTAAGCAAAAGTTGGAACTGATGGACTCTTTACCAGTACAATAATGGAATTTTTTGACCAAGGCTGCTTTTCTGGAAGTCTTACACCCCTATCAGGAAACAACAGGTATTGGTTAGGATTTTCTGCATGGCTAAGACTATGTATGTCATAGCTGAGGAGTAATTAGTGGTTCCTGATCCATAAGGGGCAAATCTCTGCCTCTATCATGTGGTGGTCTACAGGGCTCGTCTGGTAGTCACCAGTTGCAAGCCTGATCCCACAATGGTGGATCGGGTCTATGAGACTCAAGACCAATGGTGCTGCTAATCCATAGGACAGCCTTCCATAATCCGTATATGATAAAATGAGAGCTTTGTAGAGTTGCAAAAATGATGGAATGGTCCACACCCAAGGAAGAGTTACTGAGACAGAATAGGATGTTTAGTTAAAACTGGTGTGTCCACTTAAGCTGTTGTATAAGGGATAACCAACTTAACATCAAAAATGAGTCCTAAGAAGCAATATGCCTTGACCACATTAAGTAGCTTATTATGTAGGTAAAGTTCTGAGTGTGAATGAACAGTTTTACATCTGCAGACACACGTGGCGCAAGTTTTGGTAACGGAAAAAACATAATCAATATTTTGCCTTCCTTACAGCAACCTACTGTCGTCCCTCTGTTGGAAGAACTATAGTAGATGCAAAAGTCATTATTGCATGAGGATGGTGAGACTATACATCCCACTGTCCCTGCAAATCCACTGAACACTATTAGGAAGAGGATCAGACTCAGCAGAGAGCATTGTGCAACACCATTTTCTTTTATGTGGGAAGCACTGTAGTAATTACCGATTTGAATTTTGAAGGATCACTGGGAGAAAAAATGTTGGATGGAAACCATGAATGATCCACAAAAACCCTACTCATATAAGGTGGTGAGGATGTGGTGGTTCCATATGGTATCATAGACTTTACACAGGTCAAAGAAGACAGCAATGAGATGCTGATGACAGGTAAAAGCCAATCTGATAGACTCCAGGCAGAGCAGCTGATTGCTCCTGATCAGCTGTCCTGAAACCCACACTGTGAGTCAGACAAGTGATCCCTGTTTCCAGGGCCCAGCACAGATGTTGCCTTGCCAAACACGCAAATCATTTGCAAAGGACATTGGTACAGCAGATTATATCTGCTCCATATGGGGTCTTCCCTATCTCAAAACTGGGGTTATCATACTTTCCCTGCCGGCCGGAGTGGCCGTGCGGTTAAAGGAGCTACAGTCCAGAACCGCGTGGCCGCTACGGTTGCAGGTTCGAATCCTGCCTCGGGCATGGATGTGTGTGATGTCCTTAGGTTAGTTAGGTTTAAGTAGTTCTAAGTTCTAGGGGACTGATGACCACAGCAGTTAAGTCCCATAGTGCTCAGAGCCATTTGAACCATACTTTCCCTCCATTACCTCTAGCCAGATTCAGTTAAGGTTGATGTGCCTGCATTTTATAGACAGATGGTGTGACATTTAATTTTGTATTCTATAAGGACCCAGAGCTGCATTTCAATAAATTGTAAGAGCACTGAGGAGTTCCCACTCAGAGAAAGGGGTGTTATACGGTTCCAAACATTGTGTGTAGGAACACAGGGTGACACATTTTCCTAGCCTTATGAGGAGAAGGAAGGTGGATTAGTTGTCAAACACTTGATGCTAATGCAAATTGTATCCCCAGATGGTAAGCAAAGACAATAGGGTTGGATTTCACAATGCCATCCTTACAGAGGCCTGAGATACCAGTCATTTCTAGCTGACCACACAAACACAGTAAATTGCTAGGTCTAACGTACTTAGTAGAAACAGACAAAGACAAGTACTGTAAAGCTGCAAAACGTTTTTACTCAAAGGAAAGTGACCTGCATCTGGGGTACAAACTGAAGTGAGGGAAGATGAAGAGTACTTTGGTCTCCTGCATAAGAAAATTGATTACTCTGTAAATGCACTTCAAAGCCATTTTAAGAGCATTTCTGATTTAGCAAATTATAGATGACAAATTACAGATTACTTCTGATGAAACTAACAATAAAATTGTTAGTAGTACAATACAAGATGTTTGCATTCAGACTTGTGAGTTTGTTGAGATTGGCATGATCACAAGAGGCATAAAATCCTAGCCAACCGCTGAAGCAGTCACAAGAAAGTAGAGTTTCAAGTACTCCTTATAAAAACAGGAGTCAACATACTATTAAGTACAGGAATTTGGATAAAAACTGAAATTAACAGCAGTGAAATTTTTGAGGTGAATCTAAGAATATGTCAAAAGGGGTACCCAGAAATCGAAGCTGCATGCTCTGTGGGGGGAAGGCTCAGTAGGCTATAAACTTATAATTGGGTCCTCCTATTAACCTGCAGACACAATAGGCTTGTTTTACTCATGGGAGACCATCACAGAAGGGTTGAAAATCTTTAACTGCCATCTTAACTGATGAAATGTGATGCCCTCCCAACATAATTTTCAGTTTTGTTCTGTTTGTACACTTATCCTTTCCAACTGTTTCTCTCAAATTTCTACTTACTTCCTTTCATCTCCTTGAAATCGCTCCTGAGTATTGTATTTAGTTCAGCATATTCCACCAGCTTTATATCATCAATTGTTTGGCACTCTTACCTGCTCTTTTATAGTTACATAGTTCTTTTGAGATTTTTCTTTTGCCTCTTTCATTCTTGCAAAATTTGATACTGTCTGCACAAGTGTCTTTTTATATAACTGTCCATTATGTACAGTTCCATACTTTCTGCTGCCAAGTTGGTTGCTTAACCCTCAAGCAAGTATGGCTATGTACAAAATGCACCAACTACAAACAACATTGTTTTGTACCATTCCACTATTTTTTGCAACTGCTAGCCCATACCTATTCCTTAATTATTACTTCAGCTAATACAGTGATAAGTTGTGTTTTTACATACCCACGTGAACAGCAACAATATAAAATAAACAGTGAACTATGTGAGGAAAAAGGGTTTACGATTTGTGAGGGGGGAGGGGGGGGGGGAACAATGAGTCAGCTATCTAGAAGATAATTAGCAATCAAATAAGCAGTTGGCAGGGATCTGATGCAACTGCTTTGTTTGATGCTTCAAGTAGTTTATTACTGTGGGGTAACACTTTTACACAGCAACAGAGTGGTATAATGAAAGTTGACTTCATTATTGTTTAATTGAACAATGATTTAGCTCACACAACGTAAGTTTATTTTATTACTGTTTAATCAAACTTTAAACTGAGATGTTTACCTTGGTAATATAAAGACAGCCATTCTTTACATGTGTATCAAGTATAACACAGACCCACTTCTGTTAAGAAAAATGGCATGTCCGCTTATATTGTCAAAATGGTGTGCCTACTCGAGAGTTCGTTAAATCTCCTCCTAAATAAATTTGCATAATCTATATTTCTGATTTGCTACTTGAAGAGTTTGTAACTGTCTTGTTTTGCATACTGTTTTACTGTCAATTTTACTTGTCTGTGACCAATCGAAATTCTAAAGTAGTTAAGGACTGTCACATTTAGTACAACTAATTTGTTATTTGATAAAATATGGTCAATTCTATTTGGTGCTTGTCAACTTAACTTCCTATTTCCCCCTCCTCCTTCCCTCCCCAGTAGAAGATTGAATCATACTGCTCTCATCTGCCATTTGTGTTGTCATACCAAAAGATAACCACTAAAGATTTTTTGTTTACTTTTCTACCTACTTTGCATTAAAATTGCACATTATCTTGCAGTTGGATATGCTGCCATTTATTAGTTTCTACAGCTCTATGATACTTCTGAATCCTCATCAGAATGTGTGCATGTTGGTCCATAGATTTGAATGATTACTGTGGAATATCTTACATTTACCTTAAAACAAGTCTTGCTAATCTGTCTTTCATTCTTTCAATATAGGTTCCATTGTTTTTCAATTTTCTTGCTTTACAATAAAGCCAACACAGAAGTTTCTTTCCTGTTCTTCTGTAATAAAATTTATTGCTCAAAAAAAGTTTTGCACCACATGCATATCTGCAAAAATAAAAGAAAACTATGAAATAAGAATAGAAAAATAACCAAAATACTGGCAGTCTGCCTGAAGGTGAGCACCTTTGCTCATCTCTTAAATCAAAATCTGTTACTGAGTAACATTCAATACTATGTTGGTCCACCTCATGCACTGTAACACACTTTGATCCTCCTCGGTGTTCTCCCCACAAGTGGTAGAGATGTTGCTGCTCAAACCTGTTCCATCCTTGGGATCATCCAGTGTGTAGGATGGTTAATATGGTGAGAAACTGCAAGTTCATCTGACCTCAAGCCTGCTCCATTGTGTTCATGTCAGCATATACAAAAGATCATTTTGTTCTGTCAATTACTGCCTTGTGAAAGAAGGCACTGTGTGCTCATGCATTACCATCTTGAAAGTATCCCACTGTTGAAATGTCAAGTGTTAGGCTGGGAAATAGGTCAGAGGATCCTACTCTGTTTAATTGACACTGAAATGTAGGCCAGTTTGGTGAGCAACTTCCCATACTGACAACCTTTCTTCTCATAAAGCAGCAATGTGCACACGGTCAACAGTTACATTGATTCTTCACTGCATGTGAAAGATTAGATAGTGAACACAAGTAATATTGTTCCAGTCACCACTGGAGACACAACACATGCACTATTCAACTTCTCCAATGCCACATAGCAAACAAGGCCTTACATGTGTGGTATGATAGCACGCATCTTGAGCTTATACCAAAACAATAATTTAGTCTTCAGTGAAGACAATACACTGAGACTTCTTGGCAAATCACAAATACCAGACACTAAATTTCAATATGAGATCCAGCTAATATAATGAACTTATTGAGAAATACATTTTTTACCATTAAGTTAAAGTTCAAGACAATTTTTTTCTTTTTTCAAATTTTTTTCTTTTTTCAAATATATTGCATCCTATGTAAAATACTGACCATCATTATAGCAAAGTTTTCTTTGTGCCAATTTCATTTTATCATGATAATGTTTTACACAACACTATCAGAGTAACCAAAATTACAAAAATTAAATCTCGTACTTCTGAATTACTGTGAAAATTCAACTAAAAACTTTTGAACAAGTACATAACCTGCAAAATTCGCACTTGCGATAAATGCAAATTCTGCATCAAAATCTGAAACTGTGAATACATGTAATAACCTTTATTTCAATGCAAATTGTATCCAGATGAATTATTTTATCAGAGATGGTTTGAAACTGAGTTATTTTCTACATTTAAATATTGAAAAAGTAACCAATTTTCAGTTACTGATACTGCACTTCATCTGCTGGAGCCCAATTTGGAAAGAGAATGTGCATAATAACGTACTTGCAATATAAATAGTGTATCAATGCTCAAACACAGTGGTATATCAGTGCATTCTGAAGTTACGCTCCAGCCCCACAGCAAACAGTGGGTGTCTGAAAGGGCTTTATAAGATAGATGTAGCGTTTGACAATGTAGGACTCAGCCATGGGACTTAATATCTTAGCACAGAGAAATGTGTGTGTTTTTCTGCTAGCTAAAGTTGGTATTGTACAAAATGCCAGACACTATAAAGTTGCACGTGTAGGGTGTTTTGAACTATGGTTGCACAACATCCAGTAATGGTCAGGCCTGAACCAGCTCGTTTACTAAGTTACCAACCTCACCAAGCAATTGCATGGTAGCTGCTACCAAATGCTTTTTGCACCTCACTTTGCTTTGCATTGTACACAACTCATTATTTTGTTTTCTCACTTTGAAATGAGTGAAGAGCATAATTCTGGTCCATCACGGGGTCCAACTACAACTCTCATGACACCAAGAGAGACAGGCAAACAATGTGACAATTCCACTTTCATAGAAACACAAAACAAAGGTGTAGGCTGGCTGAAGAGAGAGACAAATACAAACAGGAAGAACAATACAAGACAAACCTAAATCATGACATTTGAGAAAACTAAATACGCGATATTCTTATCAGATCAATAGCTAGCAAATGCCACATGGTCAACCATTTGCTAACACTATTCACACTATCCTAAATAATGACAAAATAGCAAAGACTGCTGTTCAGCTTTTAAGTCACGTGGAAAACAGTCAGCCCACACCCAGCAATACCATTACAAATGTTTGTTGAGAGCAAATATCATACATCTGTATGAGATCAGTTATTGAAAGACAGCTTGAGAATATGCAGCCAACTGAACCAACTGCAGAGTGTTCCTTTATCATCTTCAATATTGGCACTATCATACATAATTATCACCATACACAAGTAGGAAGCCTACCTATATGTCCCCAAGTATTAATGGGAAAAAAAAGAGAGAAACTGGAGTATCAAAAGGTCACCCACAAAAGCAAAAATCAGAAGAATTGCACCTTCACACAGACACCATACGACAGGCAGAACTAGAACAGGAAAAATGAAACCATATACAATATTCTCTATAACATATGATAACAATGCACAGACAAAGTAGGATATGTAGTGAGAATATAAGGTACTAACACAGCTTACAAAACCAGCAATTTGGTACAGAAACATCCACCAAAACACAATTAAGGTTCTACCAACTAAGCTATTAGAAATACAAGAGATGCAATGGCCAGTCGAACTGTTGACATATATACAAAGAACACACAATGTCATTTAAATACAAAGCCACCCATTGGACACTAGTGAGACTCTTACACAAATAAATTACTCATCAACAAGAAACATACATGGATATAATCAGAGGTAGTAACAGCAGACATCTCACTCTTCTGGAAAACTACCACGCATGAACATCAATAGCATAAAATCATTTCAAATACACTGAATATATTTCAGGGCAAATAAGTCTATGACTACAGAGACAAACCACTCAAGGACACTCCCCCTCCTGCAACAAAAAATTATGACTAAAACAAAAAACCAGTCCAAAGTTCCAAATTTTACTTTTTTATTCACTCAGTGGCTAGTTCTGGGCTGAGACCCATTTTTAAATCATCTTAACATAGTCAAAAATGGCACATCTTTGAAAGTGCCATTTTTGACTATGTTACGATGATCTGAAAATGGGCCTTGGCCCAAAACTGGTCATTGAGTGAGTAAAAAAGTAAAATTTGCAACTTTGGACTGGTTTTTCTTTCTACTGATTAACAGAAGTAGCTGCCCCACAGCTAATCCAGCATGCTTGAAGTTCATACAAAATTATGAGCTAAGGAGGCACAAATGCAACCAAACAAAGGTGCTGATTTCTTGTAGCAGGCAGCGAAACTACTAAGTATTCATTTATCTGTTTATACTATGCACTTCAACAACAGTTTTCTGTTTAATAATCTCTGAATTTTGCCATTTTCCAGTAGTTATTAAGAAAAATTTCCTCGATTCTATTAGTGAATGTTAGAGAATTCTATCAAAAACTTATTACTGTCCATATATAATCAGGAATTGGAGAGATACGAAGGGCAGGTACGACGTTTGTGAGGAGGGCAAATTTTCCGAGTTGTTGCTTGCTTACTTTTCCAACCTACTGCACAAATTTCCCATAGTATATTTTTTTTTAAAAAAATGCAAATAGCAAACCTATGAAATTAACAAAAATATATTGTGCTTTGTCTGCTGCAACTTTTACTGTGAATAAAACTTTTAACTGCCAAATATTTACATTAAAAAGCAATCTAGTTACCACAGAATACTCGCCAGGAACAAGTTATACCTCCTGGTCACAGAAACCCAAAGTCTCAGAAACCCACTTCTTACGTAATATTCATAGACTGGGAATTTCAAAATGTGAACTTTCCTGTTCTTGTCATAATTACTGATGTGTGCTACGAACACAACACTTGTTCACCACTCTAATTGGTAACAATCAGTTGCTAAAGATAGTGTAGACCCTAAAAGGCTACTATGATGCACAAAAGAACATAATGTCTTTGCTAACAATATAAGGCATCAACAAACATCCTATGTTACTGTCACCCACACAATGCACCTGCTTTACTTGCAATATGTGATGCCACTCCCTACTAATCAGACAGTTGTGTGAACTTGTCCTGTAACTTTCCTCCATTAGACAGATGGCTGTACACTGTGATTTCCTGTGGTCAAAAGACCACTGAGAAAGAGGTTTCAAATAATAATAATAATAGTAAAGAGAAAAAGGGATGGGCAAACTATGCAAGTCTTTAGATCTGCATTTAAACCACAAACTTCCACTACATAAAAACTGGTTGAAGCACATAGGTTCCAAAGATTAATCAAACTTTTTGTAGCAGTGTGGGTGGTACAATTTTCTTGCACCTGAACCAGTATACTGATATCGCAGAAACTTCAAAATGTACCAGTAGTGTCTCCAACACCTAATTACAGTACATTAGGCTGATGGGCCCAAAGAGTTTAGCAATTCTCAAACTGTGCTATACTTCACCGTCTACAGCAGTCTCAGGCCAAGACTGAATGATTCTAAATCTCAAAGCCTGGGGTCAACACAACAAGGAAGTGATAGTTCACATGCCAGGCAGTGGCAGTCATATGCTAGGAGAGCCCTCAAGTCAACGCTATCATTTAGCAATTAGTTTGTCTGTGTGAGACTCCTAATGCTTTCAAATATTGTTCAGAGTGTTGCAGATACTGACTCTCACAATCTTTTGCAGTATGGAAGGATGAACAGCCCATCCACATTTGTTGTCCACAGAGTAATCCATCATGGTGGCTACCTTAAGGGTACTAAAAGCTGCAAGATACAATGCTGGATAGGACACTGGGCTCCATCACCAGTTAATCTGCTCTAAAATGTACTTAAGGTCACTGCTAACAGAACTTCCAATTTCAAGCATATAGGTTATAAAAGAAGATTATGCTGAGTTGTTAATAAGTTGTTTTATTTTTAACTGGGGAATACAAAAATTCAAATACTGCCGCACCAAATGCAATGAACTCTGTGAAGATTAGATTCAGAAATAACATTGTGACTGTTATGCTGCTCAGTACACACTTTTAATTTGCCACATATCATGAACACAGTATATAATTCGCACAGAAACTTCCTGGCAAATTAAAAATATATGTCAGAGTGGGATACAAAAACATCGCTTGCATTTTGTTGCAGTGTGAAAGATTCCCAATGTAATCCACACAGAGTAAGATAATAAACTCACAGTGGGAAATCAGAAATGGAATAACAATATGAACAGGACAGACTGCTATTCACCACAGGGTGGAGGTGTAGAACAGCAGATAGTCACATTTAAAAGTAAACTACTGGATATCTTTTTCAGCTACTGGACCAAATCATTCATCATGTAAAGTCAGTCAGTCAGTCAGTCAGTCTCTCTCTCTCTCTCTCTCTCTCTCTCTCTCTCTCTCTCTCCCCCTCCCCCCCCCCCCCCATTTTCAGGCACTGTGGTTGCACTGGGTTGAACAGCAATCTCAGCTGGGGTTGGCAGTGGTGGGAGTGCAGAACAGGCATGGGGTAAGGAGGAGGAGGAGGAGGAGGAGGAGGAGGACTGGCTGAATGTGTCATGCAACAAGTTGTTCTTGACTTCAATGGCTTATCCCCTTTGTGAGCCGTGGGAAACATGTTTCCCACTAAATGAACTCGCTCCTAGCCCGTGGGATTCACAGTTCCCACCTCTTATGGTGCTGCCACCTAGTGCACAGTATAGGGTACTTCTTCCAATCGGAAGTTCCCGCCATTTTTGCTGTATCTTCACACAGAGGCATTGTATGGCTGAGTGTCGTTCTGTAGAGGAGCCTTTCAGTGCTGTTCGCACGAGATTTTGTTGATTTTCTTCAAAGCTATAGTATAATGTAAATACTTTTGATTTTTGCTATGGTGTCTTATTATTTGGTGTTCCCTGTTTGTTGTAAAATGTGTTTTACTTACATTACTTGTGGAGTTTACTTGTAGTATTTGATTTTGTTGGTGAGAAGTATCCTTCCCACCACCTATTTGGTAGCCCATTGTTTTATGCCTCTAGAACGAATATTTCTATATTTTGCCACATTTATTTGACATTTTTGACTTAGTGGGTTTCAGAAATAATGCACAGATCATTATGTTACTAAGGAATGTCAAGTTTACCAAACCAAACCAAGTGCTTGCTTCTGGTGAATCTGTCATAGTATTTTTTTACACTGTTCAGTTCTCTATTTCTTTGCATTGCTTTTCTTTCAGATGTCTCATTCCCTAGACCTCAGCAATCGTAAACATGTTGACGAAATTTAAAATATATTTTCATTACCTGATGAAAGTGATTCAGAAACTGAAGGAGATGAAGATGCTGCAGATGAACTGAATGTTCTAGATAACACAGTCACCAGTGATTCAAGGCATGTTTCTGTGGAACAAGACATTTATGGTGACGAACATGACAGTGAATCATTTGTGCTTCCGACTGTTGCCAGTAGTGATACGTTGGACAGTGAAAGTGAAGAAGAATGGAATGGCAACTGTTCTTTCTTTGACAATGTGAAGAACAACTTTGAAACACGAATGGAAGGAAAACCAAAATTTCTCTGTAGTGCCAATGATCAGGATTCACTTAGAAAAGTAAATTCCTTGAAGACGATGTTTTCACTCTCATTGTAAATGAAACAAACTTGTATGCAAAACAAAATCGTGGTAGTAGATGTCCATCAAAAACCTGGGTGGACACAACTACTCGAGAAATGAGAGCTTATATAGGATGTCTTATTCTAGTGGGAATTCACCAACTTCCTGCTCTCTCTAACTTCTGGAGTTCAGACCCTACACTAAAAGTAGAGACAATTGCTAATGTAATGACAAGTAAAAGATTTAAAAAGATTGTAGAGAATGTTCAGTGTAATAACAACGAAACTGCAAAGCCAAGAAATCATCCAGAATATGATAAAATGCATAAATTACGGTCACTGATTGAAAAGCTTTTGCAGAGTTGTAAAAATAATTATGAGCCCTAATCATTCATTTCAGTGGATGAATCGATGATTCCTTTCAAAGTACGGTCATCTATGAAACAGTATATGCCAATGAAGCCAGTGAAATGAGGTTACAAAGTATGGTGCTTGTCAGATTCACTAACTGGATATATAATGAACTTTGATATTTACACAGGCAACTGTAAGGCAGATAGTGACTTGACACTGGGTGAAGGGGCTGTAGTAAATCTAACAAAGGAAATACATAATAAAAATAATGTAGTTCCATTTCACAGATTCTTCACCACCGTGAAATTGATGTCAACACTTTTGAAGAAGGGTGTGTATGGATGTGGAACAGTAAATACCAACAGGAAAGATTTACCCAAATTTATGAAGGAAAAAGTAAAACTGGAATGAGGAGAATTCCAGTTTGAAATAAAAGGAGCCATTTCTGCAGTAAAATGGATGGATAACCGTCCAAGTCACTCTCCCGTCCTCAATTCATGACCCAAGAAAAACAGCCACAGTGAAGAGGAAAAACAAGGATGGTATTAGTACAGAGATTTCTTGTCCTGAGGTTGTGGCAGAATACAACAAAATAATGGGTGGTGTCGATAAGTTTGATCAGTTACGAAAAAGGTATACTATTGGCAGATGTTCTGTAAAATGGTGGCACAAAATATTTTATTTCCTGGTGGACATTGCTACAGTGAACAGTTTTATCCTGTGGAAAATAAGTAAAAGAGAAAGTGGACAGCATGATCAGCTCACATACAGGATCCATCCACCCAAACAATTGATCGCTGGCTTCTCATCCCGAAAATGGCGCGGACAAAAACCTGTCTTTATGGCAAAAAGGGATGAAGTACCTGAAGATGTTCATCATGTGGCTGTAGGGGAGCATCAACTCATTTTAGGAGAAACCTACAGGAGGTACTGTCACTGTAGTACCAAAGCTGCAGAAAAGCGCACTCATTGTGTTTGTACATATTGTCAAATACCACTTTGCATAGAACCATGTTTCGGAAAATTTCATGGCAAGTAATTGTGAACAATCATTGTAACAAAAGAAGTAAATTTATCAAATAAATATGACATATATTGAAAAAGTTGTTTTTATCATTTAACTCCAAGGAAGGGCAGTGGAAAGAATACTTCCCACCTTGTTGTGTGACCTCACTTTCACAGTTGGAGCAAATTTGATATTCTGTATGATAACTATATCTATCTGTTGACTACTATCTGCTCTCCATTCATTGAAAAAATTGCTCAATAATTTTGTCCATGAAAGGGTTATTCACAGCCGATGCAATCTGGATCTTTCTCAACAACACCAGCTTTTCTGAATCACACAAGTAACTCTCCACACAATTTATCCTTCACTCCTGTAACTCCCCTGGCCTTAACTTTTGCTACTCCGTGTCCCTCACCTCCTCCATCTCTTTCCCTGATCCCACTACTGCCTCATACAAGCCTAGTACCCTGCTGCCCACATGCATACTCCTTTCCATTTGACATTTTGTGTGTGTGTGTGTGTGTGTGTGTGTGTGTGTGTGTGTGTGTGTGTGTGTTTTCTTTGTCTGAAAGGTAAAACTAATATGTGAAAATCTACTTTTAAATATGCCTGCCCATTGCCTCCTCTATGTGGTGGGCACCAACCTATCAATCAATTCATATAATTCAATCACAGATGTTTCTTTTTGTGAAAAGTGTTCCTCACTTTTTTATTTTACCAAATACATCAGCACGCCCTTTTAAGCTCTTGGTTTGGCACATAAAAACGTCACACATTTAATAAGTGTTCTATGATTAATTTGTTCCATAAAATTATTTTCCTAAGCCTGTCATTCATCTCTGTATTAGCCCAGTCTTTGTAAGATAAATTACTAAAGACATAAGAGAAAATCAGAGGTCAGTAATAAAAGAATTTAACAACAAAATATAGGACAAATATAGAACGCCATATCATCATGTAAGTTTACCACAAAAATGATGTCCACAGTTTGTCTCCACTGCTACAGTAAGTTGTTCCAAACAAATACAGCAGCTGTGCTCAGGAAGTGGACGATCTGAAATTAAGAAATAGTTACTTAGTCTTATTTTAAGATTATTAATTGTTACACTAATTTATTTATTTACTCTTTTACTTGGGAAAAAACTTTACTGTGGCTTGATTAAATATGCAAGGGCACGATGTAATGGATGAAGAAGAGAGCTGGGACATAAGGACATCCTGTCTTGAACAGGAATAAATAAATCTATAGGTATAATACATGCATTTAAGGGAATGGGTTAGGTACTAAAAATTTTAAGCTTAAAAAAAATTTGTGTGCAGTTGTTATGCACTTGACATGTTCCACATCATAACAGTTACCATGAGATTGATCAGTGGAACATTAACTAACAGGTTTCAAGGTCTTGGGATCCAGTACAACTATAAATGAATGTAACAGAGAGAAATTCTGCCATAATAAAATGCCAAATTAGATACAAAGGTAGTACATCAACATGGCCAAGTGAGGCACCAGATCCTGGGAATATAGAGGCAACAAGTGCAAAGATACGACTGTGTGAATTAGACTTTTTTTCCTGATAGTGTTTAATGTCTTAATAACGAGAAGATCACCATAGACAAAGCTCTAGCTCAGTTAAACCACAAGAGGACACTATAGACATTCACCAATATCTGACAAATGATATTTCTGAATCAGAAGGTATAGGATATAATGTGAATCCAAGTTCTGCACTGTTACAGCATTGTCCACTTGCAAGTGAATGGTCAGAATTGTCGGGTGTAAGCCTGTTTCATTGTTATTCAACTTTGGGAAAACTCCATACACAAAATTTTAGTTGCTGACATGAATAGGAAGGGACAAAAATAAATAAATAAAAATATGAAATAATACATTTTTATATGGTTTCCACAGTTGATATTGCCTGGCGCACAGCACTGAAATCTTGTACTACTCAACATAACATGCTTTTGTCACCATTTCCATTGGTTTGCAAGACGACCTCTAAGCCGCCAATAAAGAGATCAATACATAGCTACATATTCATAGAGAAATGCAGTGTTCATTTGCAAGACTAGAGTCTCACAGTGGTAACATTGACTAAAATGTTCTGAGGTTTCCAGCTGCATCAAGTGGCTAATATGGCAAAAACTTTCAACCAAGCACTCCCTAGTCATTATGAAGTGGAACAATTGCTGACAGGCTGCTGGTATGCTTGTATACACTCTACTTCACAGTTGTGACACCACTAGTGCTCATGGCATCACCATATACAGGCACACATGGACTTCATGTTCTTGCGCTTGCTTCAACCTTGCAATCATTGGAGCCTAAGCTGTGCTGAGCCGCAAGAAGTCATCTCTATTAACATTGTTACCAGTGATTTTTATTTTGATTACTTCTTTAATTACACGATCCCAGAGGCTGTTAGTGCAAGTCATGACAGAGGTTTCATCAAATTTGATCCGGTGACCATTTTCCAGAGCATGCTCAGCAAAAGCGGATTTTTTGGAGCAGCATAGATGCGTGTCCTTCCTGCATCATTTGACAGAGTACACTGTTTCTGTGACATAAGATTGGTGACACTCACAAGGTATCTTGTAGACCCCATGTGTTCTGAGACCTGCTACATCTTTAATTGGTCTCAGTAATTGTCAAACACATGAAGGTCGATTTGATTTTGTATTTTCTGGACAACTGAGCTCCTTAAATGCTCTTTGCTGGAAGATGATGATGTCATAAATCTTCTCACAAAGGCATCTAGACTACATGCTGTTTACATTCTACTAAAGATCCACAAGGATTGGATTACTGACATGTGAGCTGGTGAAGTACTTGGCCAACCTCCACACACCACATGTGAGTCACTGTGAACATCATATTAAGAACTCAACTGACTTTATCAGTCAAATTACCACCTTCAACTTTGAAAGGGTGACATTATGGTCAGTTTTGATAGGGTTTACCTATTTATGACTGTCCCTATAAGACTTTTTAGACCTAGTATCCCACTTCTTTGAAAGTACCATATTTAGGCACATTCTGTCATGTTATTTTCCTTACAATGGACAGTATTACAATCAAGCCCATGAGCTCTACCTGTTGCAAAGCTCTTTATGGAGGATTTCAAAAATATTGACTTAGATACAGGCTCATTAAAACACAGTGGTTTCTTCCGATACGTTAATAAAACAGTCATAATTTGGCCCCATTGATGCAAAATACTTTAGGAGTTCTTGGAAAACCTCAACAGCATTAACAGTAACATCGAGTTCACTATGGAAGTACAAAAAGACGAAGCACTGGCCTTCCTCGACATCCTCTTCTCCCATGAATGAAATGGGTGCCTTGACCACAGCATCTACAGAAAACCTGCACATACTGATCTGATCTTTACTTGCACATGATCAGCCATCATCACCCAGCAAAGACACGTACTGTGCTACAAACATTGCTATATCATGTATGAATGATATCACATGCTGATAACCGGCCACAAGAGCTAGTCCATGTATGCAAGGTCTTCAGAATCAATGGCTGCAATGTTCACCAACTAAATGAAGTGATCTCAAACAAGAATCACAATATCAATGAGGAAAAAACAAACTTCCTTTTTGGCATCCTGTGGCTCCAGGTCAGGCAAGATAAGCTGCCTGCTCAAAAGACACAAAATTGAATTAGTCCTCATGCCTCTGAAAGAATCCAACAGTTACTGAGACCATTTAAAGATGCAGCATGTCCCAGAACACCTGGGATCTGTAAGATACCTACTGAATGTCACCAGTCTTACGTTGGGCCAAGTTTCCTGAAGTGCTCACCATCTGGTTTGACCTCAATGGTACATGCTGCTTTTTTAATGCTACGGATGCAGCAAGCATTATCCCCACTCTCCCCAGAATGAATAATTCATAAATCAACTGATACAGGAACTCCAGACTAGGGTTATTTTTGTGGGATCATATTCCCTTCCCAGAGAAAACAATGTGGTGATTTGGACATTCCACATCACAATGGACACTTAGAGCACAGTTAAGTAGCAGCTGATGGAACGTTATCCACAGAGAGGGAATCCCCCACCACTGTCAGCAGGTGGTCTACAATGGTCATCCAAAAGGTAATGGTCACAAGCTTAATCTCACAGTAGTGAAACAGGGCTATGATATGCAATGTTGGTGGAACTGTTAACCCGTATGGCAAGCCACTGTAATTCAAACAAGATACAGGCTCTGTAGAGTTGTGAAAGAGTGGAACAATCTTCATCACAAGAGTTGTTAGTGATGTACCAGATGGTATTGAATTTTAACAAGCACTTATGTTTAAGACAAGGGTGTGGAGTAGTGATGTTAGCTTGCCATCTGAGTTCTAGTAAATAACATGACATGACCACAGGCAGCTTGTGATTTCAATACTAGGGAATAGCATGTATAAAAATGTGTCAGAAATTTTATGCATTTCTTCTCAACTTCAGAACATTCCAAAAGTTCAAATGAAGATGGGTCCAAAAATCACTTGTTACAAAGGTATGAAAGTAATTCCCTGGAGTGACTTACTTCAAATCTGTAATTTTACATACTTGGTCATGACATTTGTTTTGTCTGATGGTCGTTTGCTGTGTTTAAGAGTAACTTCCAGCACAATGCATCAAACAATGTAGTCAGTGTCTGAAATGACAGATGCATCAGGTCAACTTTATGCTGACCATTACCCTGGGAGGCAGTTACCTTATACAAGAATGTTTGTACGACTCCACCAATGCTTGCTTTTTGTTATTGTTTTGTTTTAGGCCAGAAAACAACTAAGGTCACACACACCAATGTAAGAACCTTAGAATACTAAAACATAAAAAAGTGTTAAAAATTACTACACATTGAGCCCAATTGATGGATGGAAAAAGAGCTAAGAAAAAGGATTTCCTCTTGGAGAAACGTCCACAAAATACACCATAGAGACAACGAAACTCCTGAACTAAAGATTAAATGTCCTTTCTCATACTACTATGATTGATAAAAGGTAAAACGTGGTTGATACCCCACATGCATTCACTAAAACAGAAGATAACACAGATAGCGAACATATATTACAATGTACAGGGTTAAAAAAAATGGCAGTCAGGGAAAGGCGAACCAGCAAAGGTTGATGACAGTGAGTACAAAATGGTGGGGATCACCACTTAAATGGCGATGGCTGAAACGACAATTCTCAGTACGCAACCTAGCTAAAATGATCTGCTCGCGGTGAGAAGGCCGAAAGGAGACCAGCCACACTGCTGGGAGAGGTTTAATTACCTAGAGCTCGTTCTCATGAAGGGAAGAGCAGTGGTGATGCCAAAGTAACACCACCTGCTGACAGAGGACAACATGGAGATCATCAGAAGGAATGAAAGAACTAGCGGGCTGAGGCAGGGGCACTGCAGCCTGGGCACCAGTGCCAGCAGCCTCGCTTCCCATTAGACCGACGTGACCAGGAACCCACATGAACATCACAATGGCTCTCTCAAGAGTGAAGAAGTGGAAGCTTTCTTGGACCTGCTGCACTAAGAGAGAGACTGTGTACAGCACACAAAGGCTCTGAAAGACCCTGAGAGATTCGGAGCAGATGACAATTGAAAAGCCTATGTTGCTGGATGTACTGCATGGCCTGATACAGGGCAAAGAGCTCTGCTGTAAATACTGAGCAGTATTCTGGAAGCTGATACCAAAAATCGTCAGTGCCAATGATGAAGGCACACCCAACACCATGGTCAATCCGAGAGCAAGCAGTGTACACAAAGGTACTATTGCTAAGTTCCATGCGAAGGTCAAGACACTTACAGTGATAGATCAAATCTGAAGTAGTTTCCTTAGGACGCGAATGAAGTCCAAAGTGGGCCACCGCACGAAGCCAAGGCGGTAAATGGTTCACACCTATCTGGAAAGTGGCAGGTAGTGTGAAGTTAAGCTGCCAGAGCAATAGCCGAAAGCAAACTCCAAGGCGTAACAGAGAAGAGGGACGTGCCCCATACTGGTGGTCAAAGGAGTCAGCAAAGAAAGAGGCACAGGATGGGTGGCCAGACATGGCAGACAAAAGGCAGGCGTATCCACTGAGGACAACATCATGCTGGTATGACAGTGGTAGTTAGGCAGCTTCTACACAGAGACACTCAACTGTGCTAGTGCAAAAGGTGCCAGTGGTCAAGCGGATTCCGTGATGGTGGACTGTATTTAGATGCTACAAGATGGACGGGTATGGACGTGCATAAATGAAACACCCATAGTTGAATTTTGAACAGACAAGGGATCGGTACAAACTGGGGAGGGTGGTCCGATCTGCTTCCAGAGAAGTACTGTTAGGACACGTAGTACATCGAGGGACAGGGTCATCGGGTGGCCAAGTAAGATACGTGGGAGGACCAAGAAAATTTTCTATCAAGCATGAGCCCCAGGAATTTCGTAGTTTCAGCAAACAGAAAAAAAAACCATGGCCACAGTCAGGTATTTCCATAGAAAACCATTCATGACATGGGTTGACAAAGTGATGAGATGCTCGACTGCAGAACGACACACTCGAAATCCACAATGTGGAGTGGTTAGTACATTGCGAGACTCTATCCACCATACCAGCTGGTTATGAATCATACATTCCATCATCTTGTAAACATAACTGGTAAGAGAAATAGGGCAGTAGCTAGAAAGATGATGTTTATCCTTACCGGGCGTAGGTATAGATATCACAGTGGCTTCATGCCAGCATCTGGGAAACGTGCCATCTGCCCCGATGCAATTGGACATATGAAGGAGAAAGTGCTTGCCTGCAAGAGAAAGGTGCTGCAACATCCGAATGTGAACATCATACGGTCCTGGGACAGAAGTTTGGGATGAAGGGAAAGCATTATCTACCTCCCTCACAGTAAAGGTGGTATTGTAGCATTCATGAATCTGAGACGAGAAGGGTATCACCTGAGCCTCCTCCACTCATTCCAATGGAGGAAGGTAGGGTGATAGAGGGTGGAGCTTGAAATCTCTGTAAAAATAGCAGCCTAAGGTGTTGGAGGTAAGAATGAAGTCCACAATGACGTCATCTGCTATAGTAAGGCCAGAAATTGGGGAATGGACCTTGGTCCCAGAGAGCCGTCACAGGACGGCCCACATGATGGAAGAGGGAGTGGAACTGTTAAATGAACTAATAAATGAAATCCAGCTAGCTTTTTTTTGGCTAACCTCAAAAGTGGATGACACTGCGCACGCAACTATTTATAATGAATACAGTTTGCCATCATAGGATGACAGTTAAAAATGTGTAGAGCACGTCTCCCTGCGCAAACTGCGTTGCAGCATGCCTCAGTCCACCAAGAGACAGGGCCAAGCACGGTAAAGAGGAAGCGCGAGGAATGGAATGTTCTGCAGCAGCAAGGATAACATTTGTAAGGTATTCTACCTGGTCATCACAACTGGGGAAATGTTTGTCGAAGTTGACAGAGAGGAGTAAAGCCTCCAGTCAGCCTTAGAAAGCTGCCGATTGGGTTTACATATAGGTGAGATAGGAGTCAGCAAAGGGATAGCCGTTGGAAAATGGTTGCTCGAGTATGTGTAAGAGAGAATGGACCATTCAAGACAATGGGCAAGCTGGACAGTGCAGAACGAGAGATCCAAATGGGAACAGGTGTGTGTGGACATGGGTGCTCCAGTATTAGGGCAGATGAGGTTGAGTTGATTGAAAAGGTCAGCCAAGAGGGCACCCTTTCAGACAAGGTCTGGATGAGTCCCAAAGAAGATGAAGTGCATTAAAGTCACCGAACAGCAAAAAGGGGTGAGGGAGTTGACCAATAAGCTGGAGCAAGTCTTCCCTGGTGAAACTGACTGATGGAAAGATGTAGATGCTACAGAGAGGAAAGATGAAGCGAGGAAGGAAAATGTGAACTGCAGTAGCTTGCAGTCGGGTGTTCAGTGAAATAGTTTGACTTTGAGCATCATCCTGGATGAGTAGCATGACTCTCCCATGAGATGGAATGCAGTCCTCAGGGCAAAGGTCAAAGTGGACCAGAAAAAAATGCAAGAGGTCAAAGTGGTCATGAGGATGCAGTTTTGTTTACCAGAGGCAGGAAACAAGAGGACACTGTGATTCCAAAAGCAGCCGCAATTCCTCCTTGTTGGATCTAAGACCATGAATGTTCTGCTGGGGGAGACTCACGGTGGGGAAAGGGGAGGCGGGAAAAAAATGAAGGGTTGCCACCTTGGCGGCTGCCGAGTGAAAGTCTTCGAAGACTCACTGATACAGGGCGCAGAGGCTGAAAGATCCTGTTCCAAGAGATCGACAGAACCATCGACATCTCTATGGGTCGGCCTGTGGGCTCCAGAGCAGAAAAACGATTTGTGATGTGCATCAGCAAAACAGAGGTCAGTGGGATGAGTGTATCATACGACGACACCATCAAAGAGGATCTCAGAGTCAGCAAAGGAGAAGGACATTTGTCTTTGATTTCCTAGAGCCTTTGGGGCTGGTATATGTTTGTTGGCTGGAGGGACATAAGTAGTCTTTGGGGAAGTGTTCCTTTCGTTCTTTCCGGCCTGCCAGTTGTGAAGCGTGGGATTTCGCCACTGGGGGCAAAGACTAGGTGGCTTGTTCCACAGCTGGAAGAGAAGGAGACAGGGATGCTATTATGACACTGAGTGGTTTTATAACTGCAGAACTGTATTTGAGATCACAAGTCTGCATGGCCATGTCCTTCATGGAGCAAGGTGTAGCAAGAGCGGTACTGTAAGTGCCAGATGATAAAACACAGGGCTTTCGACTTGCCAACAACTGCAAATAACAGGATATGGTACTTTTTCCTTCACCCGGATCTCCTGGATGGCCTGCTCATTGAGATACATGGGGCACTCACGGGATGAGGCGGTATGGTCTCCATTACAATTGATCAGTTGGGAGCAGGCGGCAGGCAATTGCCCCCATGAGCATCCCCACCACAAGCAACACATTTGGCAGTGGTTTTACAGGACAGTCAAATGTGGTTGTAATGTTGACACTGGTAGCAATGCATTGGGTTTGGAATGTACAGTCAGACAGCGATTATTTCATAGCCTGTTTCGATCGTCGATGGAAGCACTACTCAATCAAAAAAATGGCTCTGAGCACTATGCGACTTAACTTCTGGGGTCATCAGTCGCCTAGAACTTAGAACTAATTAAACCTAACTAACCTAAGGACATCACACACATCCATGCCCGAGGCAGGATTCGAACCTGCGACCATAGCGGTCACGCGGTTCCAGACTGAAGCGCCTAGAAGCGCACGGCCACACCGGCCGGCACTACTCAATCAAATGTGAGAAAAAGAGTGCATGTAGGAACTAAGGTAGCATCAACTGCTTTTGTTACCCAATGGACTGCAGTGATGCTCTGATCAAAGAGGTAAGATTGGATTTCTCCCTCAGTCAGACCATCAAGCAGTCCAGTTTAAATAACACCACACAATGAGCCTTGACACAAAAAGGATAGCCATGAAGCAAAGACGTTGTAACCAGTTGTTGGACTTGAAAATCACTATTGGTCTCCAAAAGCATAGTCTCACTATGTAAATGAGACCAAGATTTCACAGTGCCAACAATGGCATCAGCACCTTTCTGAATAATAAATGGATTACCAGTAGCAAAGGACTGACCTTCGATATGTGATACCACAAGGAACCAAGGTGAGGCTGGGAGAGTCTTTGAATATTTAGCCTCATTCCATTTACATTTAGTAGACACTGACTGAGATGAAGATGAGTGGCTCATTGCAAAAAAATCCCCCATGACTGCCAGCATCTTAGATGGTATGCTGCTTCCAACTGGGGGACCCCCTTGGAGTGGGGCTCACTCACCTTAGGTGATTGTTAACACCTCAGATCATACCTTCCGAACTTCTGTCAGAGGGAACAATCGGCAATTTGGGAAGGTCATGGCTCAGGCAATCACCCATCCCTGAGCCTGGCCTGTACCAGGGGGTACATGTGAAGCCTACGTATCAGCCCGGCACTGGAAATTATGCATTACCCAGCCAGCTGTTATGTATCAAAAGCATGGACCATCCTTCAGGAGTGCACAGGGAGGAAGAACAAACAGAGTAAACTCAAATGCTAAAACGAAGGATGGTATGAGATGGAGAACGATGAATGAACAAAAAAACAGATGAGGGGCTGTTCTGATGTCAGGCTATGAAAACCTAGAACAAATTCCCAAAAATATCCCAGGCATGTTTCCCAAGGAAGGGGACAAAGGATAGCAGAAGGATAGACATGCAGTACAGAAAGTGAAGAGGCTCTGCAAAGGCCCTGTGGTAGCCAAGCAAAAACTCATGAAAGAGTGGTGAGCCCCTGGTGGGATCAATGCTTGTGAGAGACAGACTCATTTGAGGAGGTACTCCATCAACCAATAATTGTAGAATTGCGATACATGAAGGCATATGTGATTAATATCACATGATGATCTCGATCATCCTGCACGAAAATCTTCTGCAATTTTATCTTCAACAGGTGCAAGGATTAAATCGGGCTGACTTTTATCCAGGAATAACTTTCTGTCAAAGCCTGTTAGGGCTGTATGCCACGTTTCTGCAGTTCTTAGTACGTACCTTATTCACTGATGAGACTGATTTTTGCATGACACAAGATTCAGTTGCCACGACAATCAAATCAGACCTTACAAAAAACCTCATCAAGTGTGACAAGATAGACATCACCATACGTTCAGCCTCAACACATGGGGTGGAATCATTCACGATCATCTTTTGGCCCCTACTTCTTTCTATGTCATCTTACTGGACAAACATATCTGGTTTCTAAGGTAGTTGCTTCATTTACTTGATGATGTACCTCTAGACATATCTAACAAATGTGTTTTATGCATGATGGTGCTTCATCTCACTTTACATGGATAGTTCGCCAGTATCTTGATAACCACTTTCCGAACAGGTAGATTGTTCCCCCTACTGCCAGATGTAAATCCAAGGAATTTTTTCTTTTTGGAACATTTAAAATATGTAGTGTATCCAACTCCCATATCAAATTTTGATGTTCTGAACCAATATCTCAAATTGTGAAGAAATTACAACACAGCAAAACCAATACAGATATTGGCCCTAATTCAGAGAGAGAGAGAGAGAGAGAGAGAGAGAGAATATCATAGACTTCTGGGCAACAGACTCCTATGTCTGAGCATGATGGCCACCAGCAAGACAATACTGCACCACAGGTTGCTTATGCCTGAGAGTGCAGGGCCAAAACAAAGCGTGTCAGTGTGACAACAATAATAACAAGCCACGTTATGGACTGCAACCGCTCCAGATGCCACCGCTGCAACTCCATGTGCTAGTCTCGCCGACAGACAGCAGTGACATTCTACTAGGAGGCGCAGTTAGCACGAACTTTTTGCTTTCACTACTACATGTCGTCACAAAATTTTGTGAGCAATTCATCCTCCTGCTGGTACTTAAGCCATTGCCTGGCTCATATCCAGCAGTTGCTACCAGCCAAACTGGGATCATCACCTTCTGGAGCTAATGGAGGCACCAGCAACCTTTGTCCTGGCTGAACTTCGGTATCTCATCTCATTAATTTGTGTTTCGAGAAAGTTGTCTCACCATGTGGTAATTAAGACTTTTACTATCATATCATTTGTGATATCAGTTTTATGTATTGTGTAATGATTTTTGTGTTTACATTTCTGGTAACAGTTCTTGACAGGCAATTAAAATGCCAAAAAGTGAGAACTTAACTGATCAAACTTCGCTTAAAATCACACCTGTTCACTTCACTATCCCTGATGTTTACCGGCTGAATCACATTCCAACACACATAATGTAAAATTATTAGCACACAAATTTTTATCTTAAAATCCTGATAGATACAAGGAACAAAAACTTCAATAAGATGTCAGGAAAATTTGGTTGAGTGATCAGTTTTACAAAAAGATGGATGAGAAAATCATGCTGACTTCATACTATGCATCAACAGAAAGTATCTACCAATATTTTGACACAAAAAGATCCTTCACCAAATCTAATGACATTCACAAGGAATTATCCTGTCCATTCAGATACTGTAATTGACAGTAACATAGCCGAGCAGGTAAATTCCAACTGTTGCATGATACTACTTTATATGACAGAAAACAATTACACTCATCAAACCAACAAGCTTGTGAAGTCCTTCAATTTGTGCTATTAATGCAAATTTTCTGATTCATTTGGACAGCTTATAGATTGAAGTATTAGAAAGAATTTGAAACATTTGGTCACAATTCTCTCTCTCTCTCTCTCTCTCTCTCTCTCTCTCTCTCTCTCTCTCTCTCTCCCTCTCCCTCCCCCCCCATCCACCCCCCCCCCACACACACACGTATTACCACCTTTGTTTCAAAATATATTGACTACAGCAACAAACAGTCACTGCTAGCAAAGGAAACAGCATGGAAGAGTGGACACAGTATTTGCTATGCATAATGCTTACTCTGCTTCTACAGCTGCTTAATCGCTTCCCTGAATTCTTAAATGTCCTGTTACCCAGCACTATTGTATCTCCTTGCCTAGCCTCTCTATATGGAGAAAGGAATCCTGGATGATCTTTTACCTATTGGGTACATTTGAGCATAGCTTGCAGGACACTCAAGAAATTCAAGCAGACGAGGAATTTCACAGCGAGAAACGTCTTGTCTCTACTAGAGACCTCATGATTCCATATGACTTTGCACAGAAATACCACAAATCTATTTACTAGAAGGATCTTGAAAAGAGAGACTGGAAAAATAACAGATCAGTAAAGTGAAACTCTGCTGCTGGGGCCTATTCGGTAATATTACCAAACCATCCGCAAACAGAATGCCGGAAGAATGACTCTGTGAATGCTGGAATTTATATAATCTTGTCTTTGCAGTTCCTATGGGAGAAACTCCCAGATTCTTCATATAACACTGGTTCTTGAAACTCTGTACATAGTTTTTTGCAGGATAGTTGACTGGCATCTACCAGTTCAGATTTTTCAGCATTTCTGTAAGGATGTCCTGGGTCAAACAGAACTGCAACCAACCACACTGCCCCTCTCTGAATATGTTCAATATTCCCTTGTAATGTGGCAGAAAGAAACAATAAATTAAGAATACTACCAACACCATGTCAAACTGCAAACTATGGTACCACATGTTTGTCACTGTAAAGGTACATTACAGTGAATTATCTGTTTTATATATGAATTTCAATGCACAAAAGATCACACTGGAATATAAAAGGCCAATTTTCATTACATATTCAATATGTATTACTCATTAAACTTTGTAATCCAAATTGGAGTGTAAACAGATGCGGGTATAATAACTTCTAAATTGTTTAGGCAGAAGGACAGTAATTTAATTTCAAGCACTCAACATTATAATATCGAGAATATACACAGAATATTAAAATCTGTCCAACTCAAAAGTTACAAAACATTCACAATTCACTTGGCATGAGGGACAACCACAGCTGTGATGATACATTTCAAATGATGAAAACTGCAACATCTGCATCAAAATGATTTATTAATGACGACTAATTTAATGAGATGGTCACATCTTCAGGTACCAAACTGTTAACCTCAAGAAAATACAAAAATCATACTCAGAAGTACCTTAAATCAGGAACTGCCATATTAATATAGTGTTAATCAGCGACTGAGGTACACAGACAGTTTAACAAACAAATTGAGAAAGTCACTAGTAATGCATGAGTCCACATCTGGCTCTCATGCAGGCAGTTATTCGACTTGGTATTGACTGATAGCGTTGTTGGACCACCTCCTGAGGGATATCATGCCAAACTCTGTATAATTGCCACTTTCAATCATCAAAATCCTCAGCTGGTTGGATAATGTTCCAAACATTCCCAATTGGTTTGGCAAGCACGAAGAAAAGCAGTACAAAATCTCATGATGTGCAGGTGGCCATTATCTTGGTGAAATGTAAACCCAGGAAGGCTTGCCATGAAGTGCAACAAAATGGGTTGTAGAATATCACTCATGTACTGATCTGCAGTAAGGGTGCTGCAGATGACTACCAGAGGGGTCCCACTATGAAAAGAGATGGCACCGCAGACCATCAATCCTGTTTTTGGGCCATGTGTCAGGTGACAGTCAGGTCAAC
Source organism: Schistocerca serialis cubense (assembly GCF_023864345.2). Taxonomy (NCBI): domain Eukaryota; kingdom Metazoa; phylum Arthropoda; class Insecta; order Orthoptera; family Acrididae; genus Schistocerca; species Schistocerca serialis. The sequence continues at coordinate 254,788,020 of NC_064640.1, forward strand.
ATCCCACCACTGTCTGCGTGTCTCCAGACACACCTTCACTGGTCATTGAGGCTCATTTTGATCCGGGACTCATCACTGAAGCCAATTCTGTTACAGTCAATGAGATTGCAGTCCAAAGACATGTCTGGAGATGCCCCAGATAGCGGTGAGATACCAACCCCATTGTCACCCACCATACAGCGCAAGAACCAGGATTGATGGTTTGGGGTGCCACGTCTTTTCGTTAACAGGACTCCTTTGGTAGTCATCCACAGCTCCCTTACAGCACAATAGTATGTGGATTATATTCTACACTCTTGTTTTGTTGCCTTTCATGGCAAGCCACCCTGGGGTTACATTTCAGCACGATAATACCTGCCTGCACACAACATGAGTTTCTACTGCTTGTCTCTGTGCTTGTCAAACACTACCTTGGCCAGCATGGTCACCAGATCTCTCCCCAATTGAGAACAGGTGGAGCATTATGGGAAGGACCCTCCAACCATCTCAAGATTTTGCTGATCCAATGTGCCAGTTGAACAGAACGTGGTACGATACTCCTCAGGAGGGCATCCAACTATACTATCAATCAATGCCAAGCTTAATAACTGCTTGCATAAGAGCCAAATGTGAACCAGCATGTTACTGACTTGCTCAATTTGTGAAGCTCTTTATCTTGAATAAATCTTCCAATTTTTCTGAAACTGTAATCATTTGGTTGCCCTTACACACACATCACATCTGCCGATTTTCATCCCATTTGGATAAATTCTTTCATGGTGTGTCTCCCCCCCCCCCCTCCCCCCGCCAGAGTGTATGTTGACCAACTTATAAGTGTGCTAAAGGAAACTATGGGTTTTCCTAGCAAAGTTGTGAAGAACTCACTCTTACATATGAATTCTTGTGCACCTACACTTGGAGCTAAGTTAAAGATACATAAACTAAATGTGTCCGCGAGACAAATCGTTAACACATGTAGTGGACTGGGATACAGTATTGAAATGGTTTTGGCTAAATATCTGAATCAATATTACTTAAATCTTTATTACTTCATTTATTACTTAATAACATCAAGCACAGGGATCATCATATCACAATACTGAATGCAATCAGCATTCCACTTGGAACCCACATTGTGTCTCTTGAGATTAAGAATATGTATACTACTGTCCCCCCAAAGTTGAATTATTTAACTTGGATTGCCCTGAACCAACACACAAACGGCAGCCCAAGTGATGAAGTAGTTCTTGATGATAATTATTTTAGATTTGTTGACCCATGTTACCGACAGCAACTGAATCTTACTGTTTAGATTAGATTTACTTTCATTCCAATTGATCCGTAGTGAGGAGGTCATCCAGGATGTAGAACATGACAGAAAATAATCCCATATGACATTACGGAATGAAAGTAAGTATAGTAAGCCAGCTTTTTCATTTTTATATCCCCTATGTCTGACACAATTCGCACTGCAAACAGAGATTCGTTTAGACGGTTCAGCAGTTCTGTGGTGTGCTCCTCCCAGTTGAATTTATTATCAAGCTGTAATCCCAAGAATTTAACACTGTCCACTTCTATCTGCTTATCATCATATGTTAGGCATATACTTGCGGGACACCCCTTACAAGTTCTGAACTGCATGTAGTGTGTTTTTTCAAAGTTTAGCGGCAAGGAATTGGCTAGGAACCAGTGATTAATGTCCACAAACATTTTATTAGCCGATCTTTCTAAGACTACACTTGATTTGCTATTTATTGCAATGTTTGTATCATCGGCAAACAAAACGAACTTGGCATCTGGTAATGTTACTGATGAAAGGTCATTGATATACACAAGAAAAACTAAGGGCCCTAAAATGGAACCTTGTGGGACCCACATGTAATTAGTTCCCAGACGGATGATGCCTGATAGCTTAATACATGTATCTTTCCTAATAACACCCTTTGTTTCCTGCCAGAGATATAAGATTTGAACCATAAAATCACTTCTAGCGTATTGTCTGGCTAATATTTTTATGACTAATTTTGAACATCAGATTAAGACTTTGCTTCCTCATTTCGCCGATAAAATAATAATCTGGAATCACTACATGGCTGACGTGTTATTGCTCTACCAGGGTACTAAGGAAGGCTGTACATCTTCCGTAGATTCTCTAAATATGCAAGATTCTTGTAAGCAGGTCACCATGCACGATAATAGCCAAAGGAAAAATTTCTTGCCTTGATTTGCTTGTTATGTTAGAAGAGATATAAACTAGGTAATTGGTACTCCACATTGATTAACACCATCCCTACACTTGTAAGATGGCTGGACTCAGGTCATTACTCAACAGACTGCACATTGTACCACTTAGCCCTTAAGCCTTCAATAGGAAATTAAAAGTAATTCAACACATTGCCTATGCCAATATTTACAATGCAGGGTTTATTACCAATGTTAAAAGAGGAGTCATTAGAAAAAGAATGAGTAGGTCTGGTAGGGGGGCACTACGATCAACTCAGATCAACTGGGAGCTACATCATAGGAGATACTATCAGATCCCATATCTCAGTGCAATATCTGAAGGAGCTGGCAAGGTACTGCATGCAAAGAACGTTATACAGTTTTTTTTGTTGTATCTAAGGATCTTGGTGCCTCCATTAAAAACAGAGATTTTGGGACCCAATTCCTTTAATGGTATGGGTGTTTGTAGTATTTGTCATAACTACTTCCCAGAAAATATGTTGGTCAGACAGGGAGAAGTTCTAACTTTCGATTTAAAGGTCACCTTGACAAGATGAACTCAAAAACAGTGCTCAGTGCACACCTATGTACTGAGGGACACTCCATTATTAATGTTTCCAAAACTAAAAATTTTATACAAAGAAACTAAAGGCCTTTTATTTAACATTTTAGAAGAGGTAGAAATAATGAGTTCTGTTAAAACTATGCATAAGTGCACCCTCAATGGGCAGGTAGAACTATATCACTATTCCCTTCAGCAACTTTGACACACACAAGTGACGAGAGTGGGGAACACATACACATACAAAGTCTGTTCAAAAAATTCCAAAACATTCTTAATTTTGCAACAATGGTGTGTTGGAGTGAAATGCAGCTGGCATCCCTCCACATGCCTGTGTTTAATGTGTATCCGCTATATTGAGGAGCGCACTGTGTCACACAGTTCGTGAATTTCGAGATGGCAGAGTTAGATGAGCAATGTGTGTGCAATTAAATCTTGCAAGAAACTTGAGTAAACCTTTACAGAGACACGCCAAGTGATACAGGAGGCCTACAGTGATGACTGCTTAAGCCATATTCAGAGATACAAATAGTTAACATGGTTTAAAAAATGGCCTTGTTCAGGATACCCTTCGACGTCTGCCAACAATGTTCATGTCAGGAACATCAACGAAATTGAGTATGCCAGTCTAAGACTATCTACCCAAGGCAGGAGGAGGTAACATTTCAGTTGGATCATGTCATGAAATCCTGACACCGCATCTTGGAACGCATTTTAATATATGTGACATGTAAAACCGCGTAGTCATTTTTCATTTGTTTATTTCTTTCAAGTAGTCTTTGTACGTTACTGGCAGTACAGTTAGCCTTCTGCCGCCGAGCAGTGTGTCAGCAGTGCGCTAGTATCAGCATTACTGCATTTATTAGGCAGTCTAGTATTTTACTAACCATTTAAATTTTTGTGTCGAATTGTTTGTGCTCTCTGTAGATTAGTTCTGACGTTCTTTGCACAACAGTATTTAGCATGGATAGGGACTGCGACTGCTGTGTTCGGATGCGGGCTGAGTTGGCATCCCTTCGCTCCCAGCTTCAGGCAGTGTTGGTTTCGATCACACAGCTTGATGCGGTTGCCAACGGGCATCACTGTGGGGGTGCGGATGGGGGTTTGTTGGGGACGGACAGCTCGTCCCACGCATCCCCCAATCGGAATACAGCTGTGGCCCTCCTGGGATACTGCCCACATTGAGGCTGACCCCTCACCCATGGCAGAGCGGGAGGTCCTCTCGAGGTGTGGCAGGGGGCAAAAGACATTCTGGAGGGCTGAACGGAAGGCCTCTCCAGTTTCTCTGATGAACCGGTTTCAGGCTCTGTCTCCAGCTGATACTGATCTTCGGCTGGACATGGGCTGTTTGTCCTGTTCCAGAGGTTGCCCCTCAGTCTGCAAGATCCGGGCGGTCGCAGAGGGTGGGCTTACTGATAGTTGGGAGCTCCAACTTCAGGCGCAAGAGAGGGGAAGAAAACCAATGTGCACTCCATATGCATACCGGAGGGGAGGGGGGGTGTCATTCCAGATGTGGAAAGGGTCCTTCCGGATGCCATGAAGAGTACAGGGTGCACCCATCTGCAGGTGGTCACTCACGTTGGCACCAATGATGTGTGTCGCTATGGATCAGAGGAAATCCTCTCTGGCTTCCGGTGGCTACCTGATTTGGCGAAGACTGCCAATCTCACTCGCGGGATGAAAGCAGAGCTCACCATCTGCAGCATCGTTGACAGGACTGACTGTGGATCTTTGGTACAGAGCCGAGTGGAGGGTCTGAATCAGAGGCTGAGACGGTTCTGCGACCATGTGGGCTGCAGATTCCTTGACTTGCGACATAGGGTGGTGGGGTTTCGGGTTCCACTGGATAGGTCAGGAGTCCACTATACGCAGCAGGCAGCTACACGGGTAGCAGGGGTTGTGTGGCGTGGACTGGGCGGTTTTTTAGGTTAGATGGCCTCGGGCAAGTACAGAAAGGGCAACAGCCTCAAAGGGTGTGGGGCAAAGTCAGGACATGCGGGGACCAGGCAGCAATCAGTGTTGTAATTGTAAACTGTCGAAACTGCGTTTGTAAAGTACTGGAACTTCAAGCACTGATAGAAAGCACCGAAGCTGAAATCATTATAGGTACAGAAAGCTGGTTGAAGCAAGAGATAAATTCTGCTGAAATTTTTACAAAGGCACAGACGGTGTTTAGAAAGGATAGAGTGCATGCAACCAATGGAGGTGTGTGTGTCGCTGTTAGTAGTAGTTTATCCTGGACTGAAATAGAAATGGATAGTTCCTGTGAATTATTATGGGCGGAGGTTATACTCAACAACCGAGCTAGGTTAATAATTGGCTCCTTTTACTGACCTCCCGACTCAGCAGCATTAGTGGCAGAACAACTGAGAGAAAATCTAGAATACATTTCAAATAAATTTCCTCTGCATGTTATAGTCTTAGGTGGAGATTTCAATTTACCAGATATAGACTGGGACACTCAGATGTTTAGGATGGGTGGTAGGGATAGAGCATCGAGTGACATACTGAGTGCACTATCCGAAAATTACCTCGAGCAATTAAACAGAGAACCGACTTGTGGAGATAACATCTTGGACCTACTGATAACAAACAGACCCGAAGTTTTCGACTCTGTAAGTGCAGAACAGCGAATCAGTGATCATAAGGACACTGCAGCATCCCTGAATATGGAAGTAAATAGAAATATAAAAAAAGGGAGGAAGGTTTATCTGTTTAGGAAGAGTAATAGGAGGCAGATTTCAGACTACCTAACAGATCAAAACAAAAATTTCTGTTCCGACACTGACAATGTTGAGTGTTTATGGAAAAAGTTCGAGGCAATCATAAAACGCATTTTCGACAGGTACGTGCTGAGTAAAACTGTGAGGGATGGGAAAAACCCACCGTGGTTCAACAACAAAGTTAGGAAACTATTGCGAAAGCAAAGGGAGCTTCACTGCAAATTTAAACGCAGCCATAAACTCTCAGACAAACAGAAGCTAAACGATGTCAAAGTTAGCATAAGGAGGGCTATGCGTGAAGCGTTCAGTGAATTCGAAAGTAAAATTCTATGTACCGACTTGACAGAAAATCCTAGAAAGTTCTGATCTTACGTTAAATCAGTAAGTGGATCAAAACAGCATATCCACACACTCTGAGATGATAATGGCATTGAAACAGAGGATGACACGTGTAAAGGTGAAATACTAAACACCTTTTTCCAAAGCTGTTTCACAGAGGAAGACTGCACTGCAGATCCTTCTCTAAATCCTCACACGAACGAAAAAATGGCCTACATCGAAATAAGTGTCCGAGGAATAGAAAAGCAACTGAAATCACACAATAGAGCAAAGTACACTGGACCTGATGGGATACCAATTCGACTCTACACAGAGTACGCGAAACAACTTGTCCCCCTTCTAAAAGCCGTGTATGGCAAGTCTCTAGAGGAACAGAAGGTTCCATATGATTGGAAAAGAGCACAGGTGGTTCCAGTTTTCAAGAAGGGTCATGGAGCAGATGCGCAAAACTATAGGCCTATATCTCCGACATCGATATGTTGTAGAATTTTAGAACATGTTTTTTGCTCGTGTATCATGTCCTTTCTGGAAACCCAGAATCTACTATGTAGGAATCAACATGGATTCCGGAAACAGCGATCGTGTGAGACGCAACTCGCTTTATTTGTTCATAAGATACAAAAAAGTATTACATACAGGCTCCCAGGTAGATGCCATTTTCTTCAACTTCTGGAAGGCATTTGATACAGTTCCACACTGTCGCCATTAAAGTAACCTCTCGCATGCCACAGGGGAGTGTTATGGGACCACTGCTTTTCACACTATACATAAATGACCTAGTAGATAGTGTCAGAAGTTCCATGTGGCTTTTCGCAGATGATGCTGCAGTATACAGAGAAGTTGCAGCATTAGAAAATTGCAGCGAAATGCAGGAAGATCTGCTGCGGATATGCACTTGGTGCAGGGAGTGGCAACTGACCTTTAACATAGAGAAATGTAACGTATTGCGAATACATAGAAAGAAGGATCCTTTATTGTATGATTATATGATAGCGGAACAAACACTGGTAGCAGTTACTTCTGTATAATACCTGGGAGTATGTGTACGGAACAATTTGAAGTGGAATAATCATATAAAATGAATTGTTGGTAAGGCAGGTGCCTAGAGATGGGGGATGCACTCTTGAACTAATTCATAGAGTTGAATCTTTCAAAGGAGTGAACAATCAGTGATTCAGAAAAAAAGAACGGTAGCTCCAAACGTTTCCGACGGCAGAGAGAGAGAGAGAGAGAGAGAGACGGAGCATATCAGCGGCGCCTCTACTGGTCACAGCACAGTGCACGCCACACAACACAGCCAGCGCCGGCCTCTGCCCTGCTTCTACCTTGGCTGCCTGCATTGTGCAGTGCCCCATTGGATTTTGTGTTTCACATAAGCCGTGCCGTCTCTGTGCGTCGTCTGCCGCGCGCAGTGTCTGGCGCAGCTTGACTTCGCATCGCACTCTGTCGGCGATAGTTTCAGTCGCACGTCCTGCCCTCTGGGCAGTTGATGCGAGCAACAGGACAGAGAGCCACCTAGCGGATAACATAGGAACTACTTGCAACAACCCGCTCGCAAGAGAACAGACGATTTGTCTCGGAGCGGGTGAGTTCACCGCTCCCCCCACCCTCGGAACTCGCCCGCTCAACGCTCACCCCACCGTCTCGACTCTAGCCAGAGCGTTGAGCAAAGCGACTCAGGTGTCACTCTGGTCTCTGCGGTCTCGGCTCACGCAGTAATACAGCTCGCGGCTCGACCTGCTCGACTCAGCGGCTCTGCATCGGTGTTCGTCTCTACTGGATATTGTTCTTCGTAGTAATACCGCTACGTATATTACATTATTATGTTATGTATACATCATTTGTTTTTATTTTATTTTTATTTGTTTAAACTGATTAGATTAGGTTCCTGACGACTCCTCTTACTATAGGATTTTTATGATGGACACTCGAATTTACGCTTTAATTACGAGCGAACCAATAAACGTATCGCAAAATGTGATACACCAATATTTTCCTTGTTTTATTCTGCGTAAGGCTATATGCAGCACTTTCGTTGTACAGTCAAATTTATAGTTTTTTTTCTTATTCTGGTACGGATTTTGCGATTTTAGGCGTCTTCAGAAGGAAACGTTCACTTTAAAAATATATGGCTTGCGATGTATTTGTATGAGGTTAATGAAATTTTAATACATTGTAGCCAAATATATTGTTAATGTAAATCTGAAGTTACAACATTTTCCGATCACCCAAAAAACCACGATAGTGCAAAATAAATCAATAATCAAAAACTTTGTCATATCGTGGAAATTTCAATAAACAATACAAAATTCTTACTCATTATCTGTGTTACTTCAAAATAGGATCAAATAAGATCAAAATACAGGTATAGTAGTGGAATAAACCAAGTTTAAAGGGCAATGTGCCTTCCATTTATTTTCTATCGTAAATGAGTGGTGAGTCATGAAAAAGAGCTAATTCATTTCAGGGAGTGAACAGTTCTGATCCGATCTCTGAAAAGAACAGTTTTGCCCATCTCTACAGGTGCCAGGTTGAGATTCATTGGGAGAGTCCTTAGAAAATGTAGCCCGTCTACAAAGGAGGTGGCTTACAAAACACTCGTTCGACCTATACTTGAGTATTGCTCATCAGTGTGGGATCCATACCAGGCCAGGTTGACAGAGGAGATAGAGAAGATCCAAAGAAGAGAGGCGCGTTTCATCACAGGGTTATTTGGTAAGCATGATAGCGTTACGGCGATGTTTAGCAAACTCAACAAGTGGTAGACTCTGCAAGAGAGGTGCTCTGGATTGCGGTGTAGCTTGCTGTCCAGGTTTTGAGAGGATGCGTTTCTGGATGAGGTATCGAATATCTTGCTTCCCCCTACTTATACCTCCCGAGGAGATCACAAATGTAAAATTAGAGAGATTCGAGGGCGCACAGAGGCTTTCCGGCAGTTGTCCTTCCCGCGAACCATACGCGACTGGAACAGGAAATGGAGGTAATGACAGTAGCACGTAAAGTGCCCTCCGTTACACACCGTTGGGTGGCTTGTGGAGTATAAATGTAGATGTAGATCATGCTGCCGCCAAGTTTGTCCCATGGCTCATGAGTCAAGACCAGAAAGACTTTTGCCTTGCAATCTGTGAAGAACTTTTGAATTTCACAAATGAAAACAAGATGTTCCTTAAGAGAATCTTAACTGGTGATGAGATGTGGGTCTACGGTTATGATGTAAAGAGCACAATCCGATCTTCACAATGGGCCGGGAAAGGTTCTCCAAGACCAAATAGCTCACCAGGTCAAGTCGAATGTCAAAGCTATGCTGATAGTTTTATTTGATTTTGAAGGATTAGTTCATCATGAATTCATGCCGCAGGGACAAACTGTTCATCAATGTTACTGTCGGGATACGTTGCAACACATGCGAGAAAATGTGAGAAGAAAACGGCCTGAAATGTGGTGGACAATTCGTGGCCCTTGCATCATGGTAGCACACCCACACATTCATCCCCGTTGGTATGTGATTATTGCACAAAATAAAGAAATCACTGTGCTGCTTCATCCTCTGTACTCTCCACACCTGGCCTTGGTACGTGATTTTTGCACAAAATAATGAAATCACTGTGCTGATTCATCCTCTGTACTCTCCACACCTGGCCCCTGCAGGCTTTTTTTTGATTTCCAATGTTGCAAACCACATCGAAAGGACGAAGATTTGCAACAATAGATGAGATAAAATAAAAACGCGCGATCCAGCAAGAGACATACCAAGGCTGCTTCCGGGAGTGGAGATGGCATTTGGAGTGGTGTATTAGTTGTGGAGGAGAGTATTTCAGAGGAGACCAAGCACAATAAGTAAAGAGTAAGTGTAGAAAAATTTTGTGGATGAAGTTCTGGAATTTTTTGAACAGACCTCATGATAAGTAAGTTACCCTTTTTCTGTGCTTTCCGAGGCATAGTTCCCATTCTCTTCCTGTGTCTTAACATTTTGCATGTTATTGTGATACAGTATTACATTACTGTAGTATCTTCTTGTTAACTGTAAAGTTGGCAACACCTGCTAGCAGAGCATTTGTTGTGTACAGAGGTTTCTGTATCTTCCAAGGCTTACATGCATTCATACATTTGGCTCAGTTTGGCATTTTGCTGCTGCTTTTCATGTTTGTTTGTGGCCTCTGGCCCACTATATCAGTTTCCCCGGGTTCTGCACATGCACTGCTGCGCATTCTTCATAGCAGGGGTCTCCTTATTCAGTCTATGTTGTGCTAGTGGTGCTGGCGCCTGTACCTGAGAGCACATGCCACATATGTCTCGTAAGGTTGGGGGTCCTTTTCAGTGTTTTATGATGACAATTCCTATTCAAAATTTTTTCTATACGGGTATGTCTTTCTTTAGTTCCAGTCGCTATTTTATTTATGATGGTTTTTCTATAGGGTTATGTCTTTCTTTAGTTCCAGTGGCTATTTTATTTATGATGGTTTTTCTATTAGGGTTATGTCTTTCTTTAGTTCCACTGGCTATTTTATTCATGATGGTTACATACTTTATGACTCCAGTTTTGTGCAAGAAGATAGGGGACTTATATTATTTAACCTTGTGGAGATTTTAAGGACATATGTCTTAAACAGGGACACCCCACTTGCTTGTCTACATTATATTAATTTGGTAGTTCCTGTTTTGGGATAGTTCTACTAATGATTTTTGTATCTTCTTTAGGTTAACAATTGGGGACCTGAAGATGTGACCATCATCTCATGAAACTAGTTCTGATTAATAAATCATTCTGATGCAGCTGTTGCAGTTTTCATCATCTGAAATATAAAGGTTTCTTTTAATACATTGTTAACTCAACCGAAGTCACATTGTTATGAAAATAAATGTCTCTATATAATCAACATTGTTACTGTATGTTGAAATCTATGTCAAGGCTAAGTTTAATCTATCACCAAATTATTCAGATGTGTAAATTATTAATTGTAAATTATAAAATGTAGAGAATCACAAATGTACATTTACAACTTTAATTACTGTCAATTTCTAAAGGCAGGATATTTATAGCCATGAAGTGGCAGTGCTGGAACAGTATTTGTGACAAACTCTGATTGTCTTTGTTGTATTTTAATAAATGAAAGTTTATGGTGTGGATAACATTCTCCAGTAATTGGTGTGCTACAAATTGTCCTCATACTATGTGAAACCAATGTCAGGAAAGTTAAAATGCAGAAGTTATCATCTCACTGAGATGTACCAGCAACACTAGAAGCTGAAGATCTACAAGATGAGTATTGAAATTATGCTCATGACTACAGTTGGCAGATTTCACCCTGACAGTGCAATTTCGTATGGATCCCACATGAATACACAATATTCTAAGATACGTCAAACAAGTGTTTTGTAGGCCATTTCCTTTGTACACTAATGGCATTTCCCCAGAGATCTATCAGAGAACCAATATCTGCCACTTGCTTTACCTACAACTGAGCCTATGTGACCACTCATTCCCTTCCAATAAACTGTTAAACCCTGATATTTGTACGAGTTGACTGATTCACACTGTGACACATTGATATTATAGTCTTAGGATACCATTTTCTCTATATTTTGTTAAGTGCTCAATTTTACACTTCCAAACATTTAAAGCATTAAATTGGTAATCTTTGTATCCCTCTGAAGTATCTTCAAGATTTGACACATTTATGCACCTTTTTCTGATAGTACTTTATTACAGATAAGGGTATTGTCTGCGAAAAGTTTGAGGATAGACATAATATTGCCAGCCAGATCATTAACACACAACACTACACTGAGCAGCCAGAATATTATGACCACCTACCTAATAGCCGGAATGTCCACCTTTGGTGCAGATAACAGCAGCGACATGTCACCATAATCATAGTTACCGATGTTGTGGAGTTAACATTTGTACACGCATAGTTTGATGGCTGCGGAGGCCCATCGCTAGGAGTGCTCAAGGCATCGAGTGTTCAGACACACTTGTACTCTGCCCAGCATTAAAGCCTGATGTTAGTTCCACCAAAATTCATTGCCTGTCCTGTTTTACCAGTCTGCCTACAACGTCAGACATCTGCAATGAGGTGCGGTCACCCAACTCAATAACGTCTGGACGTGATTTCACCACATGTTGAAGACACTCGTCAAAGTACTCATTAAACACCCAAGTTGTGCAGTTTCCCAAATGCTCATGCCATGCCTCCAGGCCATCACAATCTGCCCCAGTCAAACTCTCATACATCGAGCACCATTCCCATTCTACACATGGACAGCACACTCACTGGTACTACATGCACTGTGCGTATGTCTGGTCATTTCTCACCAGGTGACATTGCTATCACCTGGACTGTTCATATTGATAGCAGGTTGGTGATCATAATGTTCTGGATGATCAGTGTACCTGCAACACACTTCTCTGAGCCACTTTTGGAGTTACCACTACATCTGTCAATCAGTAAAACCAAGATCATATGCTGGGACCTCAACACCAATAATTCCTCAATCAAGGTGCTAACTCTGTTTGATACCCCATACGACCAGACTTTTTTTTTTAACAACCACTGGAATGATACTAAGTCAATTTCTTTTTGGAAGTTAAGAAATACTGCATTTACCTGATTGTCTTGATCCATAACTTTCAGGATATCTTGCACGATACAGGTATCGCGTGACTGGTGTCTTTGTGGTCGGTATGGAAGAGGTCATTCTGTTCAAGATATGAAGTTTCAGTTCAAAATATGTTCTAAGTTCTACAACCGACAGGTATTGATGACACTGGATGGTAGTTTTGTGGATCTCTTCTGCCACTTTATCGCACTATCTCGTATACAGGTTTTATCTGTGCTTTAACTCAGCTGAAAATTCTCTAAAATCTGCAGCTCTGGGGCCTTGTGAAATTTTTATTATTACAGCTGTTTCTCAGTGTCACCGACACTATTATCTATATCACTCACCTTTGCAGTGATGCAAGGATTAAACTATGGAAGTACTCCTGTACTTGTAAAGGAACATTTGAAATGGGAGTTACACATTTCTGATTTTGCTTTTCTACCCTAAATGTCGGCTCCTGTGTTATCTCTGTCTATCAGTGCACAAAGTTTCATGTCACTGACAGACTTTACATATGACCAGAATTTATTTGGGCTATGTGAGACCTTTTAAGATTCTGGTATGTAATGCTTTATGCAACAGTCACTACTTCTTCTAAAGTTTTTTTTACACAGCCTGTATACCATGGAGGGTCCCTTCCACCATGAACACTGCTACGAAGTACATATCTATCCAACCATTGGTCAACTATTCTTATAAACTTCAGTGACAGGTCCTCTACAAGCACCTGCCTAGAGCTTAATGTTTAAAGTTCCACCTTGACATATGACACCACCATCTCTTTATCTAGTATACAGCATGTTTGTAGTTTTCAGAGAAGACATTTAGTATTGTTTTTCAGGGTTTCTTGTCACACCCACTACTGATAAAACTAACTATCCCAATTGAATGTTGTACAACTAATGTCTCCTCCAGTGATGACATTATGATTGGCCAACAGAACACATTAGTGAGCTGAGGTTCTATTTAAAGTTCTTGACAGAATATGGAGCTGAGCCTTCTGAGTGATAGAAGGGCCCAATTATTATTCTATGTCTACCATTGATTCTGAGTCGCACACAAAAACAAAAGACCTCACATGCAGAATGGAAATTTATCTCTGAACATCTGAATCCTTGTCTACAGTGACACCTCCCAAATTTTCCATTAGCCTATCCTTTAGATATACACGCAGATTTAGGACAAAAATCTCACTATCACCAATTCTGAATTCTAGTCAGTTTTCTGTACCTAGTATTATGTTAGCTTGTCATCAATTCTGAATTCTAGTCAGCTTTATATACCTATTATGATGTTAGTATGCTGCTTTTTAGGATTGCTTTGAACACTGGCACATGTTTTGGCAAATGATCATTACACTCTGATCAAAAGTACTTGGCGATTGAAAGATTGCAATGGCAGTGCTGTGGTGGGGAGTAGAGGGGGGCAGTGTTGCTAGCCTGTAGCCAGCCACACTTCACAAGGCACCATCCAAAACAAGCAACACAGTGAGCATGAAGAACTATGGCTGGATAGCATCTGACCCCTACCACTCAACTTGCTGAACCATCAATCAAAAAGCAATTTCAATTGAGTATATGATTTTAATAGTCATCTGCAGGGAGTACTTCTTTAAGTCTTTCACGAATACTTCATGGTCTCGTACAGCTATAATCATCTTGAATGTATGGAGAATTGCCTAATCTAAAAAGTCCTTTTGTGAACTCTGTACACAGTAAGCTAACTGAGGAGCAGTATCTGATGCACAGTGCACCACTGACCCATTTATGTTCTCAACTGTAAGATAAGTCGAGAGAGTTGTAGAGTAACTTGTCAAGAAACCCCCAAAGCCAGTTTTTCAAGCCTTCTATTTGACTCAGAACCAGGTCACCATGACCAGTTCCAGTGAAAATGCTGTAGATCATGAACTTTGCTGTAATTCCATGAGCAAGGCTAGAATTCTCCACAGCAGGTGCATGTTGTTGGAATAATCAAAGTATGACCTCGGAGCTCAGACAGCAGCAATTAACTGGTTCTAACATACACCACTATCTGCAGATGATTGTTATAGCAACCATTGAGGGAACAGGGTACAGACTCTTTGGCATATTGAGAGAGAACCCCAACCATATAAACTGATTGCACAAAGTGAGCCTTCCCATCTCTTGGTGTCATTTCTCTGTGGAATACCATTATTCACTGTATGTTTGAACTGATTAGGATTAACAAATCATTATCCTTTTGAACTTTCTTCCCCCTGACACTGGACATAGCAGGCTTACCAACAGATGAAGTATGCAGACTGGCTCAGTTACAGTTTCAGTGGATGACATAACCTCAAACTTGTTGGTAACAGTTATCAGTATAGTAACCTTTTTCCACTGGTTCCTGCTTCCTTTCTGTATAGGGTGCCTAAACATAAAACTGACACCTCACTGACAGTCGAGTCCACAAATAGAAATAGCACGCTTATTTGATGGAGAGGAGACAGTATCTACGGGAGAGTATGATACCTAGGTACTTTTGGTATCTCTGGAACATTATTTTGGTAGTTCACCCAACATACCAACTCACAGCTGCCTCCAATTGCTTGACAGCAGTTGGTATGACTCCCAGCTGCTTACAAACAGAAAGAAACTCTTCTTAACTTCAGGATCTATTATGTTATTAGTGCTTGAAGATTCCCTATAAGGACTGAGCTACAATCTCCAAGAAAGTGGTTTACATAACAACAAGCGAAAAACCTGGGATAAAATTTACTGGCTCCCTAAAGCTAACTTAAAATACTGTTTTGTTGAGGTTTAACAACTCTAGTACCTAATTTAAAAATATTAGTAATTTACAACAATGCAGACGGGCACTGATATATATCGATGGGGACAGGTGAAAATTTGTGTCCCGACCGGGACTCGAACCCGAGATCTCCTACTTACATGGCAGATGCTCTATCCATCTGAGCCACTAAGGGCACATAGGATAGTGCAACTGCAGGGACTATCTAGAGCACACCTTCCACGAGCCCTACATTCTCACCTTATATGTCCACACACCACATTCGTAGTGTCCCTACCCAACACACTCATTACTCGTGGAAGACATTCTTACCAAGTCCCGTAAGAGTTCTGGTGATATGTGTGCATCCGCACAGAAGGAGGTCATGGCCGATATTGCAAGAACTATATACTTATATGGATATGGTGTCTGTTCTTTCGGACATGTCCGAAAGAACAGACACCATTGATGACCTGCAGCCATCTAGAACGAAATTAGAATTACATATTAATACCTTCAGCTGCTGATGGGTGTTTATATATATCAACGGGGACAGGTGAAAATGTGTGCCCCAACTGGGACTCGAGCCCAGGATTTCCTGCTTACATGGCAGATGCTCTATCCATCTGAGTCACCGAGGGCACAGAGGATAGTGCAACTGCAGGGACTATCTCGCACGCGCCTCCCGCGAGACATGTCCGAAAGAACAGACACCATATTCATATAAATATAATACACAATGATGCTGAATGAGGAAACTAAATGGAACATGATATGACAGTTATAATATGTGCGAAAGACAATATTAAGTTACAGTAGCCAACTTAACAAATTGAAATACTTAAGTACCTAACCTGCAATTAAGAGTACTGATTTTCCAAAATATGACATTCCTTCCAAAATTTTTGAAATTCATAACTGTAGCTCACAACCACTAATTTACTACAAAATATGTTACACACAACACAATGGGTAGGCTTCCATATTTTATTTAACGTAAATTTTTCCATCATTTTCAGATGCTTGTGAGCGCTGTAAATCACTACCTCTTTCAAATTTCTTGTGTAAGTCTGTCAAGAAGCAAAAACTCAACAAAACAAAATTCAAGACAAAAAGTTAGCTTCTGGGCATCAGTAAATTTTATTCCAGATGTTTCCCTTAAAGCACAAACCACTTTCTTGGACATTGTAGCTTCAGTTCTGGAAGGGAGCTTTAAATCCTTCTAGCTTAACAGACACTGAAATTCAAATAGAATCAGTGTGGTTAATTTACGATTATTTCTTTACTGTATATATGCATATATATAACAGCAGACCTCCACTTAAATTTACTGCTGTTCTTATCATAAAATAACCCACATAGAATTTAAATGTGGTATACTGCAATGTGTTTACAACGTGCACTGATTGGGCCTCTTCCCAATGCAGAAAACCACAGTACAGAAGATTACACACTTCACAGAGATGGGTCATTGCCATTCTGTCCGATCTCTGTGACCAAGAGGAGGATCAGTTTGGAAATAAGTGTGGCTCCACCCACTACAGCTTATTGCCACTGTTTTCAGGCATCGTATGAAGATGGTTTTCAACACTTACTTAATAATCACACAGGAACAGCACATTGCACTGATTAGATGATTCTTTAACTGCTGTCCTGCTTGCTTGTTTTTCTGGATCCCAACATGACCTGTTACCCAGCAAACTTATGTAACCACCTGCAGTTTTAACTGATTTAAGGAGCCATGAATCATCTGAATATTTTTTTCTGTTGAGTAAATCTGATTGGTTGGAGGGACTGGGGGAAGATGTTTAGTGCCTTCAAAAATGAAATCCATGGGTATTCTCATTTGCAGATCAGATGAATAGGATAAGAGTAGTTAAAATTCTCTGTTTCCGCCATTCCCCAAACTTCCAAATGGTCAACTCCAATGGATGGTGGTGGTTGTATTGTTTTACGAGGAACAGAAAGAAGCAAAACTGTCTACAAGTAACAAGCACTGCATTGTATTATATTTCTTGCTATGGCATTTGGGGTTGCCTTGTGTAAATTAGCAGTAACTTATGCTGACAAAATTACTCAATAATTTTTAATTTGTAAATAAATGAAAGCAGCCTATGTTATCTTCATTAACTAAAGCTGTCCAAACCTTAGCGAATTCTGCATCTATCTTTTGGGGTCATGATTGTGCAGGCAACCCCTCTAACTTAGCTGTTGCAGTTAGTCACCATAGAGAACATACATTTATAATGTTAAGCGTTTTCATTTCTGTTAGTTACTGGTCAAAATGAAATTGCACTGCTTAGGTTAATTACTTCAGCACCATTTTAATTGCTCCACAGTGTATATGACTATGACTTTGGTAAACTACAGAGTGATAACTTGGATAACTCAGATATTGTGAGCAACCAGATAGATGTCACTCTGACTTACATCACACAGCCAATGTGTGTATTCTGCCTGCGATGATTCCAACAGAATATTACATGGCAAGCAATGGTTGTTGCACATGGTGAACCAAATGTGAGTACAAACAATTTCTGTAGAGAGTTTAGAATCAATTCAGAGTGTTTGTTATGGAATCAACGTGAGACTCTGTGATATCAGAAACACATAAACAATAAGAGATCACGACAGTAAAATGTTTTGCAGGCATATTTAACTTTCTCGATCAATCACTAGCTGAATCCAGGGAGAGGATGGGTTTGGGGGGGGGGGGGGGGGGGGATGATGAGGAGGAGATGGAAGCACTCATGATGGCATTAGATGACAACAAAGCAACAGAACATATGGTTATGAGCAACTGACAACTGAGTTCAGTTATCCAACTGAGATACATCACAATATTTCACAGCACACAAAGCAGACAACAAAATCAGTTAAATGGCATGCAGCATAATAACAGGAAGTAAGTTTATATAGTGAATGTGTGAACAGTGTTATTAAAAGGGCAATAAAATGGAGTAAGATAGCAGAGAAATTTTGTAAAGAGAAAGAACAGGGAATACGTGAAAGTAATTATGAAATCCTTGTATTGTCAAATGCAGGAAAACAGCAATTCACAATGCCTTTACAAAAGTTGATAAGGCAAGGAACTCAATTACAAGAAACAATGTTAAAGGCATGTGTCACGGAGAGGTAGACAAGGGACAACAAAGTCAAGGAATCAATATGTGAAGATGGGTGTCAATGTATAATGAAATATGTTAGATACAGAAGCAAAAGCAGCACACTAGAACACCAAAAGAAGTTCTAGAAACACATGAGAAAAATATAGAAAAGGCAGGAATGACCAGCTCAAGTGCCCAAAAAGAGAGGGGTAATGCAATAAACACTCAAAAGGTCAGAGGAGGAGCAAAGCAAAAGCAGAAGTGCTTAACTCTGTTTTCAAATGTTCATTTACAAAGGAAAATCCAATAGTATCACCCCGGTTTAATTCTTTTAACACTGAAATGATGAACAAAATAGACGTTAGTGTAAGTGGTATTGAGAAGCAGCTGAAATCATTATAACAGAACAAAGCCCCCAGACCTGATGGAATTCATACCAGATTCTTTACCCAATTTGCAGATGAGTTAGCCCCTCTATTAAGTATAATCCATTGGAGCTCCCTCAAGCAGAAAACCGTGCCCAGTTGTTGGAAGAAAGCACAGGTCACACATGTCTACAAGAAAGGTAGTAGAAGTGGTCCATAAAACTACTGTCCAATATCCTTTATATTCATTTGTTGCAGAAACTTAGAAATAATTCTGAGCAGAAACATAATGAGGTATCTCAAACAGAATGACCTCCTCCATGCCAACCAGCATGCATTTCGGAAACATAGGTCATGTGAAATCCAACTTGCACTTTTCTCACAGGACATACTGAAGGCTGTGAATCAAGCCAGTCAAGTAGATGCAGTATTTCTCAATTTCTGAAAAGCATTTGACTCAGTGTCACACACCTATGTTACTTATCAAAATAACTATCATATGGGGTGTCAGACAAAATGTGAGACTGAATTGAGGATTTCTTGGTGTGGAGGACACAGCATGTTATCTTGGATGGAGAGTTACCAACAGATGTAGAAGTAACTTCAGGTATATCCCAGGGAAGTGTGTAGTCTCCCTTGCTGTTCATGTCATATATTTATGATCTAGTGGGCAATATTAACAGTAACCTCAGGCTTTTTGCAGATGATGCAGTACCTGGTTAGGATTTCAAAGTGGTAAAATGACTGGCAACTTGTTTTAAATGTTCAAAAACATACAACTGTGCACTTCACAAAACGAAAAAAACATTATATCCTATGAATATATAATACTAGTGGGTAAATCTGTAAACTCATACAAATACTTCAGTTTAGCATTTAGTACAGACATGAAAGTGGAATGATCGCATAGGTTCAGTCGTGAATAAAGCAGGTATCCGACTCCGGTTCACTGGTAGAATATTAGGGATATGCATCAGTTTACAAAGGAGATCGCTTGCAGATCACTTGTGCAACCCATCCTTGAATATTGCTAAAATGAGGACTAGCAAGGGATATTGAACATACATAGAGAAGGGCAGCACAAATGGTCACAGGTTTGTTTGACCCATGGAAAAGGGTCACTGAGATGTTGAAAGAACTGAACTGTCACTCTAGTGGGGAGAGGGAGGGGGGAGGGGGAGGGGAGAGAGAGGGGAGGGGGGAGAGGGGGAGGGAGGGGAGGGAGAGGGGAGGGAGGGAGGGAGGGAGGGAGAGGGGAGGGAGTCTAGTGACAAAGTTTCAAGAACTGGTTTTAAATGATGACTCTAGGAACATACTACAACCTACATATCGCTACCATAAGGATCATGGCAATAAGGCTATATTAATTACATCATGCACAGAGGCATTTAAACACTTCCCGGACACCATGTGTGAACAGAATGGGAAAAAGTCCTAATAACTAGCACAGTGGGACATATCCTCTGTCATGTATTTCACAATGTTTTACAGAGTATAGATGTAGATGTAAGTGAGGAGGAGCAAACTAAAATATTGAAAGAGATAATAGAGTTCAGAATAGAAACAGAAGAAACAAAATCAATGGAATGTTCTGAAACAAGACACAATCATTAACAGGCAGTCATCTAAGCAAAGAGTAAAAGAGACACAACAAATTTACATTTCTGAAAGCTAAAAACTGATAAGACAAATGAATTAATTTGTTGAACAGGTATCTGCATTGATAAATTATATTACAATAATGTGCATGTGGAGAGGGCTGGGAGCAGGGTTGTACTGATACCTATCTGAAAGGGTTATAATGGAGATAAATAGTAGGAATTTTGCATAACTTTGTGACTGATGTTTCTGTGAATTGAATGTTAAGGGGAAGGTATCATTCACTTGAGCTGTTTCTCAGGCTCCACATGCTTGTTGTGTCTCCTGTTCTGCAGGCACAAGCAGCAGAGCCTTGCCAGGCAACATGGACTGCACAGGGTGGAAGGTCCAGTTGAGGGAGTTGAGAGGGTAGGGGAGGAGGAGGAGGAGGAGGAGGAGGAGGAGGAGAGCCCAATACACAGTGACTTTTGCATGAACCATTCTGCCACTATAAAAATATTGCTATGCACATAAAGAAAAGCTACATGTACTGCTGTTGAAAAATTTAAGGCAACCATCAGTAATAATTATGGACAATGCCTCCTACCATTTAACAATTCTTGTTAAGGTACCTACAGTAGCCTCAAAAAACAAGGCATTATCAACTGGCTACAACAAAAAAATATACTTGTACCAGATGATGGCATGGCTCAGAATAAGCCACCTTTGCCTCTACATGTTGTTGAAGAACTGGCAAAAAAATACGGCCATAGGGTCCTCAGACAGACACCCTATCAACAGAATTCAGTTGTGTTTATAACTGATAATGAGAGTGCAGGTCATTTAACTAGTACAGCTACATGTGCGGTCAGTACAGAAACATGGCCCCACATTTACAGACTGAGCCACAATATTAGAAAATTGCTGCTGTTATTAGTGTATACTCAGAGGAAGATTTTTTACTATTGAGTTTGCTAAGGCACCTCGATGCGTAACTAATAGTCAATGAAGACCAAGAAGGTCGAATGGGGAAAAATGTCCATGTAGTTCCAAATTTTTGTGCAGTGGTAGTGGGGAGTGTCATGATCAACATACTAAAAAATGCTAAGCAGTAGATGGTGAGCACGGGGTGGGATGGGTGCTGGGGTGTTTAAAGGTAACTTTTCATGTTTTTCTTGAACATATCAAAAGCTGTGGCTCCTAGTGAAAATGTTTCCCAATACAAAATTAAACTGCATTAAATTTCCTACAAAAAAGGTCCTCCCCATTTTTCCCTTATGACTAATAGTTTCCATGTTGCATGGTATACAAAAACCACAGTTTATTAAAAATAGTCTTCTAATGGTAAAAAAAACTGATGTGAGTTGGTAAGTGAAGTGGGTTAAGAACAAATATTAAATGTGTTTTCCACATGTAAGCGTAAGAGAACCATATTAAGGGATTGTGTTCTGAGGGTGTAACAGGGTGGAAAGGCTGGGGTGGAAGTTAGAAGCAGGAGTGAAGATCGGTTGCCCGATTGTGGCCATGCACTGTCATCCTTCACAGGTCTGCAGACTGAACAGCCCACTTCATCACAAAAAGCAACTACAGGGTGTTTCACTAGGTTATACCGAGCCTCCCGCAGCTCTCCTCATGAATTACTGGCGATACAGTGTGCAGATATTTCCAGGGGTGTTCATTTTCCACAAAATGCGTTAACATTACATGAAATACAGATACGAATTACTAACAATACTAATGCAAGAAACACATAAGGACAGACTCTACATAAATCTCTGCACACTGTTCTACGCTGCTAGAGGGTAAATTGATTGTCAGTCATCCTGTATGATTATATAGTGGAGTTATTTTCAGTTTATTTAACAAGTACTTATGTGCAGTTCTTAATTGAGCATTTTTGTAAAATATGTTGCTACAAACAATGACACAGAAGTGCTTAATTTGTAAGTGTGATGTTGTCAGTGGCCTATGTGGTGTTGATGGGAAATGGATTGGGTTGGTACATATAGCATCTTGCTGCTGTCCATCACTGACAGCATGTTGTAAGACCGTGTAACTGTGTTGTAGTCACTTGGTGGTGAATTAATGAATGACCAGAAAGTTATGATACTTCTTTTATCATTAATTGCACTACTTGTAGATGGCATAAATCTCTTCAGTTCAGGAACTGTTGGCACCTGTAAAGTGGGCTGCACTGAGTGGAGCCACTTACCACACCTCCACAACATCTTTGCAAGAAGGGTGTCAATTTGTCTGATGGAATAGGACTGATCATGCTCAAATCTAGACCAATAATCTACTGTACTGCATAGCTCCAACCTTGAGAAGAGGCTGTCCGTAATCATACAGCAAATATAGAGGGGGGATCCTCCTCTGGCAGTGTACATTTCCCCTCTAGTAGTGTACAACACTGTGCCACTGTGCACAGTTTTATGCACATTATGTCCTTTCCATTGTCTTTCATTAGTTTTACTAGTAATTATATACCATTGATATTAACACACTTTGTAGAAAATAAACACCCTTGGGCATATCTGCACACTGTGTCACTGGTGATTCATGAGGTGAGCTGCAGAAGGCTCAGTATAACTTTGTGGAACATCCTGTAGTTGCTTTTTGTGAAGTAGTGGACAGTTCGCAAACCTAAAAAGGATGACAGTGCATGGCTACAATCCAGCAACCTACCTTCTCTCATGCTTCTAGCCTTTAACCCCACCTTTCCACCCTGTTACACCCCCAGAACACTGTCCCTTAACACGGTTCTCCTACACATTAATATTTGTTCTTAACCCACTTCATTTAACAACACACATCCATTTTTTGCCATTATAAACTATTTTTAATAGTCTGTAACTTTTCTGTCCAATCCTATGTGGAAACTATTAGTTGTAGAGAGAAAATGAAGGGGACCTTTTTTGTAGGAAATTTAATGCAGTTTAAGTTTTTATTCAGAAAATAATTTTTGCAAGACAATGCAGTTTTCAAGATATCGAAGAGAAATATAAAAAGTGACCTTTAAATGCCCCATATCACACACACACACACACACACACACACACACACACACACACACACACACACACACACACACATTCTCTCTCTCTCTCTCTCTCCCTACTGGTCCAGATATTTAGGATGTTTTTTTTATCACACTCCCCCCTATCACTGTACAAAAATTTGCTGTACTTTTTCCTTCACTGACTGACCTATAATATAATGCTGCAACTTTTATTTTTGCTACATTTGCTGAAGCAATGTTGCAGGAGGTTACGACTGGAGGTGGAAAATCGTATCGATCCACTGAGACACTATTCAAGTAAAAATGAGCAGGGTGAACATGGGCTTTGTATGAGGACTGTGAAACTGTTACACTATAATCCGAAATTAGCAATGACTGTTTCTATAAATTAAATCAGAACAACAAAGTGCTAAGTAGGAAGCGTTCCAGTGCAGCACATTTTTCATTTTCAGAGTTCTACAATGCAATGTACCTTATGTGCCAACAGAAGTTGTTATACCACAGTGTTTCTCTTCTACTGGACAATTTTAGCAAGAATCTGCCTTCCTTCAAACATGCGAGGCTGTGTTGACAGTTCCAACAACTGAAAATCTTTTACTAGTTTTCTTTTTGCAATTATTCCTTTCAGCTGAGCATACAAAATTAGAAGCTTAAAGCAACACATTTCAAAGCAAAGTTACATGGATGACAAGAGCTCAGAAAGCATATTTGTGTCATTAAATGTGGGATGAGAAGACCAGACACGCACTACGCTCTGAGCTGTTAAAATGTAAGACTACTAAGCACCCAAAAAGCATGTATTTTTAGCATATGGAGGAAACACCAAAAGTTTAGCACACTATTGAAATGATTACTGGGAACTCTTGTGAAAATTAACAGCACATTTTGCTGTATATGCTCGTCAATAACTTTTAATTTATATAGCCTAAAAAAAAAAATGAGAGTAGTAAAATGTGTTTGTGTAGCTGACCAAAGTTGCATAAAAATTACCAAATCATTCATTAGAACTCTAAATTCTGAAGGCAGTCTAACTGAGCTGCCACTTGACCATGGTGAACGTAGGCTAGGCATGTTACGAATGTTGGTTTGTTGAATGTGTGAGCTTACTTTTCTCCATTTTCTGAAATTCAACAGAGACTTCCTAGGAGATCATCTAGAGAAAAACAATGTACTGAATAAATACAACATTTGGGTCGATTCCTTGATGAAAATCTAGTTAAGTAGTACAATGTGTGACTACAAGTACCTCATCAGCTAACTAATTTTTATTGCTTGTAATGGTATGAGAGAGTTTTTAACAGCACAATTTTAATTCTATGCACCTGAAATAGTGACTGAAAAACTTACCTACTACGTCTTCGATAGCATCTTCTTGCTGGCTTTGCTCTTCCTCACCAGAATCACTGGTCTGCAATCTCTCCCAGATATATGCTATCCTGTAGTAGAAACATTGATAAAACAATAGCCACATAGTTACTAGACAGTATTAGCAAATAACTTGTTATAAATCACACTCTTTTAACAATGACTCTTGAAAGATTTGAAAATACTTGCTCAGCCAGAACTGGCGATGAATTTGAAGATCAGCATGACATGCAATCTGCCATAAGTCTTTCCACATTATACACGGTACTGTAGCTTATGAAAAAATTGCAAAAATATCGAGGAGTATCAGTATGTAAGTCATATGCATTAAATAATTGATTGGTCTGTGAGTAAGAAGGTGAATATTTTAGCTAAGTTTTTAAAACAGCATTGTACTCATGGAATTGTTTAACTGAGGTGAGAGGTTGTGGAGCCAGTGAGCAGAGGCAAGTGATAAGTGACAAGATGTGAGATTCAAGTATAGTGAGTGGTTGCTTTTACTCATTCTATTGTTTGCATTCCATCGAGAGTGCCCATTATCATTTTTGTATCTTAAATTGACAGCTCAGACAATCTCGTCGGCCATCACATTCACCAAAACAGAGAAACACTGAGAACACGTGCTTTTCATGCAATATCACTGTGGACTCTAAAAAACAAGAGAACATGAAAAGGCATAAGGGGCACAAGGAGCTGAACTCACAATCAGATGAAAATAGCAGCATCAGATGAAAATAGCAGCACAATACACACAACAGTTCATAGTCTGTTTGTAATCCAGGCAGCATGTACACAAAACACTGTAACTCACAACACATGAAGAAGACAGTTGTCAAAATACTGTGCAGAAACAGAAACAAAAACTCAGCTGGCCACCCAGAAGTACACCATTAATCAAGCACACAAATAAAACCTTAGAGACCATGAGGATAGCTATGCTTTACATGATACACCTGAAAGTTGCTATTCACCTTTGAAATAATGGCACATTTTTCCACTAAGTTTGGATTTCAGATAGGTTGTTCTATTCTGACAAATATTTACACATTCACCAAACATAAAATACAACCAAGTGATGTGGCACAGTCGTTACAGCACAGGAGTCACATAAGAGAGTATCAGAATTCAAATCTCCACATGAGCATCCACCTTCAGATTTTTTGAGGTTTCCTTAAATCACTTATAGCAAATGCAGAGACAATTCATATCAAAATTTCATTCTTCATTGTGGAATACAAAGGTATATAAACCAAAACTTTACCTCTATGGTGATGGCAACACTGGAAAGTCAATGCTGAGAAAGTTGTAAGTCACCAACAAAATGTACATATGTCATATTCTTTGGAATATGGACTTTGTTGTTAAAAGAAGAACATTCACAAACTGATATTGCTTCAACAATTTGATTGACATGGTGGCAAAACTCATATACTTTCAAACATATTGTTGCAGGGCAGCCCGTGACAGTGAATGTAAAAAACTGTACTGGTTTAAATGTCTGTCTTTTTGGGCCTTATATATTCATTTATAATGAATTTGTTATTAGTGATGAAGGTTTAATATACAGTTACAAACTGTACATGCTAAATCTCATATTATTTACTGGAAGAACTGTTTTACACATACGCCACGATTCTTATCCATGGTTTTCTAGATGTCTTTTTTTTTCTAACACAAATGAAATGAAAGTAAGAAAGAGTATGAGAATTAACTTAAGCGTTCAATGCCACTTCATCTCTGAACCAAAATCTCATGTTTCAATCTAACCCAGGCCTCTGACTACACTTCAAACAGTATGTCACTACATCTGAGATTTTGTATTCATGTTCTTTGGCTTCACCAACTCTCAAATAAACTGGTACCTTCCTACCTAACCTTGGAGCTACAATACAGATCATCAGAACCTACATTTAAAAAGAAACACGTACTCAAAAAGATATTTTGTCACTGTTCTGGTCTCTTTCTTATTGTGCACATACGATACCACACACAACAACATCATCATGATACAAGGCGAAGCTGACATCTGGTATCAGTTAACGGGGTTGACCAGTATTTGTAGTACATCGCTTGACTAGTTTCAGTAGTATTTTATAGAAAGTATATATACATAAAAATATATGTTCAATAAATAATTGACTTCCAGAGGTAGGAAGGCATGTTCTGAACCTTGAAAATGAAGTTTACTTATCTTTAGGATTAAAATAGACACACAACAGCATTCAAAAGTGGAGTAAACTAACAGATGGATAAAGTGGTATTGCATTTTAAGCTTGTAAAGTACAGACTGAAGAGTTAAATAAATAACTAAGATTGTGCACATTTTAAAATAATTTTTTCTGTAGGAATTAACTGTCAACATTACAGACACAGAAATCAAGACTGTCACACATCAAGCACATCCCTGTTCACTGCTACCCTGCTCTACAAAGTTGGAGGCTGTTCTATAGTTTACACTTTATTAAAAACAGTAGGAATAACTAAGAGTTCAAACCACATGTCTCTTAGTATTTGGTTAAACAATTGGGAATATTTATAAGCCTCCATGGTACTTATATTCTCCATCAAAATCAACAGTATCAACTTATTTTATTCCAATTGGAAAATAGCTGTGATATTTACAAATACACCATTATAAGAGAGGATATCATTACCACACCCAACCCAAAAAACTTTAACTTATGGTGCAGTGCAATTCAGAGTTGAAAACATAGTACTGCTACATATTTAAGTTAAATGGGTAACAAATATGGTTAATAATAGATTAAAGTTACTTTTTCCTTAGTAACTCATCTTATATCAATCACAAGCTCTTTAAAAGAAGTAAATAACCATATACATACATCATGGGTAAATGACCAACATGTGGATGTAACCACCTCTCATGAAAAGCTGTAATACAACTAACAGATTCCACACAATAATGCAGGACATGAATGTAATATATGTAACATGAAATTAACCAACAATAATTCTGGTAACTGAATTTGTATAAAATGTTGAACTGACAGGAGTATAAGTAAACTCAACTTTGAACCTTAAATATTACTTCAGTAGAAGTTATAATTAATATCAGTGTTTTACACTGTGCTAAATGCAAACAGCAGCATATTAAAAAATAAACATAGCTAACTCAGGCAAAGAAGATAGCATACTAGACATTGTGGAGGGAGAAAAAGAAGGGGAAAAAAACTGGCAGCCAGGTTTCTAACGTAACATGTTGACACAAGAATTATTAGGCCTACAGGTTTCTGAAACAACAAAAAGTATTTGTGGTAAAGTTTAAAAGAGAAAAAGGACAAATGGAGGGAGAGAAATGTGAAAGAAAATGAAAACTACTCATTTAATAACACCAAACTCAAGTTTTTGAAGACCTATCCTTATTTAAATAAACATCAGATGACCACACAGTACTACCAATATGCTTGTGATGTTCCCAAATTATTAGTGCTCAAGCAATAATAATACGAATCATCTGGGAAAAAATGGTATGACACACAAACATAAAGGGATTTTAATTCTTTTACAAACTTCTAGGCATTATGAAGATCAGTAAATGTATCAATTTGAAGTAAGATACCCTGGTCCGGAAACAATCAAGTCGAAAGTTATAAGTGAAAATTGTTTTGATACCTATGGCAGTCTAATAGATGTACCAGTACTGATGTTGCTAAGACTGTATGCAGGGTAGTCAACTTTCAGATGTAATACTATAGACAAAACAAGAAAAAAGTCTAGTAAACATGGGCTCTACAATGTATAACTTAAGAGCTATGGACAATACTTCAGCTTCACTACTGTGAAAATTGATAAAGTTACCATTCTAAATCATCTCTGAAAGTCTGTGTCATCCTCACAGATATTTGTATATTTCTTTCTTTCATATGACCAGTTAAAAATTGAAATAGTGAAAGTTTAGATGTTGTAGATTACATTTTGAGTTCTCTTATGACACATACATTAGACAGATTAAGGATGTTGCAATAAAACAGGTATAATAACTCAAATCTTTTCAAATAATGTTTATTCACAGTAGCTCAACACAAACACTTTATCACACTGAAAAATGGAATGTCATTCTGGGAACCTACTGTGATGTACACACACAGTGACCTGACATTTATGAAACAAGAACTGGTCTTAGTAATATCTACTGATCACTGCAACAACTTCAACGATCTGTTATCCTCAGATTTGTAATAAGGGGAAACCTACTTACATATAATCACAACTGAAACCTCTGATACTCCTTAGGAAACCACCAACCAAATTTTCGCTTTTCGACATAACTTAGGCATCAGGCTATGTTACATATCAGTATTACACTACAATTACGATTCCGTATTCATATTCGATGGCTTCGCCAACTCACGATCAAATTTACACCTTTCATCCTAACTTGTGACTAATGCTACGTTACAGATTAGTCTGTCACCATAACCCATATTCCAAAAACTAATACTGGTGCAAATGAATTTTGACAGTATTGTATTCTTTTATTGTTTGCATGCATATGATAACACGTGCTACTACAACAACATCATCCTCACGTCACAGGACGAAGCAGATGCCCAGTATCGGTTAGTTTAGTTAAATCAGATTTTTCCTCTCAAAGAAATCAGCCCTCTAGCTTGAAAAACTTTCTTCCAATTCCAAGTCTTTCAAATACACGGCTACCTGCATGGAGATGGAGAGAGAGAGAGAGAGAGAGAGAGAGAGAGAGAGAGAGAGAGAGAGAGAGAGAGAGAGTTCTTTTCCTATGGTTGGTGAAATTACATGAACAACTGATTCTATGCTCTCTCCTCCCCCCCCCCCCCCCCCTGTTGGCCGTCGACAATGTGTACTAATTTGAAAAATATGTAAAAATCTGCCAACCGGTTGCATAGATTTTCTATATAGGTACCTTGACCAGGTTTTGTCACATCTAAGGGTGACTTCATCAGAAGGTAAGGTAATTACATGAAGAACATATCGTCAAAGACTCCTCACACCACACCAGTGTTACTTATGTTTGACTTTTTGAAGAACATTAGGTCATATTTTAATGTATGACTTGAGCAACTCAGGTCTTAAATCACTGTACATCTTTGTCGATATGTTCTTCATGTAATTACCTTACCTTCTGATGAAGTCCCCTTAGAGGTGACGAAACCTGGTCAAGGTATATAGAAAATCTATGCAACCGGTTGGCAGATTTTTTACATATTTTTCAAATTTGTGTATACGGTTGCTGCAAACGTCAGCCATGTTCAACTGCGTACTAACATGAAGACAAGAAGCTGTACCTGTTCTGAACTTCGCATACAGATAACACTGATGCTGTTGCACTGCACTACAATATTTGTGGGCTATTCTACAGTCAAAATTTTGAACAGTCATGGTAAAATGTTTGCTATAGTCAAGTTTCACTTCGTTGCGTAAGGGTGTGTGTGTGTGTGTGTGTGTGTGTGTGTGTGTGTCACAGACTGGAAAGATTTTGAGCGTGAGTATATGAACGGCGTACATGTTACGATCTGAAACCAGCCCAATGACTATCACATGATTTTGACGCACAGAAATTCTGTATAAATTATTCTACAATACAACTGCATTACGAAACATTCTTCACATACGAAAAACGTCTTAAGAGTGGCAATGTAATACAAACGTGTCTTCAGCTAACGAAAATTGTATTTCACGTTACAAAGGCATTAGTAGACGTACAGTAAACAATTCATCGTGAATAATAGTAGACAACAGCAAACCACTTCACTCACCACTTGGAAACTGTCGTTATTAAGTGGAAAAACAGAACTAATAACGGTACGGCAACAATCATCAACGCCAACAACACTTCATTTCCCAGTCCTACAATCCACACGTCGTTCATAAACTCACTCACACCAGAAAACGGCATGGTTATATCAGCCACCCTATTGCACATAAATCCATTTACCACATATGTAAGCACTCGGTATGCGCAAACAAACAATCTACCACTACCCGCACTTCCCACATGTCACCCTCCTAGCCGTGTTTACGATTAACAAGTTAACAACTGACAGGTGTGTCCAAAGACAATCAGTGTGCAGTGAATTCAGAGAGTAGGAAAAGCCCACAGTGGCTCCCCGTGGAGACGGCTGGCGAAACGTCATGAGGAATACTGCAAGCGAGAACACTATGCGTACATTGTTAATGAAAGCAAATTGCCAAAATTAATGCGTTGAAATAAATAAAATTTAGTTGTTTATTAGCTACTCTTCTCTCTGGTCGTTTTGTACAACTATGAGCCAAATAAGAAACCAGTGCGCTATTTCTGAATTTAAAAATGCTCCATATAAAACTGCAGATGTCGTTTACCATCGAATTCGGAAAGACAAGACAAGTATAGCACAAAAGCCTCTCACGCTGTATAAAAACTGATCCTGTTAATGTGAATGATGCAGGGATTTGCCGAAATCGTTTCCGTCCCGAAGAATATGAACGGGACTTAGAAAAACTGAGCTTTTGGGGTTTCCTTTGAAAAGATAACTAAACTGTGACTTTTTGCCACCACAATAAATGCCAAATTAGTATGGAGATGGATCTGAGGCTGACGCAAGCACCAGCAAGAACAACGTTCAGATAATTACCAAATATTCATCCTCTTTAGAAACACTTTTCTATGTATTACTGTTTTTGGAATTATTCGCACATTATTTTTATAGCGTTTACAAACGTTTCATTTATACATCGACATTAATACTATCCGAAAACAGATATGCTTTTATAAATAAATAACACAAGTAAGAGATCAACGATACGAGAAAAGTACACTGTCTGCTTTAGAAGCTTTATGTTCAAAGAAAATTAAATCAGATCTGTCGCTCAGCACAGAGGTAGTTCTCGATCTAGACGTTACTGCTGAACACGAAACAGGCAGGCTAAAAACTGAGATACTGCTGCTGAGGAGATAAAACTACGTTTGAAATGAAGTAACAAGGTCTTGCAAGCCAGTTATTCCATGAGTGTTGTGTAAGTAAATAGATATGCTTCTTCTACATGTACAGTCGTGCTCAAAAGTATCCGAACGACCTGAATTGCATTTCGCCTAATTCGCATGCAACACACATAACGCAGCTGTCTAGCAGGTCCTCTAATCGTTCCTCAGGACAGTTGTTTGACTATTGAAAATGGTTCCAACAAGTCACCACCTGAAAACATTGCTCTGTATTGCAATAACTCAAAATATAACGTAATACCACGATACTGTAAATATCAGGGAACGCCTTATCACAGATAAGACTGTCCTTAAGGCTTGTAAGCTCACATTTATTACAATAAATGACATACCTGAAATGTCACCACTCTCATAATTACGTCAGATAGGTAATGCACGTAGTAAGTTCGTCGTATTCATGATTTCCTCTTCAAGGTAACATACCGTACTTATTATTTAACACAAAATGACATTAAAAATTTAAGTTATCCACGAGTAGCTAGTTGAGAATATGTATGAACTTCAAATGACACGACGAACCGATCGTTCTGCATATGGATTCAAACCCAGGTCATGAAGACTAAGCAAAGATTTCGTGACTGACGGAAACTAACAGTCACTCCTGACTAGGCATACAGAGAGCAGTATACCTCGATTTTAGGGAGTATCAGTTAGCAAATATCAACTACGGCCTGGAATAAGTAATGCATCTGATTCGCATTTCAGTCACTAGGTTTAGGGACTGGAACGTAATTACTCATAATACTCAGAACTGACTGCAAACTAAGCATCACAAATCAGTAACTTTCGTAGTTGTTTCTATATTTCTTACACGAGTTTACACAAAACCAAGAAATTCATCCACGGACGTTTTCTTGTCTCACTGATAGTCGAGCGCAACAAACAAATAAAAATAAAAAAGAATGTGTATGTCTGTGAGATAGAGAGAATATATATATAAAGAGTGGAGAGAGTGTAAAAAATTGTTGTAAATAAATTGAATCATGGTATGTAAAGAAATCTTTCATTAGAATGACATGTTCCACATCATTACGAAATGTCGTATTCATGATACATGGAACAAGTATTAATCTAATCCAATCATATTGCTGACTAGCCTTGAATAGTCATGAATTTTCGCCAATATCAGAACCAAATCTAAACTTTAAAATAAAAGACAACAGTTTTTGTAATAAACTGGGACTCCTATCATGACCCTTTCGTCCCTGTGAGCTAACCACAAGTGATGTCTGATATACCTCCACTCAGAATTAATAAAGAGTGCATGCATTTAAAGATGAAGCGCATGATGCGAAGTTCTGTGATGGAGTTGCGAACCCAACATGTAACCTGATTGTTAACTATGTAAAATCTAATGTTACGTATCGGTTATTCTCACCACCTGCTAGGTGTCTGAATCTAAAATAAGGATACAAATTATTGTGCCTGAGCGACAATCGAAATGTACACCTACCGTCCTTCTTTATCATCCACGAATATAGCTTAACTATCAATTGCTTACTCACCAGTAGTCAAATGTGTACGTGTTTGACCAGAAATAACGACACCTATTGCGATTGTTGGCAACACATGAACAGGCATTAAAAATGCACCTTCATTTTCCACTAGGAGGCCGGTGTGCACGTGATAGAGCTTGAAATGAAATTATGAGTATTTTTGTACTGGATCAGGATTCGTACCTACATACTTATCTTTGGAGGAGATCTAATGAAGATTGCAGGCTTGAAAAAAGGAACAAAATGATTGAACTATACTGTTCAAAAAGATTCAGATCCTCGAAAGAGGAGATACGAATTCGAATCACAGCCCAGCACGAAATTTTTCAACGTCTATAGTTCAATCAAGTACAAGTAAAATAAGATGGTTCAAATGGCTCTGAGCACTATGCGACTTAACTTCTGAGGTCATCAGTCGCCTAGAACTTAGAACTAATTAAACCTAACTAACCTAAGGACGTCACACACATCCATGCCCGAGGCAGGATTCGAACCTGCGACCGTAGCGGTCACGTGGTTCCAGACTGAAGCGCCTTTAACCGCACGGCCACACCGGCCGGCCAGTAAAATAAGAGCTCTGTTCCTTAAGTAGCTATCGGTTCACCAAATAAAACAAAAATTTCTAATGTAAGTAAGTTTACTGGCGACAGCACTACTGTTTTGTTTACCATGACTTCCAACTATGTCATATCCCAAACGTAAACCAGCTCTGCACAGTTGGTAATGAAGGAATGTAATGTTTAATGCTGATTCTGGATTATAACGCCTTTCTCTTGTGGATACCAGAGGTAAAGTAAATCTGTTTGTGCCTCTTAAAAGCAAATGCCTGAACCCAAGCATTGGACCTGTGATAGTTCGTTCCACCAGACCATCGTGACCACATTTCGCAAACCCCAGGAGTGTACTATAACGGATGATGTGCTTTGCTTATAAAATTAGTCACAGTGGATAAAAATGTGAGTCCATTAAATGGTTAAGTAGAAGCAAGCTTCTGACGCGGAGGGTATGCTATTCTCATGTCAGCAGGATGTAAAGACTCTTCTAGGCATCATAGCTCCGATGTGAAGCCATTTTGAAATTTTCACTAATTCAGAAAATTTCTTAGTTGGACAAAATCCACTGTGAAGTGTGAAGTTATCGGATAATTCGATTATTACCGTCATTATTACTATCATTTTCTTCATACTGCTGGTGGAACACATGTGCTTGAAGATCATTTAATGCCGTTTGGTCATTGTAAAGGTAGTTGCCCAAGAACAGGTTCTTTCCCTGTCAACGGATTCCTTTTAATATTAATATCAAACATCAGAAATTACTCGTAGATTGCATTAAAACTAAAGTAATTGATGAAGATGTTACTTTTAACAAAAACGCTCTGCCGTTCTTCATTTACTTCCGCCTAGAAATGGCTGTTGAATACTGCCATACCGAATGCCAAGGAATCTTACTGCCTTCCGATATACGTCGCTGTCAGTTCTTCCGTATGATTTGGTCGACGTGACCTGTTTCAAATTGTGTATGAGAGAATGTTTTAGGAAATCAATTGTTTTCCTTTGCAATAAACAGAAAGATTTTAATTCTAAGCTATCCAAGTTCAAAATTTTCGCAATATTAGTTGAGTTTTAATATTCGCTTCTATAAAGTAGAAAAGTATTTCACAGTTGCGACCAAATCATACGGAAGAACTGACAGCGACGTATATCGGAAGGCAGTAAGATCCCTTGGCATTCGGTATGGCAGTATTCAACAGCCATTTCTAGGCGGAAGTAAATGAAGAAAGGCAGAGCGTTTTTGTTAAAAGTAACGTCTTCATCAATTACTTTAGTTTTAATGTAATCTACGAGTAATTGCTGATGTTTGATATTAATATTAAAAGGAATCCGTAGACTGGGAAAGTACCTGTTCTTGGGCAACTACCTGTATAATGACCAAACGGCATTAAATGATCTTCAAGCACATGTGTTCCACCAGCAGTATGAAGAAAATGATAGTAATAATGACGGTAATAATCGAATTATCCGATAACTTCACACTTCACAGTGGATTTTGTCCAACTAAGAAATTTTCTGAATTAGTGAAAATTTCAAAATGGCTTCACATCGAGGCTATGATGCCTAGAAGAGTCTTTACATCCTGTTGACATGAGAATAGCTTACCCTCCGCGTCAGAAGCTTGCTTCTACTTAACCATTTAATAGACTCGCATTTTTTCCACTGTGACTAATTTTATAAGCGATGCACATCATCCATTATAGTACACTCCTGGGGTTTGCGAACTGTGGTCACGATGGTTTGGTGGAACGAACTATCACAGGTACAATGCTTGGGTTCAGGCATTTACTTTTAAGAGGCACAAACAGATTTACTTTACCTCTGGTACCCTCACGAGAAAGACGTTATAATCCAGAATCCGCATTAAACATCACATTCCTTCATTACCAACTGTGCAGAGCTGGTTTACGTTTGGGATATGACATAGTTGGAAGTCATGGTAAACAAAACAGTAATACTGTCGCCAGTAAACTTACTTACATTAGAAATTTTTGTTTTATTTGATGAACCGATAGCTACTTAAGGAACAGAGCTCTTATTTTACTACCGAGCGAGGTAGCGCAGTGGTTAGCACACTGGACTCGCATTCGGGAGGACGACGGTTCAATCCCGCGTCCGGCCATCCAGATTTAGGTTTTCCGTGATTTCCCTAAATCGCTCCAGGCAAATGCTGGGATGGTTCCTTTGAAAGGGCACGGCCGACTTCCTTCCCCGTCCTTCCCTAATCTGATGAGACCGATGACCTCGCTGTTTGGTCTCTTCCCCAAAACAATCCAAATCCAATCTTATTTTACTTATACTTGATTGAACTATAGACGTTGAAAAATTTCGTGTTGGGCTGTGATTCGAATTCGTATCTCCTCTTTCGAGGATCTGAATCTTTTTGAACAGAATAGTTCAATCATTTTGTTCCTTTTTTCAAGCCTGCAATCTTCACTAGGTC
This sequence comes from Schistocerca serialis cubense, assembly GCF_023864345.2. Classification (NCBI taxonomy): domain Eukaryota; kingdom Metazoa; phylum Arthropoda; class Insecta; order Orthoptera; family Acrididae; genus Schistocerca; species Schistocerca serialis. The sequence continues at coordinate 254,824,103 of NC_064640.1, forward strand.
TCCTCCAAAGGTAAGTATGTGGGTACGAATCCTGATCCAGTACAAAAGTACTCATAATTTCATTTCAAGCTCTATCACGTGCACACCGGCCTCCTAGTGGAAAATGAAGGTGCATTTTTAATGCCTGTTCATGTGTTGCCAACAATCGCAATAGGTGTCGTTATTTCTGGTCAAACACGTACACATTTGACTACTGGTGAGTAAGCAATTGATAGTTAAGCTATATTCGTGGATGATAAAGGAGGTCTGTAGGTGTGCGGTTCGATTGTCGCTCAGGCACAATAATTTATAACTTTATTTTAGATTCAAACACCTAGAAGCTGGTAAAAAAAGACCGAAACATAAAATTTGATTTTGATTACTTAACAATCCGATTACATATTACGTTCGTATCTCTGTCACAGAACTTCCCATCATGTGCTTTGTCTTTAAATGCATGCAAACTTAGTTATTTCTGAATGGATGTATATCAGACATCTTTCGTGGTTAGTTTACAGGGGCGAAAGGGTCTTGACAGGAGTCGCAGTTTGTTACAAAAACTGTCGTCTTTTATTTTCAAGTTTAGATTTGGTTACTGATGTTGGTGAAAATTTTGGTAATTCATGACTCTTCAAGGCTAGTCAGCAATATGATTAGATTAGACTAGCGGACACGACAGACGTTTTCCTGCATGATATTTCAAGCGATTAGGATATTAAACGAAGTATGAAATGTGTGGTGTCACCACCAGACACCACACTTGCTGGGTGGTAGTCTTTAAATCGGCCGCGGTCCGTTAGTATACGTCGGATCCGCGTGTCGCCACTACCAGTGATTGCAGACAGAGCGCCGCCACACGGCAGGTCTAGTCTAGAGAGACTCCCTAGCACTCGCCCCAGTTGTACAGCCGACTTTGCTAGCGATCGTTCACTATCTACATACGCTTTCATTTGCAGAGACGACAGTTTAGCATAGCCTGCAGCTACGTCGTTTGTTACTACCTAGCAAGGAGCCATATTCAATTACTATTGATATTGATATTGTGAATCATGTACCTTCAAGAGCGACGTTAATCATTAATGGATTAAAGTTAAGTATCAAACTAATTACGTCTGCTTTATGAATTCTCATTCCTTGTCATGTTCCAGACCTCACGTCAGTATAGTTCTTCCCTCCTAACGCCAGCCTGCGTGAGCTAAAACGCGTGCATTTCGGCCTCCTCTCGTAGCACGGTGTTGGCTCTTCTGCCAACACAACAAAATGAAAGACGAATAATATAATAATAATTTTATTATCCTCTATTTTGAAATAACATCAATTTTTCTATAAACAATTCGTTATAATCAATAATGTTTGTTTAATTTTATCTTAATGCGAGTTGATGAACAATATTTTTAGTCAATTCCTGAGGAGTATAAATGAATAAACTTGACGGTTTTCCAACGCGAGAACACGCCACATATAATTGGACATGTGAAAAGACCGGATTTTCTAGATCCAACCCACAAATCGACACTGTTTGACCTTGTGGTTTATTAAAAGTCATGGCAAATGCCAAGCGAATTAGAAATTGCAGACGTCTAATTGGAAAGGGTAAGTCTGAAGGGATCATTGGGATTCGTGGCAGGAGAACTTCACCTTCAAATCTGCCGTTCAAAATTGTAACTTCAAGAACATTGCCCATAATTTTCTTTATGACTAATCTTGTATCGCTGCATAGCTTAGGTGCATTAAAATTCCGAAGCAAATTTATAGGTGAGCCAATTTTTAATCCCAAGTTATGTGGTGGCATTCCTGGTAAATTCAGCGAATTGAAATATTCAACAGGATGGCTGACGGCTTCGTCAGGATTGGTAACAATGTCGTTCGATTTGAACAATATCTCATTGCTGGGCAATGACTGTGGTATTTTGAAGTTAATTGCGTCAACATTGATAATTTTTGCGGCTTAAATAGCTCGTTCACGAAGCCACGCATTATTAATATAATTAGCTTGTAAATCTGGAAATATGCTTTCAATCAAAGCATCTTTCATATTTACCGTGTTGCAGAAATTGTCTCGCAATTTGATGCATTGTGTGTCTCCATGAGATGGTATTGTTCCATTTCCAGTGTTGAACAATTGCTCGGAGAATGATAGTGCCAATGGATCATTTAGCAGTTGAACACGTATGTTTGTGTTAAGACGTAATGTACTGACATTTCGCCATAGATAAGATTGTTTTATACATGTGTTAAATTGATCCGCATATGTACCGTTTGGAATGACCGGCAATGTCTAATATTACCGGACAGCAGCAGTAAGGCACCACCGACAAGCCTGGTGTTATTATTTAGACCTTTTATCATTTTATCGAGAGCTTCAAGTGAATGCTTTTGGGCCATAGCACATTCATCCCAGATAATTTTGCATTTTTGCAAAACTTTAGCCATAACGGAATGCTTTTTTATGTTGCACACTGCATCTGGATTTGTGTGAATGTTCAACGGCAACTTGAGTGCTGTATGTGTAGTCCGTCCGCCATCAAGTAAAGTGGCTGCAATACCTGATGAAGCAATTGCTAACGCAATATGATTATGTGATCGAGTGCGCGCAAGTATTAGTGAGATGAGAAACGTTTTTCCAGTACCACTTGGTGCACCAAAAAAAAAATCCACCTTGTTCTGCTGCAGCTGACAAATTAATTCGATCGTATACATTCTTTTGTTCATAAGTGAGTAGTTGCTCATTATTTTCAACGAAAGTAGTTAAAGAGACCGTATTGAACTGTTGTTCGCGCTGAATCTCGCTGTTAATGACGTCTGTTGCTGGGCGGTTAGGTGAGGCCATACCAAAATGAATGAGTGGCATATTCGAAATCACAATGCAAATATCTTCAATCTTTATTAGCGCCTCGTTGTATATTTCCGGCGAAAAATCGATAATGGGATCTTGATCAGCGATCCGAATGCGATGCAGAATGTCGTCGCTCTTGGAATCTTTATATTTGTCCCAGAGGACAGACGCTTGAGATGGAAAACATGTTGTCAAAAATATGGCGAATAATTGGCAACTTTGATGAGGAGAGGAACTCAATACTGCATCTGCAAGTGTAATATCCCAATGGTTGTCATCTTCCAGCCTATGCAATTCGCGACACGCATCATGGTATGTGTCGCACAAAATGCCATTGACTGTTCGCAAGTATTGGAATGACGTCGATCCGGGAACATTAACCAACAATAAACGCAAGAAGAAACATTCGCGTTGCTTTGGATGGACTGTGTATAACCGGCGTAATGTATTTCCCATAAATATGCCGTTGCATCCTTCAACCGGAACACCTCGCATTCGTGGTTCCCACTTTTTTGACTGTTTGTTCCATGTGAAATATCGTGGCACATCAGTATACATTAATGTCTTTGTGAATTAACCGGGAATACCTGGTCGGTTGCGTAGTTCGAAAAACTCAGTTAATGTGGTTTTTGGGGCAATGGATGCACGTTGTAGAGCAGTCTCTTTCGCGAAATAAACATGCTCTCCATTTTCAAGGTGCACGCCCAAATGTATACCAGCAGGGTCTCTTTCGTGTATCGGAAAACCTAAAATACGCCAAACTGCTTCATTGCTGCTGATGTGCCATTGTTTTATGTACGTAACTTATATGTGAATATAATACACTTAATATTCACTGAAATGCGACACCTGAAATACCAAAAGACACAGTACAAAAAATTAATTTGTCAAAATAACGAAAGACACATAATACACTCCTGGAAATGGAAAAAAGAACACATTGACACCGGTGTGTCAGACCCACCATACTTGCTCCGGACACTGCGAGAGGGCTGTACAAGCAATGATCACACGCACGGCACAGCGGACACACCAGGAACCGCGGTGTTGGCCGTCGAATGGCGCTAGCTGCGCAGAATTTGTGCACCGCCGCCGTCAGTGTCAGCCAGTTTGCCGTGGCATACGGAGCTCCATCGCAGTCTTTAACACTGGTAGCATGCCGCGACAGCGTGGACGTGAACCGTATGTGCAGTTGACGGACTTTGAGCGAGGGCGTATAGTGGGCATGCGGGAGGCCGGGTGGACGTACCGCCGAATTGCTCAACACGTGGGGCGTGAGGTCTCCACAGTACATCGATGTTGTCGCCAGTGGTCGGCGGAAGGTGCACGTGCCCGTCGACCTGGGACCGGACCGCAGCGACGCACGGATGCACGCCAAGACCGTAGGATCCTACGCAGTGCCGTAGGGGACCGCACCGCCACTTCCCAGCAAATTAGGGACACTGTTGCTCCTGGGGTATCGGCGAGGACCATTCGCAACCGTCTCCATGAAGCTGGGCTACGGTCCCGCACACCGTTAGGCCGTCTTCCGCTCACGCCCCAACATCGTGCAGCCCGCCTCCAGTGGTGTCGCGACAGCCGTGAATGGAGGGACGAATGGAGACGTGTCGTCTTCAGCGATGAGAGTCGCTTCTGCCTTGGTGCCAATAATGGTCGTATGCGTGTTTGGCGCCGTGCAGGTGAGCGCCACAATCAGGACTGCATACGACCGAGGCACACAGGGCCAACACCCGGCATCATGGTGTGGGGAGCGATCTCCTACACTGGCCGTACACCACTGGTGATCGTCGATGGGACACTGAATAGTGCACGGTACATCCAAACCGTCATCGAACCCATCGTTCTACCATTCCTAGACCGGCCAGGGAACTTGCTGTTCCAACAGGACAATGCACGTCCGCATGTATCCCGTGCCACCCAACGTGCTCTAGAAGGTGTAAGTCAACTACCCTGGCCAGCAAGATCTCCGGATCTGTCCCCCATTGAGCATGTTTGGGACTGGATGAAGCGTCGTCTCACGCGGTCTGCACGTCCAGCACGAACGCTGGTCCAACTGAGGCGCCAGGTGGAAATGGCATGGCAAGCCGTTCCACAGGACTACATCCAGCATCTCTACGATCGTCTCCATGGGAGAATAGCAGCCTGCATTGCTGCGAAAGGTGGATATACACTGTACTAGTGCCGACATTGTGCATGCTCTGTTGCCTGTGTCTATGTGCCTGTGGTTCTGTCAGTGTGATCATGTGATGTATCTGACCCCAGGAATGTGTCAATAAAGTTTCCCCTTCCTGGGACAATGAATTCACGGTGTTCTTATTTCAATTTCCAGGAGTGTATAATACACTCAAATTGAAATGAAGAGCCGCCCGTTGTGGCCAAGCGGTTCTAGGCGCTTCAGTCTGGAACCGCGGGACTGCTACGGTTGCAGGTTCGAATCCTGCCTAGTGCGTGGATGAGTGTGATGTCCTTAGGTTAGTTTGGTTTAATTAGTTCTAAGTTCTAGGGGACTGATTACCTCAGATGTTAAGTCCCATAGTGCTCAGAGCCATTTGAACCATTTTTTGAAATGTCGAAAAATAAACGAAATCCTATACACGTAACTTAAATCTGAATATAATACGCTCAATATTGCACACAAAAATGCAACGCCAAGTATTGTGCTGATTTAAAAATGTAAATTTTCCAGCCCCCCCCCCCCCCCCCCACTTGAATGCATGCACAAAAATTCATTTAAGTCCATCCAGCCGTTTAGTTGCAGTATAGCTAAATAACCTAGATACCGACCGCAGCGCCATCTGCCAGGCTGATTTGTGAATCTAAACCATCCAGGGCGCCACCTAAACGCATACAAAAAATTCATTCAAATCGGCCCAGCCGTTTACGAGGAGTTCAATGACATACACACATACAGTAGAATTATATATATAAAGATTAGATTAATACTTGTTCCATATATCATGAATACGACGTTTCGTAATGATGTAGAACATGTCATTTTAATGAAAGATTTCTTTACATACCATGATTCAATTTCTTTACAACATTTTTTAAATCTCTCTCTCATTCTTTTTTATTTTTATCACTTTCTCTCTCTCTCTCTCTCTCTCTCTCTCTCTCTGTCTCTCACTCTCTCTCTCTCTTCCCTCTCTCTCTCTATCTCACACACACACACATTCGTTTTTTATTTTTATTTTTGTTTGTTGTGCTCGACTATGGGTGAGACACGGAAACATCCCTGAATGAGTTTCTTAGTTTTAAGTACTCTCACGAATGAAATATAGAAACAACTATGACAGTTACTAATTTATGATGCTTAGTTTGCAGTCAGTTCTGAGTATTATGAGTAACTACGCTCCAGTACCTAAACCTCGTATTCCAGATCACTTGGGCACTTCCCAGCCTGCTGTAGGATCACATCGGTTCGTCTTCTTCTTGCTGGTACTGTAACTGAGATATGGCAACAAGGCAAGATAAGTTTGGCAACTCTGTGATCGACAAGTTACTTCCTGGTGTGCACGGAATAAGCCTCAAAGTTCACTTGATTTTTCCTGTCATTTCCATTGAATAATCTGAGTTGTTATCGCTTGAGGTGTAACAAATCAGCCAAGGAAAGTCGTTGCAGGTGTAAATCGCAACCTATCTCGTCCTTTAAATAGCGGTTTACGAATAGTAGCAACTATTGACCTCATAAGATGAAGATAACCCTCATACCTCTTCGCTAGCTCTGTGGTAACGTGTTGACCTGTGAAAAGGAGTCTGTTATGGTTCGCGCTTTCAGTGTCGCTGATTGTAACGTTTTTATCCCTTCTGTGAAAGAGCTACAAGCAGTCAGATCAAACATCGACAAGGAAATCACATGAAAATACTTGCGCCTCATAGTGCAATGGTGAAAACCTTTTGATGTGTTGGCAGAAGAGCCAACACCGTGTTGCTAAAGGAGGCTGAAATGCACGCGTTTAAGCTCACGCAAACTGGCGTGAGGTCTGGAACAGGACAATGTAATTAATATAGCCAATGAGGTACGTTGCTGCTGGAATACTTAACTTTAATCCATAATTGGTGTACATCGCTCTTGACGGTACATGTTTTACAATCTCAATATTAACTGGTAATGGCGCCTTGCTAGGTCGTAGCAAATGACGTAGCTGAAGGCTATGCTAACTATCGTCTCGGCAAATGGGACCGTATTTGCCAGTGAACCATTCCTAGCAACGTCGGCTGTACAACTGGGGCGAGTGCTAGGACGTCTCTCTAGACCTGCCGTGTGGTGGCGCTCGGTCTGCAATTACTGACAGTGGCGACACGCGGGTCCGACGTATACTAACGGACCGCGGCCGATTTAAAGGCTACCACCTAGCAAGTGTGGTGTCTGGCGGTGACACCACATTCCTCCCCCGCAAATCGGCGTACGGTTGTGTTATAAGGCTTCCGCCCGCCGTGGGGAGGACCCCATGTTGACGTATGCGACGAGGTGGGGAGCCTAACAACAGGCGAGGCTGTGCCACCCGCACCCTGCCATTCGGTCCGAGGGGAGCTAGGAAACGCCTGAAAACCTAGTCCAGGGTGCACGCCAACATGCGGTGTATGCGCCCGTAAAGAGACAGGAGGGGCCGTAGGGTCGCCATGGGGCAAAATGGAAGGCAGCGTAGGTAACACCTGGGGATGAGGCGAGCCACGTCCGCCTGTATTCGAGGCCAGAGTCGTCAAGCTGACAACGTTGTGGCCTGTGACGTCAGTAGGCCGGCTAGCGTGACCAGCTAGGCTGAGACTGAAGTTTAGATTTCGTCGAATGCAGACGACGTGTCAGATATAAATACGGAATCACTTCCTTTTTTTGTAGATTTGGTCCCTATAAATAACACAGTAACCTAGAAAAGCTAATTTCTCGCAGTATTACGCCGAATTTATGTAAGAATTACGCATTTTATTCTCGTTTCCTTGCAACGATGAACTGTTCAATAACTCACACGTGCTTCATAGCAGTATATTATGACGTTTCGTACCCGAGATTTGGAGATACAAGTTCAGCAAACAATTTTGTGAGGTGCCTACTAACATTATTTGCAGACTTGCAATTATTTCAGTCTGTTATTTGAAATGTATTATCATGTTCCTTCCTATATAAATGACAAACTAATATAACAGTTTCTGACAGCTGCAACATATCTTTCACACCTTTATATATGAGGGTGGCATAATAATAATAATTTTTAACGAATGTTTTTTGTGTGTTGGTCATTAGTATGTTAGATTTTTTTTTTTTAAATCACAGGTCTTCAGAAAAATCTATAGTATAAAAGAATATTTTATTCTCTTATTCTCTTTAACACTAACACTCCACTTTCCTACACTGTTATTCTGTCCTGGTACTCAGCACACAAACACTGAAAATTTGTAATAATGTCCTCATTTAGCATGGCTTCATCCTTCTCTTCATGGCGTGCACGCTTCCTTCTTATTTCTGGGTCACACCTTTTTGGAAGCTGCACCTTACTTAAATACGATGGTAACCCAGGGAATATTTTTGGCACAGCTTCTGGTAAAAGCAATGGCTTTTGAGAGGAAACTCGTGACAGTTCCCTTCAGAGTCCTTGTAAATCTCCACTCTTGATACATCACATTCTTCAAAATGTTTAATGCAAACAACACTTCTACACTTCTATTTGATGGAGTCCAGTCCTTTCTGGGGATATTTCTTGTCCATCGTTTTCTGTTTTCGTCTTCAGTAGGGCATCTGAACATTGAGAAGTAACCCTCTCACTTGCTGGATTTGTAGTTGCTATTGCAACCAGGAACACAACATTTTTCTGGCATCTGCAAATAGAATGATGAATTAATTGCTAACATCTTAAATGAAAATACTATTATGTAAAAATAGTAAATGAGAATTTGAGGGGACTGGTTTTTTTCTACTGCTTGGACATCACGAAACACAAGTCTACAAATAGAATCAAATGTGTAGAAATATTCGTAATATTAACACAAAATCACTTAAGAGAAGATTCTGATACTAAACTTATGAATTCAAAACTTTGTTTTCAAATTGTATCTAGAATATAGTAGAACTTTTTTTGCAATTGTGTAGACGAAAGTCGTTCACGTAGCACACTTGCACATATACATGTAAAAACACTACAAACTTCACAGGATTGTATACTTACATTGTGTTATATCTTCGACTGTAGTCATGACTAGTTGCTATAATTTTTACAGAGTCCATTGTATCATAATTACACTGTAATGTCGGATAAAACTGACACCGCGAAAGTACGTAAACAAATGCTTCCATTCACTACTTCATAGCCACAGCGATGCGGTAGGCCTTAACGTAACGTTGCCACATTTCAGTCCTCCGGCCTCTAATACAGGCGGCCGTGGGCGAGCCAGTAGATGGGTCCCCAGGGCGCTGACCGAACGGCACCGTCGCTGAAAGCAGACGGGGAGCGGCAGAACCCGTGCGACGACAGAGGCGCAGCTGATTGAGATGCCGACGCACCTCTCCAGAGGCCCCCAAAACCAGATACATAGCGCGGCCGAGGCAGCGAAGAATGCGAGCCAACGCCGTGAACCTCGATAGTTGCGATAGTATACAACGTCGCCTGGAGCAAAAGCAGGTGGCTGCCGCTGCACAGGAACCTGATGCGGCGGATGTAGCAGAGGTTCGATGAGGACGACCGTGGAGCAACTCAGCTGGCGAGCGACCATCTCGGGGCTGAGAGCGATACGAGGACAAGAAGAGCAATAACGCGTCCTCCCGAGAATGCGACTCTTTCAGCTTCAACATCTGTGACTTGAAAGTCCGGACCAATCGTTCAGCGGCACCGTTTGAATGAGGCGAAAACGGCGCGGATGTCAGATGTTGAATACCATTGGCCTTGCAGAACGACCGAAATTCTGCGGACATGAATTGTGGGCCATTGTCGGAAACAATAGTCTGTGGAAGACCTTCAATGCAAAAGATAGCGGACAACGCTTGGATGGCGGCAGATGACGTCGTGGAAGACATCCTGACAACAAAAGGAAAATTACTGAAGGAATCGACCAGAACCAACCATCGAGCATTCCAGAATGGACCAGCAAAATCTATGTGTAAGCGTTGCCAAGAGGAAGTGGCTTTTGGCCATGCAAAGAATTTCCGTGGTGGTGCGGTTTGTTGTTCGGCACACGCCACGCAAGAAGAACACATATTCGTAATCGCAGCATCGATTCCGAACCAAGTACAGTGCTGACGAGCAAGTTGTTTCGTGCGCACTATACCCCAATGTCCTCGGTGGAGAAGCCGTAAGACAGATGACTGTAACGAACGTGGGACCACGACCCGGGACTGATCATTATCAGAACGCAACAGCAAAACACCACGTCGAACAAAAAGTCTCTCCTTGTCAGCAAAAAATCGGCGAACCAATGGATCCTCGATCCGTGACTTTGACAAGGGCCACTGCGTAGCAACAAAACGCAAAACGGGAGCAAGGACAGGGTCAGCAGCTGTGGCTGTAGCTACACGACGAAAATCAATCGGAAACGATTCGACCACGTCATCAGTTTCCGAGTCAATGAACACGCAAGCAAGTTCGGAGGAATTGAATGCTCTATCCTCAGCAACAGGCAAACGGGACAACGCATCGGCGTTGCCGTGCTTAGCAGTGGACCGATACAAGATATCGTAGCGGTACTGCGAGAGGAAAATAGACCAGCGAATGAATTTCTGCGCTGTACGTGGAGGTACAGGGTTGTTCGGATGAAACAGCGACGTCAAGGGTTTGCGGTCTGTGATGATGGTAAAGTGACGACCATACAAGAAATCATGAAACTTAGTAACACCAAATACGAGAGTCAAAGCTTCTTTCACTATCTGTGAATAATTTCTTTGCGCAGACGAGAGCAATTTGGACGCAAAGGCAATAGGGCGATCATGCGATCCATCTTTGTGCGCAAGCACAGCACCGATCCCGAAATCCGATGCATCTACCATCAACAAAAGGGGTTTCTGGGGATCGAATGGCGTAAGGCAAGTAGTGGAAAGCAACGCCGATTTCAACTGGCGAAAGGCGCGTTCGCATTCCGTCGTCCAGACGAACGGAACACCTTTACGGCGTAAGCGATGAAGCGGAGCTGAAATGGAAGAGGCGTGGCGCACATATTTATAGTAATAATTGATTTTTCCCAGCACACACTGTAGCTGCTTCAAATTCTGCGGCGAAGGCAAGTCTTGTATGGCACGGAGGTGCTCGGGACTGGGATGTATGCCTTGGGCATTGATTACGTGTCCCAGGTAGGGTAAGTCACGAGCAAATAACACACATTTGTCCTTCCGCAAGCGAAGACCATTTTGTCCCAAGACCTGAAATAATGTTCGGAGATTGGCGAAATGTTCGTCTTCTGACTTTCCGGAGATCACAATATCGTCCAGATAGTTTGCTGCAGTAGGGACCGAGGCACAAACAGTTTGCAGATACTGCTGAAACAATGTAGGGGCGGATGCACACCCGAATGGCAGTCTTTTGAATCGATACAAACCAAGATACGTGTTAACCACCAAGACGCGCTGGGATTCGTCGTCCACTGGTATTTGCAAGTACGCATCTGCTAGGTCCAACTTCGAAAAATATTTACCCGGGCACAGTTTGTCAAAAAGATCTTCTGGGTGGAGTAAAGGATAAGTTGCAATCACTAATTGTGGATTCACCATTGCCTTGAAGTCCACACAAAGTCTCAATTTTCCAGAAGGTTTTGGCAAAATTACTAGGGGTGATGCCGAGAGAGAAGCCTGCACACGTTCAATCACACCTTGTGATTCCAAATCGTGTAATGTTCCTGCGACCTCATCACGCAATGCGTGGGGAACATTGCGCGCTCTGAAAAATTTCGGTTGCGTGTTTACTTTCAGTTCCAAATGTGCTTCATAGTTCTTAGCGCAACCAAGGCCCGGTGCAAAAATGTCTGCAAACTCTTCACATAGACGAGAAACACTGGCTGAAGGCACAGTCTGGTTCACTGAGAGGACCTGATTTACTATAGACAAGTTAAACAACTGAAATAAATCTAAACCAAACAAGTTCACAGCAGAAGAAGAACGAAGAACGTAAAATGACACAAGTTTTGTTTGTCCCTTGTATGTTGCAAGAAGGCTGCACTGTCCTAACACAGGGATATCCTGACCGGAATAGCTAGTTAACATTTGCGGCATGCAACGGAGGTGTGCCCAGTTGTTTGTACGTGTCTTTATTGATCAAGGAAACTGCAACTCCGGTATCGAGCTGGAACGGTACCACGTTGCCATGAATGTCCAAGTCTACAAAAAGTTTATTGTCCTGCTGACGACAAGAGCGACTGTCTCGTGCGACGTGAACAGACACTGGTACAGAAGCACTTGCGACTTGACGCGATTTTCGGCGATGTCGACGCACACTATTTGTGGGACGAACACAGTCGCTGTTAGAGAGAGTGGTACTGGGCGGAGTGGAATGAACTGCATGAATTTCCATGGGCGATGGTTCACGAGCCTGAGTATTCTTGGTTCGATTCCGGCGCGAAGCAAAGGGCCTGGAATGATTGTGAGTATCTGATCGGAGCTCTTTCTGGCAAACACTCTGAACATGTCCTTTTTTATTACAGAAAAAGCAAATAGCGTGGCGTGACGGGCAATTCTCACGGGAATGTCTAGTAACACACTGCGGGCATGACTTTAGCACTGCATTTGCTTGCTTGTGCGGCACAAGTAGCGGAGAGCTTGGCGGCAGCTGCGCGGACGGGCGCGAGGGCTGTTTACTGTTCCGTGCAGCGCGCCCGGCGGGCCGGTTAATGTGACACACAGCTGGCGAAGTTTCAAATGATTCCTGAGCAAAGTCAAGTGTGTCTTGCCTATTCAATATGTCCATCACTTGTTGAAGGGAGGGATTGACTGGTTTCAAAATCTGTTCCCTTATACGAACATCAGAAACATTCTGTGCAATTGCATCGCGGACCATAGTATCTGAATAAGGGAGTCCACATTCACACTCAAAAGCACAATCCCTAGTAAGGCCTTGCAAGGTTGCAACCCACTCCCGATTAGTCTGACCGGCTGTACGTTTTGTACGAAAGAACGCATACCTTTTTGCAACTACATTGACTGATTCTTTGAAATATGCATCTAAGGCAGACAAAATTTCTTCGTAGCACAGAGTTGCTACGTCGCGTCGGGGAAATAATTTCACTATCACGTGGTACGTGGTCACTCCGATGCAAGAAAGCAGAAAAGGCTGCCGCTCATTACCTTGAATTCTGTAGGCGGCGAGATGGAATCCAAATTGGCGTGACCACTCCGTCCAGCTTTCCAGTGCCGCATCAAAAGGACGAAAAGGTGGTGCAACTGCGTGTTGTGGCTGCGGTAGCGGTGGAGCGGCGGCTGCCACATCGTTTAGCATTGCACGTTGACCCTGGACGAGCTGTCCAAGGGCATCCAATAAGGCCTGCGTCTGCTGATTCTGCAAGCGATAAAATTCGGACGGTATATCTGGAGATTGTGGCGAAGCCATGACACAAGTAATTTACGGTAATATAGTTAGTAACGAAAAATCCTCGGCGCCATGTGATGTGTTGGCAGAAGAGCCTGTAAGTAGGCTGTTTATGTTTCCTCTATGTAAGTAGGCTGTTTATGTCTTCTTATTGGCAACGTTACGTAGCACTCAATATGAAAATCACTGGTTGTGCTGTGTGCAATCTGTGGCTGCTTTGCATTGTTGTAATACTCGCCATTGTAGTGTTAGGCAGCTGGCTGTGAACAGCGCATAGCGCTGCGCAGTTGGAGGTGAGCCGCCAGCAGTGGTGGATGTGGGGAGAGAGATGGCGGAGTTTTGAAATTTGTCATGAACTGCTATATTTATATATGATGATATCAAGGTAAATACATTGTTTGTTCTCTATTAATATCTTTCATTTGCTAACTATCCCTATCAGTAGTTAGTGCCTTCCATAGTTTGAATCTTTTATTTAGCTGGCAGTAGTGGCGCTCGCTGTATTGCAGTAGCTTGAGCAGCGAAGATTTTTGTGAGGTAAGTGATTTGTGGAAGGTATAGGTTAATGTTAGTCAGGGCCATTCTTTTGTAGGGAATTTTGAAAGTCAGATTGCGTTGCGCTAACAAAATATTGTGTGTCAGTTTAAGCACAGTCATGTATAATTGTTCAAAGGGGACGTTTCATATGTCGACCCTTAGCCGAGGATACCTCACTGGAATCTTCTGATTTTTTCTTGTAGTTTGTGTAATTAGTGTAGCTATTGTTTATTGCTAGCGCGTAATTGCAGAGAATATCTCCTTTGTAGTTGCAGTCTTTCATTGTTGTACAGTAAAACAGTTGTGGCATGCATGTAGATTTGCACCAAGTATTTCGCAGCTGCAATTAACTAGATATTATTTTCAGTGCTATGTGAATGTGTTCTCTTATTTTTGATCTTCAAATTGTGTTTTTCTGTGTTGTCATGTGAAATATTGTGACAATAATGGCGTGTGAAAAACGTAATACTAGGCTCCAAAGTAAATTGAGAAATGACAGTGAAGACGAAAGCAGTGTGTTAGCGCCACCGAGTAATGAATTAACTGATGTTCAAAGTAGTAATTTGGTAATTGTGCATAGGGAAATGGAGCGGGCTGCAAACAATGGTGTAGACATTGAAACAGGTAGTGAACAGGGAAGCATTATCGATCGATCGGTCGGCAACAGCTCGCCTCAGGGATCCGAAATGACAGGACACAATTTCGCAAATACTGTAGATTCAGGTTTTGGGTCATCACCGTTTTCTCAAATAAGTCAAGACACATTTTCTGCTTGTCAAAATGTGAATGTTGCCGGTGCAAATGCACTGCCGAAAAGCGTAGAGAAACAGATTCCAGACACTAATACATTATTATTGCAATTAATGCAACAAATGGAACAAAATCAGAGACAAATGGGACAAAATCTTAAAAAGTTAGACACGGTGGAACAAAATCTTAAAAAGTTAGACACAGTGGAACAAAATCTTAAAAAGTTAGACTCAGTGGAACAAAATCTTAAAAAGTTAGACACAATGGAACAACACCAGAGACAAACACAGCAACAGTTAGACACAATGGAACAAAATCTTCAAAAGTTAGACACCACACTTGAACAAACACGTGAAGATTTAACTACTGAGTTACATAACATTGAATCGAAATGTCAAAAAGTCTGTAATGACGTAAAAATACAAATTTGTGAGCATTTTCAACCTATTTTTTCGCGGCATGAAAATGCATTACAGAATCACGAAGCAGCCATAAAAGAACTGCAAGCCATTGTTCATGAAAATCATGAGACCTTGTGGGCTAAAATTGACTCTGTTGCATCTACCGATTCGGTTACGCAACTTGCAATAACTCAGGAAAACTTAAAGGACACAGTAGATTCGATTTCAACACAAATGGACACTCTGAAACTTGGTTCAGAAAAACACACTGAGGAAATGTGTTCACTATCAGAGAAAGTAGCCGAACTTTCGGATCAGGTCACTAACTTATCTACAAAGGTAGATGACGATCTGAATGACACAAGACCTGTAGCCTTCACTGACACAGAAGAGTATGAACAAATTAGAAAATTCAAACAGAATCAAAATCAAATCAATACACAGTACAAAAGAGAAATCCGGGAAGTACAAGATCAGCTGACACAGGTAATACAAGAATTACGTATTTCAGAGGATACTCGCGCCCCAATACGGGAAGAGGGACACAGAAATACGGAACAGCCACAAAATAATAACACAGGGCATTTCGGAAGTTATGAAAGAAATTGGCAATGTGCACCGAATTTTGAGATGGAACGGCCGACACGACCTAACAATGACCGATATGCGACTCGCCGACATGATGATTTTGACTATAAGCTGTTCATTACTACACGTAAATTCAAAACATTTAAGAATTCTGGCAACGACATTCATCCACAAGCATGGCTTCATCAATTCTCGCATTGTTTTCCTCCCAACTGGTCGTTAGAACACGGATTAGAATTTATGTGTGGCTACTTGGAGAATGAACCAGCTGTAAGAATGCGATCGGTAATTCACGATTGCCACAGTGAAGGAGAGTTTTACCATGCCTTCCTCTCAGCATATTGGTCTCAAGCCACACAAGACCGAGTAAAACATAGCATCATAATGATGAAACGTTTCGAACAATCTGAATTTTCCAGTCTTATGAAATATTTTGAAGACATGTTGCATAAGAATCAGTATCTTTCAAACCCATACAGCCCCTCAGAACTCATCCGCATTTGCTTAATGAAATTGCCTGAACATTTACGACATATTATTTTAGCAGGACGTTGCAAAGACGACATTGAAGCTTTTCAGGGACTGTTACAAGGATTAGAAATTGACACAGACAGTCGCGGGATGCAAAAACAGGAAAACAATCACTACAGGTCACATCCGTCACAATTTCGTGACGACAGAAACAATAACTGGACACAACAAGTCTATTCTTACAACGCAAATCGTGACCAAAACAGACACCATCCATATGACAACCACTTGCAGAGTAGTTACAGAGAAAGATCGCATTTCCGTAGTAATGAAGATGACA
This sequence comes from Schistocerca serialis cubense, assembly GCF_023864345.2. Classification (NCBI taxonomy): domain Eukaryota; kingdom Metazoa; phylum Arthropoda; class Insecta; order Orthoptera; family Acrididae; genus Schistocerca; species Schistocerca serialis. Next base: position 254,840,501 of record NC_064640.1, read on the forward strand.
GAGATTACCATAGAAACAGGCAGTATGGGAACCAAAATAATTATTATCAAGGGAGACAGAATAACTTAAGATGCAACGGTCCAGCGCGCAGTTACGATTCACGGAGAAATTCTTCACCATGTGACCGACAAGGAAGAAACTACGGAATCTACCGACCTGACGACAGACGATATAATCATAACGACAGACGTCAATTTCATCAGAACTGGCGGGATTCTAACATAGCTGGGCCCTCTCGTGACGGTGAATTTGTAGAAATTAGGTCTCCAAATCCCAATAACGACGCGCGCCAACAAAGAGACAATAGGCAACGACTCCCACCGCAGGCAGCCGCTTGCGCCGGCTGGCTCAGAGAAAAATGACATAGACGCTAACCTTAAGAAAAAATTCTAGTATTGTTTAACGACGTATACCGCACGATAATTGCGTTGAAGCTGAAACTCTGCGTACTAGGAAGAGTAAAGGTTTACACCACATTTCACATGTAAAACCGTTTATTAAATGATAATCTGCTGTTTAACTTTGTCTTTGCCATATAACTTTTCACTTTACATTACTAATATGCTTTGTCAGAATTAGAATCTGTTAATATGCAACAATGTTTGAAGTTAAATATCCAGTCAAGAACCAAGAGAACTTATTTAAACAGAAATTACGAATGCATTGTTATAGTGAACAGACGACACAGTGCTGTATTTGTACGTTCTTGCTTGTTAGTTGCACGATTACGTAACGACTATCAGGCTTACATACATAGAACATGTACTGGTACTCCTCATGAGATTTTAATGCAACATTTTGGTTTACTTGAAAATACATTCTGGGTTTAAAGTACTTTCTGTGAGATACCAGACGACACAGTGGTTAGTTTATGTGACAACTACACGGTTTTATCACGACGCTACTAATGAGTGACAATTTACAATGTTGCTTTTGCGGTGTATCTGTTTTATATCTGCACAGTTTTTCTGAATTCTTCTGGAAAGTAAAACAGGTTTTAGTAGTAACTTTTGTAGTATAGCTACAATGAGACAGGGTTTTCCGTAGCACAACAATACGTTACAGTACAGTACTTTCTTCATCACAACAATAAGCGTAATAACTACGATATCTATACACAAAGCATTTCACTTTTGTTTATCATGAGGTAAGTACATTGACTTCTGCAGAACTTAGCTTTCGGAGGACGATAACTACGACACTTCCACAGAGATTATCTTACAGCAAGACGCACATTCAGCACTACAGGACACGTATTTGAGTGATTGATTTTGTACTTAAAATATTTATTTTTAAAGATATTTGGAGTATAATGATACAAAGGTTTTCCGTGATACATTTCATTCCATTGCTGTAATCTGTAACACCTGAGGGTATAATTACATTAATCCTCAGGGGGGTATACGCTTACTTTGTGTACCATGTGTGTGGCAACCACAAGGAACCCTAGCTAATATGGTATTTGCTTATACAACTTTACACATCGGTACCATATTTCTCTAACACACAAATTACACAGCTATCTGATCATTTAACTGAGAGATAAACATGTTTTTTACCACGTCAGTGACACATGTTTACGTAATTACACCGTTGGATAACTTCACACTTACGAAATTGTATTTTGTCTGTACTGTGTGAACTCTTCATATTTTTTCGGAACCATTGTGATACTATGAGAGCTTTGAATGATGTATTTGGTAAGGGAGCATGATTTTAAAGTACGTTTGAGGTAGATGACACTATTGAAATGAGCAGAGAATTTTTTTTAGGTTTTGAAATTATTGCAGAAAGCTATGACGTTTTTGAGATTTGACTGAGGTGTTATGATGTTATTATTACAACGACGATGTGTACTATGCTGTTGAGATATGTTTATGATCAATAAGATGATGCTACCGTATGTGAGGAATAAGAAGTATGTTGGAAACCAAGAATCGTACTTTAAGAGTTATGAAATGTGCGTAAATGCGTGACTGTATTACAATGCTGACGAATATTTTATTTGGACACTTATATTTATAGGATTTTCTTTCTACAGATTTGCAACGCTAATTCTTGACCTGTGAAATATTTTTATGTGAGACTGTCACTGTAGCGGAAACTGCTGTCGTAAATATTTCCGTAAGAAAGTTAAGTGACCACCTGCACGTAATGCGTCACGGCCACCCACCTGGGCGACAGCCGCCCGAAAAAAAGCCATTAGCCTTTCAGCGGCACAGGTAGAAAAAAAAAGGGTAGGCCATTATCCTCGCTATTGACATTTCCTTGTTGAAAGCATACTGTGGAGCTCGTAATTTATGATATTTACTGAAATGCCTAATGAAATGACAAGAAATATTTTTACATCTGCACACCTGATTACGACAAACGTCTTTCTACGAGAGTTGAGAGAATTTCTACTAACTTATGAAATGTCACATGACTATTGAATGATGTTTTTATGCTTTGGTTTGCGTAATTGCTTATTTCATTTGACATCTGTTTTCCAGCTGTGTTGCAGCATTGGTTTCATAAAATAAAATTAAATACATTTGCTAATGTGAACACTTTCTGTCAACAGATCTATTAAATAATAATTTTGTGATCCACATTCTTCAAAAAAGGAGCACTTGGAAAGGAAAGAACAATAAGAAGGGACTAGTAACAGTAACTGCATACATAATATTCTTTTCAAGTACACGGTAATATTTCTTTTACAATAAGTTGTTGTGGTGCACCACTTTAATTACTTAGACATTAAGATGTGATTATACATTTCCCTTATCTGCATTGTTATCTTTAGTGTACTATTTTTTCTGCTTGAGCTATGTCATGTTTAGATACAAGCTGCTGTTTGCCAGGCATAGTGCTACTGAACTTTAATTTGTGTTACTCTGCTAAGCCAGATTTATTTTTTTGTTTGCTGCCCATTGCCTCATATTAGTTGTAATGTTGAATTGCTTGGTAATTTAGATTTACTGTAGCTTGCTTTGCGATTTTCCATTTTTTTTATTGCTGTTTATATTAATTGTTTTATGTGCTGCTGCATTGCCTCGTCCCTTAGTTTAGCATCTGAGCTCAGTAGATTTAAGTTAGCTTAAGAGGGGGTAGACTATATAAGAAACTGACTATGGAGAATAGGTAAAGAATGCATTGCGAAGTTATATGAAAAAGATTTGGGCCCAAATGAGTATTGTACGAAAGCAGGCTTAGATAGGACTTTTTGGGAATAATGATGAACAAAGGGAGATCTCCATGCAAAATACTGCCGTAAAACAAACCCTGTCTTTCCCTTTTGTGTTATCCCACTATATGTTTGTGTACCCTTGTGTATTTGTGTTTTTCCTGTCTTTATGTGTTTATCTGATAAGAATTGTAGAATTTTTCTAGTACTAAGCTACATTCACTATGATGAGGAATACTGTTATCCTCAAATACAATTGGCATTAATAATGTGTTATTTACTTTGTAAAGATGTTTAGACATTATTTATTCTGTTTTGTGTTAATGCTCATGTGTGAAGTTGATGTTTCGAAAGTTATTCTGATCTTTTATGTATGTACTCATGTCATGATTCCTGTAACACTGACGTATATGTCTATTTCTATTCTTTTGTAACGCCTGTTTTACGACAAATGTTATCTGTATTGTTATGTTCTTTAATGATGTATTTTGTACCTTTGTAATTGTATTCTCATGTTATAAAATTGTAATTGTCACCAGTTCATGATATTATTAACTTGTAAGTTACATTTCACTGCACACATTTCTGTTGGTCATAGTATATGGACAATATGTGAGAAGTAGGGACTGTTAGTGTTTGCACGTGTGTTAATAATTCAGCAAGGGACTGGATAACAGCATTGCTGGTTCTAAGGACAATTCCAGAAACTTTGTGAGTGCACAAGTGGTGGTTTATGGACTTGCTATATTGTCCGCAAGACTCTTCTATGGTGATTGTGCACCTGCACATTTGCAACAGATGGCTGCTGGCCGTCTCTACAAGGACTACAGTGGGTCTGCGCCTCTGGTGGCCCACCAATACCGTAATCTCTACCAGGACTACAGTGGGTCTGCTCTGTGATGACCTACCTACCAATATTCTTCAAAACTTCGACTGACTCTGCTGTGGGTTTGCTCTGTTGTGGCGCATTACCTGTCTGCATGTCAAGAGTCAGCACTGTCTTTCCATTGGAAGGACAACACTACTTCTTCAAGACAGTATGGAAATCCACTACTCTGTGTGCATTTTCTTTTACTGCTCAGACTTTGAGAAAAACACTGCAATTTTACTGTGACGCATGATGAGGACTGTCTTTATGGACTGTGAGAAAAGGTTAGCTTTTGACCAACATTGTATCAATAAGTGTGTGCATTTGATTTCTTTGTTATTGTAATTATGAAAAATTTTATCAAATCATTATTGGCCACTGCCCAAAAAAAATTTGTAAAATTTTTTTGTGGGGAGCATGGGGGCTATGTAAGTAGGCTGTTTATGTTTTCTCTATGTAAGTAGGCTGTTTATGTTTTCTTATTGGCAATGTTACATAGCGCTCAATATGAAAATCACTGGCTGTGCTGTGTGCAATCTGTGGCTGCTTTGCATTGTTGTAATACTCGCCATTGTAGTGTTAGGCAGCTGGCTGTGAACAGCGCATAGCGTTGCGCAGTTGGAGGTGAGCCGCCAGCAGTGGTGGATGTGGGGAGAGAGATGGCGGAGTTTTGAAATTTGTCATGAACTGCTATATTTATATATGATGATATCAAGGTAAATACATTGTTTGTTCTCTATTAATATCTTTCATTTGCTAACTATCCCTATCAGTAGTTAGTGCCTTCCATAGTTTGAATCTTTTATTTAGCTGGCAGTAGTGGCGCTCGCTGTATTGCAGTAGCTTGAGCAGCGAAGATTTTTGTGAGGTAAGTGATTTGTGGAAGGTATAGGTTAATGTTAGTCAGGGCCATTCTTTTGTAGGGAATTTTGAAAGTCAGATTGCGTTGCGCTAACAAAATATTGTGTGTCAGTTTAAGCACAGTCATGTATAATTTCTCAAAGGGGACGTTTCAAGCCAACACTGTGTTGCTATAGGAGGCCGAAATGCACGCGTTTAAGCTCACGCAAACTGGCGTGAGGTCTGGAACAGGACAATGTAATTTATATAGCCAATAAGGTATGTTGCTCCTGGAATACTTAACTTTAATCCATAATTGGCGTACATCGCTCTTGACGGTACATGTTTTACAATCTCAATATTAACTGGTAATGGCGCCTAGCTAGGTCGTAGCAAATGACGTAGCTGAAGGCTATGCTAACTATCGTCTCAGCAAATGGGAGCATATTTGTCAGTGAACCATTCCTAGCAACGTCGGCTGTACAACTGGGGCGAGTGCTAGGACGTCTCTCTAGACCTGCCGTGTGGTGGCGCTCGGTCTGCAATCACTGACAGTGGCGACACGCGGGTCCGACGTATACTAACGGACCGCGGCCGATTTAAAGGCTACCACCTAGCAAGTGTGGTGTCTGGCGGTGACACAACACCTTTCAATGTCGCACAACAGGTAACGCCACTTTCCGCTGCTGACAAGCAAATTTTGGGTTTCTAGGAATACATAACTTTATTTATGAATTGACACATTTGCATACCTCTTGAGTATGACACAGTATACCAATTAAACACAGACCCAATCTAAATCTAAGTGAGTAGTATTTTACTAATTCGTGCCGATTGAGGCATGCTTGTGTACAGATACTCAGTTTTATTAAAACAGACTTTTGTCGTAATGTTATCGTGGGTAGTTTCATTTCATTTCTTATAATACAGTGCACAATTTTCGTAAGGTTTCTTTTAGTGTTGTTAAAACAATAGTAAACATAAGAGAGAAATTAATCATCAACGATATATGTGAAATCTCTGATGTTATCTATTACAGTCTGACAATGCACGTGCCGTTTATTGATTACATGCATATAGAAAACTTATTATGAGTTAAAGCTGTCAAACAAGGTTTGAAGAAGAATAAAATGCCGCTACTACACGGCAGTAAATGTAGAAAATACTTTTCTGCCGCATTTTCGCGTGATGTGCTCTCCCCATACATAATACAAAAGTTTCGAGATGCATCAGCTGCCTGGCCATCTATTAAACCTGGAAAGAACAAAACGTCGCAGAAGTTAGCCATTTTTCCACATGCGACTATTTTGGGTTGAGAAGTGAAGGGAATTATGTTCAAAGTTCTATTAGATTGATAACTTAAGCAGACAGCAAAAATGCATTTTAAAAAATGTAGCAGTGAATGTACTCGAACTCAGAACGTTTCATCCCTTGTGCAGGACACTTGGCGTTATGCTTCTAGCTGACACTGAACTAGACACCCTCCACAAGTCAGAAACAAGTTCTCCAGAACTTCCGCATTCCACACTAATGTGAGATAATGCATATGGCCGGATCTAGACTTCTGAGAGACCGACAGTTACAGCTTTTCTTTTGCACTGCACGACGTTTTCAACAAACAGATAGCGCAATAGAGTAGCTCAAGTGGAAAGTAACACTTCCTATTTAAATTTCTGCATCTTTCACTGTTGGCAGTTCTGTGGAGGTGGCAGTTACGTGATTTTATTTCGGTGATTACAAAATAGAGTCGCATGTATGCACTGGGTAGCCGAGACAGCTGGTTTATGGCGATTCGGTCAACCAAGTAAATGAATGTACTGAAAATGCTGCAAACCATTACAGGGAGCCTGTGTGTCAGAATTCTCATCCAGTGCGGCGCAACGGATTTATGATAGAAAGATGGTACATGGAGCATAGGAGTTGGTGGTATATTGGTTTGGTAATAGGTTCAGGTACTTGAGGGTCTGGGTTCGTTTCCAACTACTACGGAAGATTTTTGATAGATAGATACAGATTCTGTTCTCTGCTGGCTATGCCAAGTGAAGAAGGTATAATGGTATTGTGGTCTGAAATTCACATTAAACATCATATTCCTTCTCTACCAAGTAGACGTCAGGTTGAACCACAATAAAGTCAGGAGTGGCGACATGTAGAAACTATCTCCAGTAACCTTTCTTATACTAGTTATTTATTTCTAGTGACGAAACAAACGCTATGTAGGGCCACAGGACACTTATTCCATCTTTTATTTGAGATTATGTATGTCGATAAAATTGGTTCTGAACTGGGAATGCTATTCAGACCGCCCGTAACTCGGAATTTGAGCACTTTGTGTCAATACAGCTCGACTACAATTTGTTGTTTGTTCAAAACTGCAGATTTTTCAATGTCTCCACAGATTGAGCGTGATGGGTTCGAATGCTGGTCCGGCACTAAAGTTTTCATTATGTATTACCAAGCTCTAGCATGAGAACACCTATCTGCTGGTGGATAATAATTTTGATTTTTAATGTATTTTCATTCGTTGTCAACACTAAAGATATCTGACGTTTTTGACTCCCAGTGAGACACAGAACTATTTGCGAGATCACTGTAACTCCAAGGATGTTACTGCGAGCTGCTGGTGGAGAAAAATTCGGTATCTGACGTCTCTTCGCGTGTAGTCAACAACGATATGTGGGGTGGTTCGATTCCCAGCCAGCACTGAACTCTTCGTCACATTATTTCTAGTACAAAAACGCTCACATGTCGCTGCTGGTGTAATAAACCCATATTCAACGTTCGTTTCCTCTGGAATGTAACAGCAACAGGTGTCGGGTTGGAGTCCTGGGAAGGAGAAAATTAATGTTTCGTCTCGTCATTTCAGTTAAACATGTAGGTATTGCCGAAAAAATCCGATATGTCACAGTTGATTGTGCTTCGATAACAACCTGATTAGGTTCTGGGCTCGAAACCTGCGCAACACATAGCTTTACCTCATGGCATTTCATGTAAGTTACTTGTGAAGATGCAATATTTAACATCTCTCGTAGTCGTTAACAGGGACAATCGATGCTGCGTAGGAATTCGCGTCCGTTAAAAATGTTTACGTTATGTAATTTAAAGTTGATATTTGCTAACTGATACTCTCTAAAATAGAGGTATATTAGTCTCTGCATGCCTAGTCAGGAGTGACTGTTAGTTTCCGTCAGTCACGAAATCTTTGCTTAGTCTTCATGACCTGGGTTTGAATCCATATGCAGAACGAGACGGTTCGTCGTGTCATTTGAAGTTCATACATATTCTCAACTAGCTGCTCGTGAATAACTTAAATTTTTAATGTCATTTTGTGTCAAATAATAAGTACGGTATGTTACTTTGAAGAGGAAATCATGGATACGACGAACTTACTACGTGCATTACCAATCTGACGTAATAATGAGAGTGGTAACATTTCAGGTATGTCATTTATTGTAATAAATGTGAGTTTACAAGCCTTAAGAACAGTCTTATCTGTGATAAGGTGTTCCCTGATATTTAAAGTGTCGTGGTATTACGTTACATTTTGAGTTATTGCGATACAGAGCAGTGTTTTCAGGTGGTGACTTGTTGGAACCATTTTCAACAGTCAAACGACTGTACTGAGGAGCGATTGGAGGACCTACTAGACAGCTGCGTTATGTGGGTTGGCCGGCCTTGGTGGCCGAGCGGTTCTAGGCGCTACAGTCTGGAACCGCGCGACCGCTACGGTCGCAGGTTCGAATCCTGCCTCGGGCATGGATGTGTGTGATGTACTTAGGTTAGTTAGGTTTAAGTAGTTCTAAGTTCTAGGGGACTGATGACCTCAGAAGTTTAGTCCCATAGTGCTCAGAGCCATTTGAACCATTGTTATGTGGGTTGCATGCAAATAAGGCGAAATGCAATTCAGGTAGTTCGGATACTTTTGAGCATAACTACTCTGTATTTCCCAATTAAGTGGCTGGCAGACGGTTCTTCGAACTATCTTCAAGCTATTTCTCTACCATTCCTCTCTCACGCAGCTCGACAGTAAAACGAACACTACAGTCTTTCTGTGCGAGCTCTGATTTCTCTAATTTATTGCGATGATCATTTCTCCCTACGTAGGTTGACGCCAGCAAAATGCTTTCGCATTCGGGGAAGAAAGTTGGTGATTGAAATTTCATGAGTAGATCCTGTGCAATTCGTATACAATATATGTAACACTCTATCCCGTGTTGTCCCGGCGGAGGTTCGAGTCCTCCCTTGGGCATGGGCGTATGTGTTTGTCCTTAGGATAATTTAGGTTAAGTGGTGTGTAAGCTTAGGGACTGATGATCTTAGTAGTTAAGTCCCATAAGATTTCACACACATTTGAACATTTTTCTATCCCGTGTTTCGCGATCATACAAAACGAGCTACCCTTCTTTGGACTTCTTCGATTTCTTCCGTCAATCCTACCTGATGCGGATCCTACACACAGCAATACTGTAGAACAGGACGGACAAGCGTAGTGCGTGTTTTTGGTACTTGCATTGTTTAATTCATAAATTTCGGGCGTATTACAGTATTTGAGAGTTACAGCATCGCGTTTTAGTACCTGAATAGTGTAAATTCGCGTAGTCGTCTGTCTTCTGTTTTTGTTTTGAACGGCCAGTGTCGGTTGGTCACAGTCAGTGTGCTCCCTGCCGCCGTTGGATAAGCAGCTGCAGCAGCAAGTCGTATACTCCTAGCTCACTCATTTGTTACATAGTTTAATTCTTAATTTCTTTGCGTGTTTTTGGTACTTGCATTGTTTAATTCATAAATTTCGGGCGTATTACAGTATTTGAGAGTTGTAGCATCGCGTTTTAGTACCTGAATATTGTAAAATCGCGTAGTCTCCTTCCGCCGCCGAGCAGTGTGTCAGCAGTGCGCAAGTAGCAGCATTACTGCATTTACTAGGCAATCTTGTATTTTAATAACCGTTTAAATTTTGTGTCCATTTGTTTGCGCTCTCCGTAGATTAGTTCAGACGTTCTTTGCACAACAGTTTTTAGCATGGATAGGGACTGCAACTGCTGTGTTCGGATGCAGGCTGTGTTGGCATCCCTTCGCTCCCAGCTTCAGGCAGTGTGGACTTCGGTCACACAGCTTGAGGCTGTTGCCAATGGGCATCACTGTGGGGGTCCGGATGGGGGTTTGTCGGGGACGGCCAGCTCGTCCCACGCATCGCCCCGATCGGACTACGACTATGGTTGCCCGGGATACTGCCCGCATTGACGCTGATCCCTCACCTGTGGTAGAGTGGGAGGTCGTCTCAAGGTGTGGCAGGGGGCGAAAGACATTCCGGAGGGCTGAACGGAAGGCCTCTCCAGTTTGTCTGACGAACCGGTTTCAGGTTCTGTCTCAGGCTGATACTGATCTTCGGCCTGACATGGCTGCTTGTCCTGTTCCAGAGGTTGCCCCTCAGTCTGCAAGATCCGGGCGGTCGCAGAGTGTGGGCTTACTGGTAGTTGGGAGCTCCAACGTCAGGCGCGAATTGGGGCCCCTTAGGGATATGGCAGCAAGAGAGGGGAAGAAAACCAATGTGCACTCCGTGTGCATACCGGGGGGAGTCATTCCAGATGTGGAAAGGTTCCTTCCGGATGCCATGAAGGGTAAAGGGTGCACCCATCTGCACGTAGTCGCTCATGTCGGCACCAATGATGTGTGTCGCTATGGATCGGAGGAAATCCTCTCTGGCTTCCGGCGACTATCTGATTTGGTGAAGACTGCCAGTCTTGCAAGCAGGATGAAAGCAGAGCTCACCATCTGCAGCATCGTCGACAGGACTGACTGCGGACCTTTGGTACAGAGCCGAGTGGAGCGTCTGAATCAGAGGCTGAGACGGTTCTGCTACCATATGGGCTGCAGATTCGCCATAGGGTGGTGGGGTTTCGGGTTCTGCTGGATAGGTCAGGAGTCCACCACACGCAACAAGCGGCTACACGGGTAGCAGGGGTTGTGTGGCGTGGGCTGGGCGGTTTTTTAGGTTAGATGGCCTTGGACAAGTACAGAAAGAGCAACAGCCTCAACGGGTGCGGGGCTAAGTCAGGACATGCGGGGACCAAGCAGCAATCGGTATTGTAATTGTAAACTGTCGAAGCTGCGTAGGTAAAGTACCAGTACTTCAAGCGCTGATAGAAAGCACCGAAGCTGAAATCGTTATAGGTACAGAGAGCTGGCTGAAGCCAGAGATAAATTCTGCCGAAATTTTTACAAAGGTACAGACGGTGTTTAGAAAGGATAGATTGCATGCAACCAGTGGTGGAGTGTTCGTCGCTGTTAGCAGTAGTTTATCCTGTAGTGAAGTAGAAGTGGATAGTTCCTGTGAATTATTATGGGTGGAGGTTACACTCAACAACCGAGCTAGGTTGATAATTGGCTCCTTTTACCGACCTCCCGACTCAGCAACATTAGTGGCAGAAGAACCGAGAGAAAATTTGGAATACATTTCACATAAATTTTCTCAGCATGTTATAGTCTTAGGTGGAGATTTCAATTTACCAGATATAGACTGGGACACTCAAATGTTTAGGACAGGTGGTAGGGACAGAGCATCGAGTGACATTATACTGAGCGCACTATCCGAAAATTACCTCGAGTAATTAAACAGAGAACCGACTTGTGGAGATAACATCTTGGACCCACTGATAACAAACAGACCCGAACTTTTCGACTCTGTATGTGCAGAACAGGGAATCAGTGATCATAAGGCCGTTGCAGCATCCCTGAATATGGAAGTTAATAGGAATATAAAAAAAGGGAGGAAGGTTTATCTGTTTAGGAAGAGTAATAGGAGGCAGATTTCAGACTACCTAACAGATCAAAACGAAAATTTCTGTTCCGACACTGACAATGTTGAGTGTTTATGGAAAAAGTTCAAGGCAATCGTAAAATGCGTTTTAGACAGGTACGTGCTGAGTAAAACTGTGAGGGACGGGAAAAACCCACCGTGGCACAACAACAAAGTTAGGAAACTACTGCGAATGCAAAGAGAGCTTCACTCCAAGTTTCACGCAGCCAAAACCTCTCAGACATACACAAGCTAAACGATGTCAAAGTTAGCGTAAGGAGGGCTATGCGTGAAGCGTTCAGTGAATTCGAAAGTAAAATTCTATGTACCGACTTGACAGAAAATCCTAGGAAGTTCTGGTCTTACGTTAAATCAGTAAGTGGATCGAAACAGCATATCCAGACACTCTGGGATAATAATGGCATTGAAACAGAGGATGACACGCATAAAGCTGAAATTTTTCCAAAGCTGTTTCACAGAGGAAGACTGCACTGCAGTTCCTTCTCTAAATCCTCGCACAAACGAAAAAATGGCTGACATCGAAATAAGTGTCCAAGGAATAGTGAAGCAACTGGAATCACTCAACAGAGGAAAGTCCACTGGACCTGACGGGGTACCAATTCGATTCTATACAGAGTACGCGAAACAACTTGCCCCCCCTTCTAACAGCCGTGTACCGCAAGTCTCTAGAGGATCGGAAGGTTCCAAATGATTGGAAAAGAGCACAGGTAGTCCCAGTCTTCAAGAAGGGTCATGGAGCAGATGCGCAAAACTATAGACCTATATCTCTGACGTCGATCTGTTGTAGAATTTTAGAACATGTTTTTTGCTCGAGTATCATGTCGTTTTTGGAAACCCAGAATCTACTATTTAGGAATCAACGTGGATTCCGGAAACAGCGATCGTGTGAGACCCAACTCGCTTTATTTGTTCATGAGACCCAGAAAATATTAGATACAGGCTCCCAGGTAGAGGCTATTTTTCTTGACTTCCGGAAGGCGTTCGATACAGTTCCGCACTGTCGCCTGATAAACAAAGTAAGAGCATACTGAATATCAGACCAGCTGTGTGGCTGGATTGAAGAGTTTTTAGCAAACAGAACACAGCATGTTGTTATCAATGGAGAGACGTCTACAGACGTTAAAGTAACCTCTGACGTGCCACAGGGGAGTGTTATGGGACCATTGCTTTTCACAATATATATAAATGACCTAGTAGATAGTGTCGGAAGTTCGATGCGGCTTTTCGCGGATGATGCTGTAGTATACAGAGAAGTTGCAGCATTAGAAAATTGTAGCGAAATGCAGGAAGATCTGCAGCGGATAGGCACTTGGTGCAGGGAGTGGCAACTGACCCTTAACATAGACAAATGTAATGTATTGCGAATACATAGAAATAAGAATCCTTTATTGTATGATTATATGATAGCGGAACAAACACTGGTAGCAGTTACTTCTGTAAAATATCTGGGAGTATGCGTGCGGAACGATTTGAAGTGGAATGATCATATAAAATTAATTGTTGGTAAGGCGGGCACCAGGTTGAGATTCATTGGGAGAGTCCTTAGAAAATGTAGTCCATCAACAAAGGAGGTGGCTTACAAAACACTCGTTCGACCTATACTTGAGTATTGCTCATCAGTGTGGGATCCGTACCAGATCGGGTTGACGGAGGAGGTAGAGAAGATCCAAAGAAGAGCGGCGCGTTTCGTCACTGGGTTATTTGGTAACCGTGATAGCGTTACGGAGATGTTTAACAAACTCAAGTGGCAGACTCTGCAAGAGAGGCGCTCTGCATCGCGGTGTAGCTTGCTCGCCAGGTTTCTAGAGGGTGCGTTTCTGGATGAGGTATCGAATATATTGCTTCCCCCTACTTATACCTCCCGAGGAGATCACGAATGTAAAATTAGAGAGATTAGAGCGCGCACGGAGGCTTTCAGACAGTCGTTCTTCCCGCAAACCATACGCAACTGGAACAGGAAAGGGAGGTAATGACAGTGGCACGTAAAGTGCCTTCCGCCACACACCGTTGGGTGGCTTGCGGAGTATAAATGTAGATGTAGATGTAGATGTAAGCCACCTCTTTAGTATACGTCCTCAGCTCGTGGTCTCGCGGTCGCATTCTCGCTTTCTGAGCCCGGGGTCCCGGGTTTCTATTCCCGGCGGGGTCAGCGATTTTCCCCTGCCTCGAGATGACTGGGTGTTTGTGTTGTCCGCATCATTCTATCATCATTCATGAAAGTGGCGAAATTGGGCTGAGCAATGGCTGAGAATTTGTACGGGCGCTGATAACCGCGCAGTTGAGCGCCCCACGTACCAAACATCATCATCATTTTTAGTATACCTGCGGCGTTTTCTAAGTGTTCTGCCAATAAATCGCAATCTTTGGTTTGCGTTTCCCACCAACATTATCCATCTGCTTGTTCCAACTTAAGTTATTCGTAATGGTAAGCCCAAAGTACTGTATTATGTTGGATTTACAGCCTTTAGACTTTTGTGATTTATTGTATAACAGAAATTTAGCAGATTCTTCTCAGTACTCGTGTGGATGGCCTCACATTTTGCAATAAAACAACAAATTAGAAAATGTTTCACAGCAGACCGGATTTCATCTTACATTGACAGTCACCCAGTCTCAGAGAAAATTCTTCTGAATTCAGATTACACCACCGGTAATGACCAGATCTCCGTAATATCCAGAGGTGGGCCCGTGGGCTCACTTTTCCTTCAATTGACTGGTTCAATAAAATAAAGAAGTTTTAAGTGTATTTTGCGCTTTTCATAGGCTGCATGTTGCTAATTGTGATGGAGTGATGCAAAAGATAAGTTTTACAATAACTTCAAAACCTACCGAAATGCATCACAAAGTGGTTTCTCTCTACTTTCGGCAAAGAACCTTCATTAGAATAAGTCATCTGAACACACAAGTAAAAATAGGAAACATAAAAAATTTGCCCCGAAGAGAAATCTCATGCGGACTGCGTAGTAATTTTCCTGAGCTATGGTGGGTATTTATGAATGCAGTAAGATGTTCTAGCTCTTTATGTAAAGCCTTCGAAGGTAGCATACGAATGTTTATTTATTACAATTTTTGATTGAAGCGAAGCTTAATAATGTGCATCAGCACTTAACAGTATGCAATTTATGACACTGGTGTCAAAACTTTAGCGCACCGAGATAGAACAGTATTCTCGCTAACGTCATACGCGTTGCCAATAGCAGCGCGACCCCCCCCCCCCCCCCCCCCCCCGGTTGTTAGTAGTTGCCTTGCTTCGTAGCTGCCTTGGGGGAAAGCAATGGAGTGCCCATATAACGTACTGCCCGAAGTGATAGTGTTTTCGATCTCTTTGGTACTGCCCGTAAGATGTAGAATACTCTATGGCAGGGCTTCCCAACGTGTGGTCCGCGGACCCCTTAGGGTTCCGCCGGCTCTTTCTAGAAGGTCCGCGGCCACCTTTCACCAAATCGTGTAAAATAATGAGTAAAATTATTGAATAAAAATGTGAAAATCAAATTCATCACTTTTTTTTCGTGTGAGTAACGTGTACTTTTACTTCAGATCATATCCCCAAGCAGCCTTTGCGGTTCCTAAGCGAGAACGTATACACAGTTTAGTGCCGGAGAATGCGGCTTCTCTGGTCGACTGTTTCGCGACAATACGGGGGTCGTTTGTGCACCGGCTCACGGCGGTAGATGCGCTGAAACCTTTTACGGGTGCGCGGAGCGAGCTTTGTCGACCAATCACAGCGCTCGCTGGCACGTATGTGGCTCCAGGCATCATTAAATGTTAATCTTGCTTTGTCAGTGCACTACCTATTTCATAAGTCGATTTCTGACCAGTTTATTACTTCTAACATGGATCGGTGGCTGAAGTCAGGATCATTGAAGAAGGGTGCAGTTTCTCCATCGCCTTCACAATAAGGGAAGTTTCCAGTTGAAATGAATGAGGAGGGAGGACGACCGAAGGAAGAGTTTACATACTGTTGAACATTTTTCTTCGGGTTAGATAGAGCAACCACAGTCGTTGCGTGCACCCACCCCATGGAGGGCAACCTGATTTTTCTTCGGATTTCGCGAAAAACCACACACACACACACACACACACACACACACACACACACGAACACACACACACACACACGACTGTTACGAAATATGCATGCTCCTTACACAGCAGTAGCCAAATAGTGGAAGTGAACAGAGTATGAGCGGCAGCTTGTCAACAGCGAACAGTTTGGACGTGACGTTGATTGCTCTTGGAGGAAGACAGCTCCAACGTGTGAAATGTCAGTTACCAAGTAATTTTAAACAGGCTATAGTGTGTTGAACAAAGTGAGTAAATCCATTAGTAAGTGTCTGGATACAGTGGTAATTCAAATTGGATCGTTAATTTCAAGTTTTTTTCATTCATCTCTAAACCAAAGACTATTGATACTTCGGGGGAGGGGGGAGAGCAGGGGGGGGGGGGGTGTCATTGGGAACATGGCTCTTGCCTTAAGAAGCTTTCAGTTCCCATGGGTTTCGCTCTGAAATTTAAAGTTACTGTGCTCTTGACTGACTATGGGTCTGCCATGGATTTTCGACTGAAGAAGGGGTCCGCCAGCTGAAAAGGTTGGGAAGCCGTGCTCTTTGGTACTGCACATGTAGGTATTACGTTATACCTCGGAGGTATAATTCTTATCTCCATGTTTTATATCTACACGATATTGCTCAAAGAGGTTAGAATGTTTTAACCTCCGTAGTACCACAGTCTAACATGTTAGTACTGCCCCGACTCAGTACAGGCAGCCGCGACCTGAGTCATGAGAAGTGGCAACGCTGTGCAGACGGCTTACTACTGCTGCAGTACTATGTTCACGGAGATAAAAAACTTTTTGGCTTCAGTTTTTGAGATATGTGAAACGTCTGGTTAAATCTTTACCTTAGAAGCCCAAAGACTGTTGATTTGTCCTTAAATAAGATTTTTCTTACTGATCTGTTATCATGGGGCTTCAGTCACAAAGGGTGCAGGCCGAACACTGGAAGAACGTAGATACAGGAACCATCGTTATAAGAGTTGTAAATTGTCGTAGCTGTGTTGGGAAAGTACCAGAGCTCCAAGCGCTAACAGGAAGCACTGATGCTCAAATCGTTATAGGCACTGAAAACTGCCTGACGCCGGATATAAGCCCAGCCGTAATTTTTGCGAAGAACATGACGGTGTTCCAAAAGGATAGGCTAAATACGGTTAGCGGTGGCGTGTTTGTTGCTGCTAGAAGTAGTTTATCTTGTCACGAAATTGAAGCCGATAATTCCTGTGAGTTAGTATGGGCAGAGGTCATTGTTGGCAACCGGAATTACGTAATAATTGGATCCTTTTACCGAACTCCCAATTCAGATGAAACAGTTGCTGAAAGATACAAAGAAAACTTGAGTTTGATTTCAAACACGTAACCGACTCATACGACTATAGTTGGTGGTGACTTTAATTTACCCTCGATATGTTGGCGAAAATACACGTTTAATTCCGGAGGTACGCATAAAACATCATCCGAAATTGTGCTAAACCCTTTCTCCGAAAATTATCTCGAGCAGTTAGTTCATGAGCCCACGCGAATAGTAAACGGTTGTGAAAACACACTTGACCTCTTAGCAACAAATAATCCTGAGTTAATAACGAGCACTACAGGGATTAGTGAACACAGGGTTGTCGTAGCGAGACTGAATATTGTAACCCTCAAATCCTCCAAAAATAAACGAAACTTATACCTATTCAAATAAAGAGATAAAAATTCACTTGACTCCTTCCTGAGAGACAATCTCCACTCCTTCTAAATTAATAATATAAGTGTTGACCAGATGTGGCTTGAATTCAAAGAAATAATATCGGCAGCAATTAAGAGATTTATACCAAATGAATTAACAAACGACAGAGCTGATCCTCCTTGGTACACAAAACGGGTCGGAACACTGATGCAGTAACAACGAAACAAACATGCCAAATTTAAACAGACACAAAATCCCCAAGATTGGCGATCTCTTACAGATGCTCGAAATTTAGCGCGGACTTCAATGCGAGATGCTTATAACAGTTTCCAAAACGAAACTGTCTCGAAACCTGGCAGAAAATCAAAAGAGATTCTGGTCGTATGTGAAGTATGTTAGCGGCAAGAAACAATCAATGCTTGATAGCAATGGAGATACTATCGAAGATAGTGCTGCCAAAGCAGAGTTACTAAACACAGCCTTCCGAAATGCCTTCACAAAATAAGACGAAGTAAATATTCCAGAATTCGAATCACGAACAGCTGCCAACATGTGTAACGTAGAAGTAAATTTCCTCGGAGTAGTGAAGCAACTTAAATCAGAATCAAAGCAAGTCTTCTGGTCCAGACTGTGTGCCAATTAGGATCCTTTCAGAGTATGCTGATGTGTTAACTTCATACTTTCAATCATACACAACCGTTCGCTCGAAGAAAGATCCGTACCCAAAGACTGGAAAGTTGCACAGGTCACACCAATATTCAAGAAAGGTAGTAGGAGTAATTCACTTAATTACAGGCCCATATCATTAACGTCGATATGCAGCAGGAGTTTGGAACATATGTGTTCGAACATTTTGAATTACCTCGAAGAAAATAGCCTATTGACACACAGTCAACATGGGTTTAGAAAACAACGTTCTTGTGAAACACAACTAGCTCTTTATTCGCATGAAGTATTGGGTACTATTGACAAGTGTTTTCAGATATATTCCGTATTTCTGGAAGGTTTAGACACTGCACCACACAAGTGGCTTGTAGTGAAACTGCGTGCTTATGGAATATCGTCTCAATTATATGACTGGATTTTTGATTTCCCAGCTGGCCGGTGCGGCCGAGCGGTTCTAGGCGCTACAGTCTGGAACCACGCGACCGCCACGGTCGCAGCAGGTTCGAGTCCTGCCTCGGGCATAGATGTGTGTGATGTCCTTAGGTTAGTTAGGTTTAAGTAGTTCTAAGTTCTAGGGGACTGATGACCTCAGAAGTTATGAAGTGCCATAGTGCTCAGAGCCATTTGAACCTTTTTCTTTTTTTTGTGATTTCCCATCAAAGAGGTCACAGTTCTTAGTAATTGACAGAAAGTCATCGAGTAAAACAGAAGTGATTTCTGGCGTTCCCCAAGGAAGTGTTATAGGCCCTTTGCTGTTCGCTATCTATATAAACGATTTGGGAAACAATCTGAGCATCCGTCTTAGGTTGTTTGGAGATGACGCTGTCGTTTATCGACTAATACAGTCATCAGAAGATCAAAACAAATTGTAAAACGATTTAGAAATGATATCTGAATGGTGCGAAAGTTGGCAGTTGACCCTAAATAACGAAAAGTGTGAGGTCATCCACATGAGTTCTTAAAGGAATTCGTTAAACTTCGGTTACACGATAAATGAGTCAAATCTAAACTCCGTAAATTCAACTAAATAGCTATGAATTACAATTACGAACAACTTAAATTGGAAGGAACACATAGAAATGTTGTGGGGAAGGCTAACCACAGACTGCATTTTATTGGCAGGACACTTAGAAAATGTAACAGCTCTACTGAGAAGACTGCCTATACTACGCTTGTCCGTCCTCTTTTAGAATACTGCTGCGCGGTGTGGGGTACTTACCAGATAAGACTGACGGAGTACATCGAAAAAGTTCAAAGAAGGGCAGCACGTTTTGTATTATCACGAAATATGGGAGAGAGTGTCACTGAAATGATACAGCATTTGGGCTGGACATTATTAAAAGAAAGGCGTCTTCGTTGCGACGGAATCTTCTCATAAAATTCCAATCACCAACTTTCTCCTCCGTAGGCGAAATTATTTTGTTGACATCGACCTACGTAAGGGGGAAACGATCACCACGATAAAATAAGAGAATTCAGAGCTCGTACGGAAAGCTATAGGTGTTCGTTCTTTCCGCGCTGTACGAGATTAGAATAACAGAGAATTGTGGAGGTGGTTCGATGAACCCTCTGCCTGACACTTAAATGTGGTTTGCAGAGAATCCATGTAGATGTAGATGTAGATAGGGGGGGACGTTGACGCCTTTATTATAGAAACAATATTTAAAGATGTAATGAGAGTGTGAAGCTACGTAAAGACAACATAGATGTAAAATGTAGATAAAAGATGGTGTGCGTGGATTATACTAAATGTCTATAATCATTAAGTACCATTTTTCAGATGCGAGATGAATATTTTGTTGATTTGGTGGAGGAGACCAAACAACGAGATCATCGGATTAGGGAAGGAAGTAGGCCGTGCCCTTTGCCGGAAGCGATTTAGGGAAATCACGGAAAACTTAATTCAGGATAGCCGGACGCGTGGTTGCACCGTCGTACCTCCGAGTGCGAGTCTAGTGTGCTAACCACTGCGCCACCTCGCGCGTTAAAATACTTTGTCACAGGATGTGGAAGCAGTTATCGTTACAGTGGCGATAAGAGCTAACCACGATTCCGGTGTTCAAAATATAACGGACGCGCACGAGCTATTCCGATGAAAAGTCGGATAATTTCCAAAAGTTCCATGGACTATGTGAAGCATTTACAAGAAGATGACTTTAATAAAAAGATTCGCAAGGATATGAATAGAAGTACCCAAGAGCTCGACCAATATTACGTAAAGGTACAATTCCAAGAATTTTCCCCAGTCTACCACATTACTTAAACAAACCAAATAAATCCGATTTCGGGGAAGATCCAAATGAAAGAAGACAGAAGCGAGAGGAAGCTGTTCGTAAGAGAAATGAGCAGTGGCTTGCTGAACATGCGATTAAAAAATTTAACGACGTGCGTGAAAGTGTAGTGTATATAAAATTTTAGGAAGTTTCACGCTGTACCGTAAGGTAATAAACTATTCATTATTTAACTAACGTTGATTCTATCAGGAATCGTTGTACACAACGACCGTAGACTATAAGGAAGGAGAGCCACACAGCAGTCAGTCCCAAATCTAGATTTCGGCTATAAATAGCCATATATAGTGCATTTTGGTTACAATTCAATAGGCTCACGGAAGTTCATATTACCATATGTTCTTGAAAGTGTCCTTTTGCCTATAAACCTGCAAGAACATATGCCGGCCGGTGTGGCCAAGCGGTTAAAGGCGCTACAGTCTGGAACCGCGTGACCGCTACGGTCGCAGGTTCGAATCCTGCTTCGGGCATGGATGTGTGTGATGTCCTTAGGTTAGTTAGGTTTAAGTAGTTCTAAGTTCTAGGGGACTGATGACCTTAGAAGTTAAGTCCCATAGTGCTCAGAGCCATTTTTTTGCAAGAACATATGGTCACTTGAACTGGCGCTAGTCTGTTAAACTGTAACGAAAATGCACTGAAGTTGGCTATTTATAGCCGAAATATAGACTTGCAAGAATAATAAAAACTAATGGGATTACGACTGCCTGCTGAGTGTCTCTCCTTCCTTATTCATTATATTTCTACAGGTTATCACGCAATAAATAACAAAATTAAAACTAGTGTAAACGTTTCACAGCTACAAAATTATTGCTTCCTTGGAAACCACTTGGTACATTTTACATTTAATAGACGATAGCTGAAAAGAACTTAAATAAACCCATACCTGTAACCAACTAATTTCATACTTTGTTATTCTGTATCTGATTCTAGATTTTTACCTGTTGGTTTTTTGGATTAGGAACTATATCTTACTGTTTACACATGCAGCGTCAAACCTCCTTACCCATTTTATTTATTGCATTGATTTAGAACTCCACTACCTCGAAACGTCTCAGGCTTTATAGCCATGAATAATTAGTGCATCATTTTAGAATGGATAGGATCTGGCAACGAATGTAAGAATGAGGTGCCTGTACCTGTAAGTGGAGTAATAACAGGAATGCCTGACTGAGTGATAAGAAAAACCTACCCTGTGGTCCCTTGTACTCATAGTCCATCTGTATGCCCTCTACCTGTTAAATCCTACCTAACTTTACTTTGTCTGCAGTCGTTCTTAACACTACACTCCAATTGGTGTTACATATTTACCCTTTGCATTAACCCAACACAATTCAGGAAGAGGGTCGGACACCATCGAATAAATAACACGCACCTTTGGTGCAACCACACTGCATTGTTAAGGAACTATGTCCTCCATTTAGTTTGGTATACAGTAGTACTAAGCAAATGCAAAAATACAATTGCTACACAACAGAATTCCTAGAGATTACGCAGAAGCCGCTAATTCGAAAGGACAAGACACACTTTTAAATTTGACTCACTAGCGACTCCTGTCTGAGATCACAATAATACAGCTGTCACACAGGACGTTTAAAAGTAAGTGCTAGGATATTTATGAATCAGTTTGGTAAGTAAGCACCATATTCTCCAAAACTATAAAAAGTAATACCCACACTTGTAACCAAAATCGTCATCAGCAACTATTTAGCACAACACTGAGGACGTTCACAACAATATAATAAACATTGTCCTACTTACCACCAGCAATGAGGGATACAACTCAAGAAAGCAACATAAACTTTCTGCATGAGTGTTCACCTGTTGACTTTTCTCAACATAAAATGAACGATCAAAAATCTTATTTCACCACCGACGTGGAACTGCCATCAGCTATAGGTCCATCCTTTAACAAGTGCCTGGGACCCCTATTTATCACTTTTTAACTGCTTGTGATGTCAGACATGGCACTTTCCTCAATATATACAGCTTTGATTTGATAATGCAACACAGTGATTCCTACAATACCAACTCACTAGTAACTCTGCTAAAAATAATTTTATGATCTTAGTATCTTCACAAGTATTTTTCTGGATGAATTATACTTGCTTATCTCACTGAGATGGGTCCAGCCACCTGTTGGCAAGGGGTGCCTGCCCCCGAAAACTGCGTCTTACTTTTTGCTTTTTGCGGTAGTATCCCTGCACCAAGACTCCAGAATCCTCCCACATGCTTGAGTGAGTTCTTATTGGGGCACTCAATTAAAATTAAAGTATCTGTAGATCCAAAGATCGGATTACAATGCGGTTTTCACCAAGTGATATTAAACAGAGCACATTCAAAAGATATATTCTAATAGCACTCTGCTGATTCGATTACATAACTTTGGTGATGAGAAATGAGCATGGTCAGTGAGATAGCAGATCACTGCCAAGCCTCACAGTGAGTAAACTGATAATGAATTTGTATTAAGTGAGTATAGCGTTAGAGACCACTTTATGTAACTTACGTTTAATACACAATAACAATTTACCACCATCTTTTACATTTATTGATATGGGGAAGTCGTTTTTTAATGTGTTATATGAGTGCATAACATACATATTGCCCTTGTACTTGACAGCTACTAACTTATGATAATTTTCATCATTTCCAAAAATATTCATTCTTGAGCATTTAAATGAGAATATTATAATTGATTTTTTTCTTATTCACATGTGTTGATCGTAGCATTGCACTTGTAGATTTTACCCAGAGATGGGATAAATGTAAATGTAGCAATGAAACAGTTGTGTATAACATGCACTTCAAAAAATGGCTCTGAGCACTATGGGACTTAACATCTGTGGTCATCAGTCCCCTAGAACTTAGAACTACTTAAATCTGACTAACCTAAGGTCATCACACACATCCATGCCCGAGGCAGGATTCGAACCTGCGACCGTAGCAGTCGCGCGGTTCCGGACTGCGCGCCTAGAACCGCTAGACCACCGCGGCCGGCTAACATGCACTTCATTGCGTAATCGACAAAGTTCATGGCAGGCAGAAATCACACTGAATCATGGTTCCTAACCAGGAACGGCGTCAGTCACGAGTGGTTTGTACATTGTCGGTATGGGTGACGTCACATAAGGTTCAAGCCAGCTTTAAGTGATGGCCACCACAGCGATAGGCTTACCATGAAGCAATATGTCGAAAGTTACTGCCTTGTCTGATGACAGTGTGAGTGCCAGTGTCAGGTGGCTGTAATGCTAGGTGACTAGTGTTACCCTGGAGCATGATGTAGTCACATTCTGCTGGTGCCTTATGGACGAAGATTTTGGAGAACTGTGTGGCTGTGGACACAGCATCCTGAACCATTCAATGTGTTGTTTGACAGATCTGATGGGAGCAGGAAATTCTGTGGACTCTATCAATGGCACTTGTAGCATGAAGTCTGCAGGCAGAAAGAGCAACTCACCGTAAAGGACTTGTGGGAGGAAGACGGAAATCATCTCTGTGAGTGGTGCGCACACAGGAAAAAGTGAAATTGGGTTTAACGTCCCATCAACATCGAGTTCATTAGAGACGGTGCACGATCTCAGATGAGGAAGGAAATCGGCCGTCCCCTTTCAAAGGGCATTTACATGGAATGATTTAGGGAAATCATAGAAAACCGAAGTCTGGATGGCCGGACGCGGGTTTGAACTATCGTCCTCCCGAATGCGAGTCCAATGTGATAACCACTGAGCCGCCTTGCTCGGTAGCAGTGTGTACACCTAATACCTAGCAAGGTTAATACTTTCACCCACCGAACACTGTGACACATAAGGACAGCTATAAGTGTACGGTGCCTCGTTGAACAAGGCCATTGCATTGCGGATGGCAAGCTGTTATGCGGTAACGTTGTACGAGGGCTATCCACAAAGTACATTACATTTTGGAATTAAAAATAAATAAAGTATTGGGATTTTTTTATTATATACAGATGAAAGCCACACTTAAATACTACTTTTCTACATAGTCGCCATTTAAATTAAAGCACTTATCGTAGCGTTGGACGAGCTTGGAAATTCCTTCGTCGTAAAATTCGGCCGCCTGCGCCTTCAACCACGTGGTTACCTCTTCTTGAAGCTGTGCGTCGTCATCAAAACGCTGCATAGCCAATTATTTCTTCATTGCTGGGAATAAGTGGAAGTCGCTCGGTGCCAGGTCGGGACTGTACGGCGAATGAGGAAACAACTCCCACTTAAAAGATTCGAGAACTTCACGAGTGGCATTTGCCTTGTGGGCCCGGGCGTTGTCGTGAATCAGCAAGATCTTTGAGCCCAACTTTACCCTGCGCTTGTTTCGTATTGCTCGTGGAGGTTGTGCAGAGTTTGGCAATACCTTTGAGAGTTTATTGTAGTGCCTCTCTCCAGGAAATCCACAAAAATCACACCTTTTCTGTCCCAAAAGACAGTGGCCATCACCTTCCTTGCCGACATTGTCTGCATGCATTTCTTGGGTTTGGGGGGGGGGGGGGGGATTTGTGTGCCCCCACTGCATTGACTGCAATTTTGTCTCGCAGTTCACATGCTTAACTCATGTTTCGTCACCAGTAACGATGCCATCGAGTAATGAGTCACACTGCCTCAAGAAGAGGTAACCACGTGGTTGAAGGCGCTGGCGGCCGAATTTTACGACGAAGGAATTTCCAAGCTCGTCCATCGCTACGATAAGTGCCTTATTTAAATGGCAACTCTGTAGAAAAGTAATATTTAAGTGTGGCTTTCATCTGTATATAATAAAAAAAATTTCTAATACTTTATTTATTTTTAACTCCAAAACGTAATGTACTTTGTGAATAGCCCTCGTACACCACAGTTCGTTAAATAGGACCAAATCAAACTGTTGTCCTTGGTCACTGGTTATAGAGATTGGACAGCCAAATGCCATATGCCAGCAATAACTCTTGCTGTCGTATCTGCCACAATGTTCTTGAATGAATGGAGTGGCTTCCACCCAGCGTGTCACTCGGTTGTTGACAGAGAGTACATAATAATAGCTTTCAGACATACAAGGAAGGGGGTGGGGGGCACGACGTTGAGATCAGGGATTTACTTCAGACTTTGCACACGTTTAGTCAGTCGTTAAAACAACATAATGTGCTAGTAGTAACGTGCAGTACTCTGACAATTCAGAGAACATCGCAAGAGTAGTTTTACGCGTCTGTTATATACATGACATATTTGTGAGTCGGTACTAAATGTTACAATTCATGGCGGTCAAGTTGTTAGCATTGTGTAATTAATGGAATACTTCTAGATAAGCTCAAGTACTGTGGTATGAATGAGACAGTCCTCAAATGGTTTAAATCATATCTAACTGGAAGAGTGCAGAAAGTTGAAATAAGCAGTTCACATAATATGCAAAAAACTGGTGATTTCTCAAACTGGGGAACAATCAAGAATGGGGTGCCGCAAGGTTCGGTCTTGGGTCTTCTGCTGTTCTTAATATATATTAATGACTTGCCATTCTATATTTACGAAGATGCAAAGCTGGTACTTTTTGCCGATGATACAAGTATAGCTATCACACCCAACAGACAAGAATTAACTGGTGAAATTGTAAACGATGTTTTTCAGAAAATCATTAAGTGGTTCTCTGCAAATGGGCTCTCATTAAACTTTGACAAAACACAGTATATACAGTTCCACACAGTAAATGGAATGCACCATTAATAAATATATACTTCGATCAGAAATCGGTAGCTAAGGTAGAATATTCAAAATTTCTAGGTGTATGCATTGATGAGGGGTTGAACTGTAAAAACCACACTGAGGAACTGATGAAACGTTTGAGTTCAGCTACTTATGCTATTAGGGTCATTGCAAATTTTGGGGATATACATCTCAGTAAATTAGCTTACCACGCCTATTTTCATTCTCTGCTTTCGTATGGCATCATATTCTGGGGTAACTCATCATTGAGTAAAAGAGTGTTCATTGCACAAAAGAGTGTAATCAGAATAATTACTGGAACTCATCCAAGATTATCCTGCAGACTCTTATTTAAAGAGCTAGAGATCTTCACTGTAGCCTCACAATATATATATTCACGTATGAAATTTGTTATTAACAATCCGAACGAATTCAAAAGTAATAGCAGTGTACATGGCTACAACACTAGGAGAAAGGATGATATTCATTACTCAAGGTTAAATCTAACTCTGGCTCAGAAGGGGGTAAACTATGCTGCCACAAAAGTCGTTGGTCACTTACCTAATAGCATCAAAAGTCTGACAGATGGCCATATAGCATTTAAAAGTAAATTAAAAGAATTTCTTAATGGCAATTCCTTCCACTCATTAGATGAATTTTTGGATATAGTAAGTGGGTAATTTCCCCACCCACCACAAAAAAATTAAAAATATTAAGTGTCATGTAATATTTTGTGTAATGAAATATCTTGTATAGACACCTTTTATTAACCTGACACGTTCCACATCATTACGAAGTGTCGTATTCATGATCTATGGAACAAGTACTAATCTATTCTAATCGAGCTCCGTAACACGAGGGTGTATGAGAGCGCGGCTCGGCTCCCACTCAAACATAATTTCTGATCTATATTTTATTTCATCATTGGTCATATTATTTAATTTGTATGACATTTGAGAGGTAGTATAATTAAAAAACCAAGTGTATTTGTGTGAAATTTTAGTGAATTTCGTGTTATTTGACTAATTACTATTTTTAATTAAATTTAATTATTAGAACAAACATACAGGAGACAGGTAAAATAATGTAAACACCTGTACTTACTTGGGAATGGTTTAGTAATAAGGGGTTGGACCCCCAATTGCCCGAAATACAGCTGCGATTATTCTTGGGATACTGGCATATAATGATTGCATAGTCTCCCGTGGAATGTTATGCCACTCTTCCATCAGAAGCTCTTCTAACTCCTCTAGTGACGATGGAGGCGGAAATCTCCTCACAAGTCTGTGCTCCAATAGCGCCCACAAGAGTTCGATAATGTTCAAGCCTAGCGACTGTGCTGGCTAGGGAAGACGCTGCACTTCAGTTGCATGCTCCTCATACCACTATTGTACTGTCCTGGCCGTGTGAATGGGTGCATTGTCGTCCTTAAATATGGCATCATTTTTGGGGAACAACATTTGAATCATGGGGTGCAACTGATCACCTAAAATGTTCACATAATCGTTGACTGTAACACGGCCTTTGAAAGTAATGATGGGACCAGCAGAATACCATGATACGGCTGCCCACACCATCACACTTCCACCGCCATGCTTAGCCGTTGGAATCAAGCAATCAGTATTGTAGGCTTCTTTTGGCGTTCTCCAGGCGTAAACCGATCCCGATGATGGAAATAACGAAAACGTTGACTCTTCGGACTATATGACGTGTTTCCACGAATTAGCCATACAAGATTTATGCTCTTGACACCGTGTTTTATTTTTCCTTACATTGGTTGCCGTCACTAATGGTTTCGGTATAGCAGCTCGTTCAAGAATATTCGCTTTTTGGAGTTGTCGGCGGACAGTGTCGATAGACACAGGGTCTCGACGATGGCTATTGAGCTCTGTAGTCACTGTAGCCACCGTAGTTGTGTGTTGTTTTGACACAGTTCATCTTAGCGTACAGGATCTCTGTCATTTGCGCCCACTATTACTTTTACACGATGAACTCTTCCCATATTTTCTGTAGGCTGTCATGACTGTTGAAACAGTTGCTCTTGAAACATTCAATAAGTTGCCTGTCTTGGTTTCTGGTGCTCCAGCTAACCCCCCCCCCCCCCCCAAATCTGCCCCCTTTGGAACTCTATTGGGTCCTTCGTTGCTCGTCGACCTCGGCCTCTGACTGCAAACACGAAGTGTACACTACTCATAAAGAAACTGCACTGATGCCTAGTCCGTACTGAACACCCACAATCCAGCGCGACACGTGCCTTACCCGCTTTGTTGACCGACAAACACAACCATCCCATTACTACTACTGTTCACATTATTTTTCCTATCCCTTGTCATTATACCTATCGACAAGTAAATCAAGAAACGCATAGAGATTTCCTAAAAATGTATGCCTGTCGTCATTGTGCGTACCATATGATAAGGTACACTATGTGATCAAAAGTGTCCGGACACCCGGCTGAAAATGACTTGCAAGTTCGTGGCGCCCTCCATTCGTAATGCTGGAATTCAATATGGTGTTGGCCCACCCTTAGCCTTGATGACAGCTTACACTCTCGCAGGCTTACGTTCAGTCAGGTGCTGGAAGGTTTCTTGGGGTAACCCATTTTTCACGGAGTGCTGCACTGAGGAGAGGTATCGATGTCAGTCGGTGAGGCCTGGCACGAAGTCGGCGTTCCAAAACATCCCAAAGGTGTTCCACAGCATTCTGGTCAGGACTCTGTGCAGGCCAGTCCATTACAGGTATGTTAGTGTTGTGTAACCACTCCACCACGGGGTGTGCATTGTGAACAGGTGCTCGACCGTGTTGAAAGATGCAATCGCCATCCCCGAATTTTTCTTCAACAGTTGGAAGCAAGAAGGTGAGTAAAACATCAATGTAGGCCTGTGCTGTGATAGTCCCACGCAAAACAACAAGGGGTGCAAGCCCCCTCCATGAAAAACACGACCACACCATAACACCAACCCCTCCGAATTTTACTGTTGGCACTACACACGCTGGTAGATGACGTTCACCGGGCATTCGCCGTGCCCACACCCTGCCATCAGATCGCCACATTGTGTACCGTGATTCATCACCCTACGAAACGTTTTTCCATTTGTTCAGTCGTCCAACGTTTACGCTCCTTACACCAAGCGAGGCGTCGTTTGGCATTTACCGGTATGATGTGTGGCTTATGAGCAGCCACTCGACCATGAAATCCAAGTTTTCTCAACTCCCGCCTAACTGCCATAGTACTTGCAGTGGATCCTGATGCAGTTTGGAATTCCTGTGTGATGGCCTGGATAGACGTCTGCCTATTACACATTACGACCCTCTTCAACTGTCGGCGGTCTCTGTACGTGTCCCTTCACGTTTCCACTTCACTATCACATCGGAAACACTTGACCTAGAGATGTTTGAGAGCATGGAAATCTCGCGTACAGACGTATGACACAAGTGACATTCAATCACCTGTCCACGTTCGAAGTCCTGTCAGTTCTGCAGAGTGCCGCATTCTACTCTACCACGATGTCTAACGACTACTGAGGTCACTGACATTGAGTACCTGGCAGTAGGTGGCAGCACAATGCACCTAATATGAGAAACATATGTTTTTGAGGATGTCCGGATACTTTTGATCACATAGTGTATCTGGAACTACTTTGCACCTCTACACTTTGAACTGCAGACACAGAGGCAATTCCCATTTGGCAGGTAACCTGCGTAGCGGTGAGACGTTGCTAGTGTAGCAAGAACGAATAATGTAGGTGCAAATTTGTTGAATATAACAGAGTTTACACCTGTACTACAAAAATGAAGCTTAGCACTCGAATCGAGCTGTCGCCTGACACACGTTCGTCTTACAAAATTCGAACGCTAACAACTTTTTTATTTTTATTTATTTATTTATTTATTGTAAGGAACTTTCCCGGCGCCCAATGTTAGGGATGGGGGCAAAGTGGGCAGGAGCAACGCATGGCGTGGCCACCATGTCCCGTTCCCACCCTCCAGGAACCACGGAAAGCATAGGGAATGGGGAATAGAGGTACAATGAACACCGTTTATTTATTTCTTTTTCTTTTCTTTCTTTTTTATTTCTATTTATTTGTTTTTTGGGCATGAATACCACCGAGAATATCAAGAAACCGGCGTCGCTAGGAGGAGGGCGCAGCAAGACGTCAGACTAATTGAGGCTATGAACGTACAGTTTTTTCGAGAAGAACATTCCGTCGATCAGGGAATAATCGCTTCTAAGTGTGGAAGAGGCGGGGTTCAACTCTTCATGACAGTAACACCCCAGCTCTGGGGTGGGTTGAGGAAGACACTGCAAAGGAAATTGGAGAAAAATTGTCTGTATTTAGATTGTGGACAACTTATTAAGGAACTGCCAAAAGTCGAGGATACTCTTCTCTCCATCAGGAAGCAAGTAGTGTGCTACATGTCCACAAATCCACCTCACAGAGTTCGTCATCGCTTGCGGGAAGTATCCCGCTTCCGGAAAGAGGAGCAGTTGAGTAGGTATCTGGTGAGGAATCGTACGGGTAATTAGGGACAACGTCTGTCGTACCAAGAACCAGACACCTCCTCGCAATCTGAACACCAGGCGGTGCTCGTCTGTGTCAATAACATTACAGGGGACACAAAACGGGGTGTCTCTGAAGTGAATCCTGTGAAGGCGTGACCGGTTTACTTTCTTCCCATTGACAGTAAGGTACCATGCAGACTGGACGCCAGTGTCAAGATAAGGAGAGCAAACCGATCGCCAAACGGCAAGCCAGTGGACGTGGAGATGCTTCCCCTCAACCACATTCGGTGACCTGTGCTGCTGAAGGAAACCATAGACCACCTTCGTGCATGTCAAGTGCTCTGGCAGTATCACAGCACGGACGTAGCTCAATTCAAGGAAAAAGTGGTGGAAGTAAAAGAAGGGCAGCGGGACTTCCGAAAGGTGGATAGGTGCTGAGAGAGTGTGGTGCAAGGGCCTCCAGCAATAGTCTGGTAAGGCATGTAGGACTACGGTGCCATAACGTCTTGTGAGGGCCAATGAAAAGGGCTACCGCTGTGTCAGGCACAAGATACAGACCTAAACCGCCCATGCACAGCAGGAGGGTGAGGGTCTTGTACCTTATCTTGAACAGCAAACTGTGGCAAAGAAATGAACATAATGCCGCTAGCATGCAGCGGGCCACGGATGGTGGAATGTGAAGTGTCTGTCCCACGTGGGGGATACGTGACGCCAAATATAAATTGTCGTATTGTGTCCTTTGCAGAAGATCGAGTGCTCGTAAACGGTGATCTAAAAGCCCAGCTCGTAGTCGGGAAAGTAGACATTGGCAGTTGATGGCAACTGTCTTCCGTAGATCACTTGAAAAATCGAGTCCTAAACATTAGATAGTGTCAGCTACACGCAAAGGAGCAGCACTGTTCGCAGGAAGCCCCGCACCTACAGCCATGACGCTAGATTTGCGGACGTTAAGGCAGCTACCAGATGCCTCGCCGTAGGTGCTAACCCATGTCAGTGACTCCCTAACCTCAGCACTACTATGAAGAACAATGACGAGATCGTCTGCATAAGCAGTGCACCTGAATACATGGTCACCGAGAGACATCCCAGAGAGGCGTTGACGGAGGCCGCAGAGCAACGGTTTCATGGGGAAAGCATACAACAGTGCAGAGAGTGGAGAGCCCTGACGCACTGATCGACGGTGCGAGGTGGGAGGGGTAAGACCACCATTGTAGAGTACACGAGACGTAGCTCCACGCATTATGACGTCAACGGTAGTATCAGAGTAGCCCATATTGCGGAGCACCCCTTCCGGGTAGTCATGATCGATCCGATCGAACACCTCGCTGAAGTCAAGAGCTGCCAAAAGTCCAGTTATACGACGAGCGTAAGCAAGAGCGATTATGTCCCGACAGCGGCAGAGGGCAGTGCAGATGTTATTGGTACCTGCCAAAGAAATTTGATTGGGGGAAACAAAGTACCGAGCTGTCCGTTTAAGCCACGCAGCCAGCAGCTGGGTAAAGATCTTTGTGCCGGTGATGAGTAACGTCAAGGGCGGTAATCGCATACCCGTGAGGTGACTTGGTTCAAATGGCTCTGAGCACTATGGGACTTAACTGCTGAGGTCATGAACTTAGAACTACTTAAACCTAACTAACCTAAGGACATCACACACATCCATGCCCGAGGCAGGATTCGAACCTGCGACCGTAGCAGTCGCGCGGTTCCAGACTGTAGCGCCGATAACCGCTCGGCCACACCGGCCGGGTACCCCTGAGGTAACCCGAGGCTTGTGAATGGGAATGAGGAAACCATTGAGGAAACCGTCTGGAATCGGCACAAAATGTGACATAAGATCCTGACAAATTTCCGTCTCCACTTGCGCCAGAAGGGGACAAAGTGTCCGATAACACTCCAGTGGGAGGCCGTCAGGGCCACCGACCTGTTCGTAGAACCCGTGTGGATAGCGTCATAGACTTCGTCCTCCATGACGTTAGCAATCAGATCCATCTTCACATCCACGGGAACTGAGCCAAAGGAGAGTCTGGATACCACTGTAATGTTGGCAAGGTGGTGACGTTGTTCAGAGTACATCATAACATAATGTGCATGGAGGGGAGACTCGGTATCCTGTTGGGTATCAAGACACTGCCCATCATCAGTCGTAAGAACATTAATCAAATTCCTCCGCTATGACATAATTCACAGATGGACGCTCTTGGACTAATCCACCGTATGTGCGCACCCTGACCATATCTCCTTCAAGGGGCGATGAGAGAGGGACGTGAGCTGTGCCTTGGCACGATTCACCATCGCTTGGCGCTCTGGCATCATAGTATATTACTGGAGAATAGCGAAACAAAATTCCTGAGTCCGTCGCCGTCACGCTGCAACCTCCCTTCCATAACCATTGATGGCCTTGCGGAGGGCAGTGCACCCACCAAGACAGGGCAGACTGATAGGCATCGCAGCGTCAACAACAAGCTGCCCACGTGGTCTCAATGAGTTGCCGGCAGTCGGGTGAAGTAAGGTGGATCATGTTTAGTTTCCATGGTCATGGCCGAGCCACGCCCTTTGGTGGCAGAGATTGATGGCGCAGATATATGCGTCATGGTCAGAGAACGGAGCAGGCCAGACTTCAGCACCCTGCACCCCCGTCACAATCTCCCTGGAGATGTAAACACGATCGAGTCGGCTGGAAGAATGGCTAGTGAAATACGTAAAGCCTGGACAATCGACAAGAACATGAGCCCAAGAATCCACTAGGCTGAGGTGCTGGAGAGCAGTCGCTAGCACCACGTACAGAGAGTGACGTGGTAGTTGGTCTTTGGGTGCCTGGGTGCAGTTGGAATCGCCTCCCATGATAAATGCATCCTGCCGCCCTGGTAAGAGAGGTTAGGTTAGGTGGTTAGGTTAGTGCTGTTTAACGTCCCGTCGACAACGAGGTCATTAGAGACGGAGCGCTAGCTCGGGTTAGGGAAGGATGGGGAAGGAAATCGGCCGTGCCCTTTGAAAGGAACCATCCCAGCATTTGCCTGAAACGATTTAGGGAAATCACGGAAAACCTAAATCAGGATGGCTGGAGACGGGATTGAACCGTCGTCCTCCCGAATGCGAGTCCAGTGTGCTAACCACTGCGCCACCTCGCTCGGTGGTAAGAGAGGCGTGAGTGTCTCTGAGAAGAAAGTGGAACGTTCACTGCAACAACCCGAACCGGATGGCGCACAGACACTGACGATCCTGACGCCACTAAACGTGAGAGCCCTAACTCTGGCATCAGGGAGATAGGCAACTGCATCAGCGAGCATACCGTCCCCACTTCCAGTTGGAGAAACATGAGAGACATGTGCTATAAAACCATGGGGAGCACAGTATGCTGCAATGTTCACCTCCTGAAGGCCCTGTTAGGCCCCCGTGGAAGGGCCCATCACTGTGACAGGGAGGGAGCCGACCCCACCTAAGGGGTACCATCGCTCTATACATCTCCAGAATGTCCATCCTCAGCATCGACGTCGTCCGCCCAGGAGACAGACGTGTCACCGGGCCGGTTCAGTGGAACAC